>NC_042997.1:124824473-124829473 GCF_006345805.1 Octopus sinensis | reverse complement strand
TGCAGACTCCTTCCACTCTCTGGTGAATTGCACAATCACTCTATTAACTGTAGAAAGCGGGATCCTAGTGTTTCCTGCGATTTTGCATTAAGTCTACATTCGGATTGAACCACAATATGGCCTCTCTGAAATTCGTACAGTTCCAAGGATTCTTTTATACGTGGCATGATTAAGCAGTCACATGTATAATCTGAAACGTAACAATGTCAATTAAGAAAAAATATAAAACGTTTCAAGTTAAAATAAACATAAAACGATGTTTTATGGGTTGTCTATTTCTGTGTTGTCTGTGTATTTATAAATATATACTTATAAATATATATATATATATAATATATATATATATATATATATATATATATATATATATATATATATTTATGCCTAGTATTCAATTGCAATATTGCCATGCGATAGTAAGCACTTGGTTAAAAATACTTAGGTGCACATCCACTAATGTATTGGATATTTGATATCCCTTATACGGTATGTTAACCTCTAACTCATGCAGACACACACATATATATATATATATATATATATATATATACGCATATACATGTGTGCACATACATATATATATATATATATATATATTTATACATATATATGCATTTGTGTGTGTGTCTCGCTGTCCCTCCAACATCGCTTGTCAACTGATGGTGTTGTGTTTAGATATTACGCAAAAAGAAACCGATTGAATATGTAGTAGGCGTACAAAGAATAAGTCTTTTGTGACGATTTGTTTGATTGAAGCCGGAGCTCTAGCTTGGCCGCAGTCAAATATATATATATATATACATACATACATATATATATATATATATATATATATACATGTATACACACACGCACACACACATATGTATGTATAACACGTGATCTATTATCATATTTGTCTCACCAGACACTCAAACCCACGCACACACATCTATGTGTATATGTATGTATGAAACCCGCCTACTGCAAAATTCAAGTTATCTAATTATGTATATATATATACGTAGAAACTTTGACGCACACACCAACACAACGTATTATGTAGGCATAATGTGTTGCACGTTCTTCGGGTTACATTTTTATTAAATTTATAGCAAGAACCAATAAAAGATGTTTACATATGCACGTATTGTCTGTGTGTCTCTGTATTTTCTATATATTTGCTTATGTAGTCAATTATTTATTTATGTCATAAAATAGGTTTCTTTTTAAAATCTTGTTTGATTAAAAAATTTTTCAAAGAGCGAGGATATTGAAAAGTTATTGGATTCATAATTTTTAATCAAGTGGAAAAAAAATAGTTGACAATTTGTAAACCTTATCTTTCGAAAGAAAGCCGATTACCGTTGCAGACTATATAAAGAAAAGAGTTGGTGCTACTGTAGTGTGTGGTCTAGAGTTGTATCCGTAGATCACCTTATAAAATGACCTGATCTTGGTTAGTGTTAGGGCTTGGGTAAGGTTTAGGTTGTAGTCCTAAGGCATAGGCATAAAAGGCAGTTATTCAGGGGTCTCGTGGTTTTAAGGCTCCAATTCTGACATTGTAGCAAGAAACAGCTAAGAAGAACACTTCATTGAAGAAGAACAGGAACCATTGTACTGATTTGCTCAGGTTTCTACACCTTATAAAATGACCTGATCTTGGTTAGTGCATGAGCTGGGATAAAGTTCAGGCCGTACGTCCTAAGGCATAGGCATAAAAGTCCGTTATTCAGGGGTCTCATGGTTTTAGGGATCCGGTTCTGACATTGTAACAATAAACAGCTAAGAAGAACACTTCATTGAAGAACAACTTTTAAGGTAGCTTGTTGTCAATGTGTAAATGCTATAGGGACCAGCGTACTGATTTTCTCAGGTTTCTACAACGCTGTCAAGACGGCCCTGAGTTTAGGATAAGGTTTAGACTACACACTAAATTGTAAATGGCCAGACAGACCACACAGTAAAATAACACCGAAGAATTTAAGAAACTGAACTGGTACAAAGAATAAATATATATATACGATGTGTAGCAATATATTTGCTTTGTAATAACAGCCTTCGTATCTATATCGACAAATACCTATCAATAAACTTGTCTAACGTTATTTACAGTATTTACATTCAACGGATATTTGTCCTCATCTTGTTTGTTGTTAACACAACGTTTCGGCTGATGTACCCTCCAGCCTTCTTAAGTGTCGTGGGAAATTACGAACCTGGGTTCTCATTCCTAAGGTATTTTTCGATGTTATTATTATTATTATTATTATTATTATTATTATTATTATTATTATTATTATTATTATTGTTATTGTTATTGTTCAGGTCACTGTTTGGACTTGTCTAAGGTATGAAATATTTATCAGGTATTTCGGCACAAGTGTAGCAATTTCGGGGACGGGGTAAATCGATTTCATTGATCCTAGTGCTCAACTGGTACTTACTAACCAACTCCGAAATGGGATGAAAGGTAAAGGCGAACGCGGTGTCATTGCACTCAGAATGTAAAGTTGGAAGAACCATCGCTGCGCATTTTGCCTGGCCAGTAATGATTCTGCTAGCTCGCCACCCTATTTCGGTATGAAATATTAGCACTTATTTGTGGGTTAATATTCCATTTGTTCCATCAACTGTATGTCTGTTTGCGAAATTAACATGTAAGTGGTTGAGTATTCCGACACTTATGCGTAGATTTAATTAAACTCTTCTGGCATATGTAGTATAGCGCATTATGGCGAAGATGGATCGTTAAGCTTCAAGTACAATCAAGAGAAAATGTGAATGAATTCGACTCCATTGCTTGATTTTTTATTTAGTGAACTCGAAATGGTGAACAGACGAGCTGACCTCGGCGAAATGGGAACTCAGATAGCAGACAATGAATGAATATAACAAAATATTGTATCTGATGCTGTAACATTTGAACTAATTTGCTCTCTTAATGAATTATTTTTGTAAGAACTATGACAAAAGTTAGTAAAAAATTAGAAGAAAATCAAATTTTAAAGACATAAAAACAGTGCGTGTGTAATAATCCTTTGTACTATATACACAATTCTTGTAATTTGAGGGGAGGGGATTAGTCGATTACATCGACTCTAGTGACTCACTGGTACTTAACTTATCGACCCAAAAGCATGAAAAGCAAAGTCGAACTTGGCGGAATTTGAACTCAGAACGTAACGGCAGACGAAATACCTATTTCTTTACTACTCACAAGGGGCTAAACAGACAGAGGGGACGAATAAGGACAGACAAACAGATTAAGTCGATTATATTGAGCCAGTGCGTAACTGGTACTTATTTAATCGACCCCGAAAGGATGAAAGGAAAAGTCGACCTCGGCGGAATTTGAACTCAGAACGTAACGGCAGAAGAAATATCACGAAGCATTTCGCACGGCGTGGTAACGGTTCTGCCAGCTTGCCGCCTTAGTGTCTGTATGTAATAATAAAACAAACTATAATGTGTAGTGTATTATTGAAAGACGAAGGATAGGTTGGGTAGATGTGCAAAACTATGTTTATAAAAATGGTCTTTTTATATCAATTGAAGACCCCGAAAGACACTCACAGGGTCAGTGAATCTTACAGAAAGAGTTTCTTATAAACTCAAATTCAATACTGAGATGTACAATGAAATAATACACTGTAAATGTGAAACAATATTGTTCTTCACTTCGTTGCAGATCATGATCTACAGAGTAAAACGTAGATTCCCTTCTCCTATCCCCATGCGCTAAACATCAGTCAACATTTCTGTGGTGAGTGCTAACAATCGAACTTCAATATTACTGCCTTATCTACTCCTTAGCTTTTTCGCTCTATCTGCATTAGATATACAAACTGTACTATATGTGTTTCGTGTATAAATTATATTGGTTGTATTTATTATCATTTATCTGTCGGAATACATTTCAATTCATCGCGTAAAACAGCATGGGAAATAAACTTCACGTTACAGAATACCGCGTTGCGTCATTATTTCCTGGAAAGCAGAATTCTGTCACGCGGATCTTTGTATTTATATATCTTGTTGTTCTCAAAACTTGCTTAAATAAAATGAACAAAAAAAAAAAAAGCTAACTGCTGTCTTCCTCATGCATCAACACTCGTTTATTCATACGGCATGAATGATATATATTGGTAGTCAAATAAAATCAGGCAGTAATGAGTAGTTACTGTCTAATTTTATCAAATTCTCGTTTGCTAAAAATATTTTTTAACAAGGAATGATAAATATAAACTTGCCGTGTGTGCTGGAGCACACGCTACATGTCAGATCATAAAGACTTAAGTTTATCTAATTTTCCTAAAGAGAATTTACAGACAGTTTTCTGTTGTTTTAAAAATAAATTTATAGTCTCTGTAGCTGAATATTTTCAGCACAGATTTATAAAATATGTATATCGTGGATGTTCCACTACGGCAATAACAATAACTATGTTTGTACAAGAAAGATGTATAATGTGCAAACTGGAATATTTGTGCTGAATAAAACAAGAGACCATTTAATTAATAGAGTGAAGATTACTGTGGGCAGTTAGTAGAACAAAAAAATTAGCGTTCAATGTGTTATACAACGAAAGAGTGGAGCCCAGTGCATCAGGTGTCAAGGCTCATAATTATAGTCATGAGTACAATTTATGGATATGGAAATGAATTATGTCCTCCAGCAAGACACTTCAGTTCATGTTTCTCCTGTCAAGTTAAATGGAAATATGTGCAACCCCTGTGCTGGTATTGCTCTTTCCTCCCCCAGTTACCACAGCAGTGGAGTGTCACTGAGTCAATACTAAAGGAGAACGAGAGGTTGGATATGTCTGTTGGCGAGTACCTAGATATCTGAGACTGCTAACGAAATTATGATACGTATTACCAAGCTATTCGCGCATACCAATGTGTGCAGTACTGTATAACACTGTGTGCCCTTAGTACAACATGGAATGATATACAAAAAAGCAACAGGCACATGGTTTGTTCAGTTCCATGAGCAAATTCCGTGTTTATATCACCATA
>NC_042997.1:124786973-124814473 GCF_006345805.1 Octopus sinensis | reverse complement strand
TATGTTATTACATGCGTTACTCTACTAATTAGATTATTTTTGTCAGTTATGTTTGTTTCATATTTCGTCTGTTCTCTTGTGCATCATTAGAATACTCATTAATTTCGTAGAGTTAAGAGATATCTTGTCAGTTTATGTTGCTATCACTTACTATCAAAGAACGCCATGAAGTGGCATAAATTTTATTTCTTAAAACATTTATTTTGTATTTTCTCTCATGACTGTTGTTTATCTAAGAAATTCTAATTTCCATTATTATTAACTGGTGCTGATGATATCGGTAAAGGTTTGGTTTTCTTTTCTTCTCGTAAAGCACTTAACCTTTTTTTTTATACTTTTATATTCAAATATCTTTACTCAATATTTTAAACAATATATCTTGTTATCCTTTGTAATCTACTGCCATTCATGGTGCTTCATTGGAATTATTTCTGCATTATTTCTGTCCGCTTGTGTTATATCATGAAATGGTTAGATTATTATTGAAAAATTCTTTAATATGTGATAAATATCAAATGTCACTCTCTTTCTGATTGTTATTTTTAAAGTTACCTTTTCGAATAAATATTTCACTGCGAGTTACAGGATTACTTCAGTGCATTTAACTTTCCCGCTTACATATTAAAACTTAAAGGTTAAACATAGCACTGGATTTTTCGATTTACATTTAACGTAGTCTTATATTCCATTTATAAGTAAATGTACTTAAACTACAGTCGTTTAAACCCTATTCTCCAATTAGAAATTCTCAAACCGTCTAAACTGTTTCTTTGTATTTAAATGTTCTTTATTGATTATATTATGTTACTCTCTATTCCATATTCCTCTGCACATGTTCGTTTATTAATCAAGATTCTTGGCGAGCTGGCAGAATCGTCAGCACGCCGGGCGAAATGCTCAGCAGTATTTCGTCTGCCGTTACGTTCTGAGTTCAAATTCCGCCGAGGTCGACTTTGCTTTTCGGGGTCGATAAATTAAGTACCAGTGACTCACTGGTGTCGATGTAATCGACTTAATCCATTTGTCTGTCCTTGTTTGTCCTCACTGTGTTTAGCCCCTTGTGGGTAGTAAAGAAATAAATACGTTCTTTGTTCAAATTCCGCCAAGTTCGACTTTGCCTTTCAACATTTCGGGGTCGATAAATTAAGTACCACTTGCGTACTGCGGTCGATATAATCGACTGTACCTCTCCATAAAAGTTTCGGGCGTTGTGTCTTCAGTAGGAAAGAATTAAGATTCTTGACCATTCAGCTACGCCATGTTATGTAGTCGTTAAGCTCTAATTGAAAATATAACTCAAGTATATGTGTCTGTGCACATATATATATATATATATGTGTGTGTCTGTGTGTGTGTGTCTGTGCACATATATATATATATATATGTGTGTGTCTGTGTGTGTGTGTCTGTGTGTGTGTGTATGTGCGTGCGTGTGTGTGTGTGCACGCGCGAGTGTGTTTAACATGGTTATAACTACTTCTATGTATTCTTTTATTTTCTCAAAGGCCACCTTTAATATATAATGGAACCAAAATTCTATAAACAGTGGAGAACCATATGAGAATATGCTAAAAAAAGAAACAGATATCGCCCTGTGAAGGTGTGTAAATGCTTCAATAAAGAGCTACGCTTTTATGTTGTTTGCTAGCAACCTCACAATATTTTCATTTTCATACCAATAAAAATGTTTTTTTACTACTCACCTGAACTACACTGAGAGTGCTTGAGAAATTGTGGAATTTAGGCATATTCCAAGAGCGTTAAAATTATAAACAGAGTCAATACTTCTAACACGATGTAAGGAAGCTACCTGTTCTCAGTTGTGTTACTAAAACGGTAATTATTCAAAAATGATGCAAATGCAGATATGATGTTGTTTAATAACTAGCACAAATCGTTCCAACGGTGCATGTTGATAAAGTATTGCATCCGCTATAATCCCTCTTCTGAAGTACATTATAGGATCCGAGCAGAAGCCACCTAATGTCACCGAATTCTCGACGAAGAACTGCAAGCTGTCCGACATCCATAGAAAGCAATAGGTTGTATATGGAGGCTGCTGACAAGAACATTTTGCACAAATGGTTGAATGTCTTAAAGAAAGGAACATCAGTTTTAAAAAGAACCCACGAAGTGGGAAACAATCAGCGGATGGACAAACTGATTACCGCAAACAGACGGCACATAATCCGCGAGCTTACTACACAAATAGAATGTTGTCGTAATGCATCATAGCAGATGGAGGAAGATTTTGGTTAACGGGAAATATGTGCTAAGTGGGTACCTCGGCAGCTGACACATGATTTGGAGGAGAGGAGGGTGTGGAAGTCAGTCCTAATTTGCTGGACGAATTTAAAGGCAATATCAATATGCATTTTTCCGACATGATATAACAGATGATAAAATCTGGATGTATGTATCAGATCTAAAAACGGAGGTTCAAGTCTGTGGAATGGCGTCACCTATATTCTTCATGATCTAAGACGTTTAAAAGCAAGCAATCATTTCTTTTTGTTATACTCACTTTTGTGTCAGTAGGGTCTTCGGGAACAAGGATTTTACGACTCACACAAGGTCGAAGTAGCTGTGAAGTAGTGGATAGAAAATGCACACCAAATACTTTTCAAAAAGTATTTCAGATTTGAGTTCAACGATGGGGTAAATGCAACTTTTGAGGAGATTATATTCAATAGAGTCTTTGTGTAAAGGGAGAGTTACTTTACCAGCATGCTCTGTTTGGAACATCCTAAATCAATATATAAATGAGTTATGCCCATTATTGCATTACTAACTGTATAAACCTCGTATAATGTTTTCTTACGATAGTACAAATAAATGGATCTTTTGAAGGGATATCACAATCTTCCGAGTTAACTTGCAGTGCTTAAGTGCAAATAATTTTATCGACTATACAAAAGCTAAAAAGCAAAATTGATCCTCGTAAAAATGTATGAGTTCTATCTAATTCAACGTAATTAATTACCATAACTGATGATTTAATCCGGATCCTTACTGTTTTACCATCTCTGATATAATGTTATGACACATTTACTTTCATAATAAAGATAATTTCATTAAAAGTAAAACACTTATTAGTCTCCTTCACCACGTCTACAGATTAAAGATGCAGGCATGGCCACGTAGTTAAGAAGTACGTTATACTATGATGTTGAATCTCGGTGTGTGTCTCCTTGGGCAAGAATGTCATCAGACATGAAGTTAGGTGAGGCAAACATTGTGAGTAAAATATGGTCTGCGGTGTCTGACTGGAAATCACTGGGAGAGAATATTGTTGGGCAGTAGACGTGCAACATAGCCACGTTTAGCTCCACCACGAACCCCACCACCGCCGCCGCCGCCAGTACCAACAATACCCCACCATCACCAACGCCACTGCCACCACCACAACCCCACCCCCACCGCCACCACCACCAGTGTTTATAGTTGATAAGCTTTTAAGGAAAAGGACAGGTTTATTGTCTGGAGATAAGTAAGCACAACACAGGCACCGCATACCATATTTTACTCACAGTGTTTGTCTACCCAGACTTGTCATGGCGCATGACAAACTTGCTCAAGGAGACACGCACTGAGATTGAACCTGATACCGCAGAGTAGCATAATGCACATAGCAGGTACAACACAGGCACGTATGCACGCGGAGTATTTGCATCTGTCTCTGAGCGCCTGCCAATCGGTGCAAATTTATATCCCTGTTACATAGAGACTCTCTCAAGAAGTGATCGTTAGAATGAGCACCATATTGAACGGAAGAAGTGGATTTTGTGGTGATGGTGTGATTTGAATGAATACACTTTTCAAGGCAATGTTCAAGTATGACATCAGTGAATTGGTTAAAACCAGTAAGAGAATGAAACAAGCAAAGACTAAGGTGAATCTAACGCGAAACAAAGGGCTCTTAACATTGGCTTTAAATCTCAAATCACACCATATTGTCTTATAACAATAGACGCTCGAGAGTGTAAAGATGCATAGCGTAGTGATCACGGACGAAACCTCTTCGCTCGTAATCCTGTTTCATTCAGTAGTTAAACAAAAGAAGCAAATCAAAGTGAACAAAAAGGGTGCAGGAGTGTATGTGTGGTAGGAGCTTGCTTACCAACCACATGGTTTCGTGGGAAAGTGTCTTCTACTATAACCTCGTGTCGACCAAAGCCTTGTGAGTGGATTTAGTAGACGGAAACTGAAAGAAGCCCGTCGTATATATGTATATATATGTATGTGTGTGTGTATATGTTTGTGTGTCTGTGTTTTCCCCCCTCCAGTATCGCTTGACAACTGATGCTGGTGTGTTTATGTCCCGTAACTTAGAGACCGATAGAATAAGTACTAGGCTTCCAAAGAACAAGTCCTGGAGTCAATTTGCTCGACTAAAGGCAGTGCTCCAGCATGGCCATAGTCAAATGACTGAAACAAGTAAAAGAGTAAAAGAGTAATGAGTAAAGAGTAAACAAAAGCACAAACAGCAAATCAACTATAACAAACGACAACAGTACAAACAACAACAATAGTTTACACAACTGTAAAAAAAAATATATATATAACATAACAACAAAACAGACAAGAGCTCACACATCATTACAAAAACAAGCCAAACAATGTAAACAACAAGAACAACAGGAACAGTAAAAACATCAACGCAAACAACCGCAAAAAAAAACCCCACCAACATAGACAACGACAACGCAAACGAGAAGACAAACATCAACTCAGGGAACGACTCCGACGTCAACACAAACATGCTAAGAAAAACTAACAACAATACAATCCGCAACGAGGACACAAACAACAACAACAACACAATCAGTAACAACACCATAAGAAAACGCAAACAAGAACACACTATCAACAACAGCACAAACGTCAACACAAGGAACAACAACAACGACAAATATAACAGGAACAACACAAACAGCATTAACAGCAGTAGTCGCAGCAGCAGCAATAATATTTATAGGAATTTATTGAGAGAGGGAAAGAGAAATATAAATTTAGTGAAATGCTATGAAATTATAGAAGTAGACTTATTGATTCGTATGTCAAACTTATTCTGTTTTGTCATATTTTATATTTTATCTCAAACCTATAAAGTGTTGACACATTTCATCATATTTTATTATTGCAATTATCATTGCTGTTCATGAAAGGCATTAACGACTCATTCTCGTTTTATACTCTCAACAAATGTGTAGCCATTAGCTCTGAATACAGAATTCACTTCCAAATTTATTTCTGTTGTTATTGTTGTGGTAAGAATTAAAGAACTTTATATATGTTTTCCCTGATTCTCAAAACACCAAATAATATTCGACTGCTTTCTTGAGTTGATGTTTTGAAAGGCGCTCGCATGATGTAAAAAAGTTAGTATCATTATGATTCTTACTCGATTTTGTGTAAATCCCACTTACAGAAATTCGAACCTAACTTTGTAAAACTCTTTCTTCGACGGACGCCGATGTGGTAAATAGAGGTTTAAGTTCCGCGGAGGAAAACAGCTTTTTATCTATTCAGCGTTGATAAATTCAGCGCCACGTGAGCACAGAAGGAGATGTAATCCCCTAATTTTCAGCCCTAAAGCCTGTTGTCGAAAGAATTATTTTCATTTCTATTTCTTCTCAACTTGTATGTAAATCCTCATTCACATTGTTGCGTGTCCTTGTTATATTTCCTCATCTATGCACCTGTGGGATAATAAAATTATTATTATTATTGTTATTATTATTATTATTATTAATATTATTATTATTATTATTATTATTATTATTATTATTATTATTATTATTATTATTATTATTTGTTTGTCTTTTTCTTTGTCTATGTACAAGTCGACTCCAAATCTCACCCTGTCACCTCAAGAGACAAGTTAGAAGTTGGTGTTATGAATAGGGTATCATATATTTGGTTTTGTACAAAGTATTGTTCTAGAGAATGTTGAAGAACACAAAATAAAATTATGAGTTTGTTTTAAAATTTGAGATTACACAGACAGTATTTTACGTAGGATATGGGCAGTTCCTATGAGGACTATCTTTTGATTTTCTGCCATTTTAGGGTTTCCTGGTATCTGAGCTAGGTAGCAATCAGCCCCTTTTGATATCATTCCCAGAGCACCTAAGACAACAGGTATTGTTTTAGTCTTCAGGTTCCACATTTTGCTAATTTCTATTTCAAGATTTTTATACTTGCTCAATTTTTGGTAGGCCTTGACAGAAACGTTTATATCAATTTGGAGAGTTATATCAATGAGGAGTCATGATTTTGTCTGAAGTCTTTCAATATGATGTCTAGCCTATTCGCATCTATCTTTCTGTCAGTTTGAATGATGAAGTTCCAGAGGAGTGAGATGTGATCATTTTCAAGCACTGGAGGTGGTTTGTATCCCCACCAGTTTTTATCATGGGGCAAGTCCAGGCTTTTGCAAATCAACCAATGAATATATTGTGAAGCTCTATCATGCCTCTTGAGATACTCTATAGGCGCAAGAAGAATACCCATGGAGACAACATGTTCAATGGTTTCATTTTGTGGGGAAGTTGGGGTTCTTTAATATGTTGGCCTGTAGGTAGGCATTGATCTTGGTTTGCTATGATAAACCCTTCTGTTTCAGGTTTTAAGCCGGAAGCTATTAGCCATTGATGGGAAAGGGCTTTGGCAACATTGGCATTATTCGCTCTCATTGTGTATTTGCCATTGAGAGGTTTTTCTTGCCATTTATCAGTCAGAATATCTAAGGCAACAGTTTTAGCACGGGTTTTCCTATGCTTAGCTTTATCTGCACTTGTTCTAGTTATGTTTTCTAATTCCAAAATTTATTGTATTTGGAATTCACTTAGATATTCCTTTGCCTGTTTTGTTACTGAGTATGATGCTTTCTTGTTTTCATGTTTCGAGACAAGTTTTAACATCCAGTCCCCAGTGTTTTTCAGGTAGGTGCCGAGGACAGTTGTAGCAATCTTCATTGTTATTGCCAGTTATATATTCTATCCATTGTCAACAACAATTTTCGTATTTTCCTGTCAACATTACATATTTCAGTAATTGACCAGTTAATGTTATTGAAACCGTAAGTCAAGACTGGTATGGCTAATGCATTTATCACTTCGATCCTGTTTCTTGCATTCAGGTCTGTTTTAAGCATTGCTCTCACCCTGCGATAACATTCTCTTCTGATCCTTTCCCTCATCGCTGAATGCCTGATTCCGTCCCCTTGAAGTACCTCTAGGTATTTGTAGCTCTCCACTGGTTCTAACTCTTTTATGACATTCTGCTGGTCAAGGTTAACGATATATGTTTCTGTCATTTCTCCTCTGATAAAAGTAACTTTTGCACATTTATCGAGGCCAAATTGCATCCTGATGTCATCACTGAATTGTTTAATAATCATTAGTAAGCCCTTGAGCTGTTGGTCATATTTGGCAAAAAGCGTTAAATCATCCATGTAAATGAGATGAATTATATTTTTATCAAATATTTTATAACCGTACTGTGCATACTGAGCAATTTAGAGAGAGGTATCAAGGTTAGACAAAAGAGGAGTGGTGACAGTGAGTTACCCTGGAAAATGCCACATGAAAGTTTTACATCTCTAGCACTTAGAGATTCATTGTCACTGTTCAAAGTCAGAGTGGTTCTCCATGATCTCATACTTACAGACAAAAAGTTTCGCAGAGTAGGCGCTATTTTATCATTATTATTATTATTATTATTATTATTATTATTATTATTATTATTATTATTATTATTATTATTATTATCATTATTATTATTATTATTATTATTATTATTATTATTATTGAGTGCGAGAGCAGTGCATACCATCAAATTGACACGGGTAAAATATACGAAGCGCAGTTACCCATCATGACTACCAATCTGATAAGGGTACACAAAGGCACGTGCATCACAACCATATGTGCGTAACATCGTGATCTCACATCAAGATAAACAGCACATGTCCTTGCAGGTGGGGCCCAGCTAGAAGTTTTTTCTGGTCGAGTAGCCCATCCCGCTCAAAGGGTTTCTGAATAAGTATTCTCTAGGAATGCGAACGAACCACCCATGTTTCCAAAGGTGAATTATTCAAACCTTCAAGAATTCCTCTCAACACAGGGCTATGATGCTTCCCCACTATTTCTGCTCGTGATCAGAGATGCACATATCGTTAGCTACTATGGCACATAGTCAACTGGTTAAGGTCAAACAACTGACAAACAAATCTGTGGTATTGAGCAAAATATTTGCTGTAGCCCATCTTTTATACCAAGACAAAACAATGTACATAATAACACCTCCAATCAGTTAAGATCAGAAGCCGCGAGAACCACTGCCTGCTACTGCATCATTTATCATCATCATCATCATCATCATCATCATCATCATCGTCATCATCGTCGTCGTCGTAGTCCTCATCATCATCATCATCATCATCATCATCATTATTATTATTATTATTATTATTATTATTATTATTATTATTATTATTGAGTGAGAGAGCAGTTCATGCCATCAAAGTGACACTGGGGTAAAATATACGAAGCCCAATATACCCATCATGACTACCCGTCTGATAAAGGTACACCAGGCACATGCATCACAACCATATGTGCGCGACATGGTGATCTCATATCAAGATAAACAGCACATGACCTTGCAGGTGGGGCCCAGTTAGAATTTTCTTCAGGTTGAGTAGCCCATCCTGCTCAAACGGTCCCTGAATAAGGGTTGCTTTAGGATGTTGAACGAAACACCTATGTTTCCAGAGGTGAACCATTCAAACTCCAAAGAATCCCTCTCAACACATGGCCATGATGCTCCCCCACTACTTCTGCTCGTGATCAGAGATGCACATATCGTCAGCCACTAAGGGACATGCTCAACTGGTTAAGGTCAAACAACTGACAAGCAAATCTGTGGTATTGAGCAGAATATTTGCTGTAGCCCATCTTTTATACCAAGACAAAACAATGTATTATTATTATTATTATTATTATTATTATTATTATTATTATTATTATTATTATTATTATTATTAATATTTTTATTATTATTATTATTATTATTATTATTTATTGTCTTCCCACAGCGTCTAACGCTGGAGATGTACTACGGTGCCAGCTGTTCACTACCAGTGAACTAAGGTAACACACCTTATTTTTCGAGCACCTTCCGGAGATTTTGAGCGGTCCCAAGCAATACTGGTTTCTGCAAGTGTTCCACCCTTATTGCAGCCCTGTTTATTACGAGTACTTCTCAAGACTTTTACTCACTATTCCCTGGGATCCGACTATCATTGGTACTACTACCACCTTTTTTACCAAGCACAACTTCTTAATCTACCAAGCTTACTTGTCATATCTATCGACTTTTCTTTTTTACTTATTGCATATCTTGTTGTCAGCTGGGCATGCTGTATCTATAATCCATCATCGTTTCTCTCTTTCTCAGTTAATACTATATTATTATTATAAATATTATTATTATTATTATTATTATTATTATTATTATTATTATTATTATTATTATTATTTTTATTATTATTAGTAGTAGTAGTAGTAGTAGTAGTAGTAGTTGTATTATTATTATTATTATTAATATCATCATTATGACTGTTATTAAGATGATGACGAGCAGAGTCATTAGCGCGTCTTTACGTTCACCCACCGCAATTATTGGCCTTGTGTCAAATTTCGAAGCAATTATCTTTATTATTAAGGCGGCCTTCGGTAGAATCGTTAGTGCATCGGACAAAATGCTCAGCGGCCATTCTTTTGAATGTTTCCTTTCTGAGATCAAATTCTGTCTTTCATCCTTTCGGTGTCGATAAAGTAGAGTACCAGTTAATTACAGGTGTTGAAGTATTCGACTAACACTCCCCTCTCTCTCTTTCTCTAAAATCACTAATCTTGTGTCAGAATTTAAAATACTATTATTAAATTTATTACCTGCAATATTGGATTGCAGGGATGTTGTCATAAGATTTGGCGACAAGTCTCCTGAAGTCTCAAGAATCTTTCTTTGAAATCGTTCAGAATACATGATTGTTCTTTTCTATAAGTCAACAATGCGGGTCTGAATTCCAATATCCTTCACTCCCTTAGGTACCAATCTGGGCGTTCTGCCATGTATACCCAATAGTATAGGAATAATTGTCACAGTTGGGTTCTGCAATCTCTTCATCTCGTTGGCTAAATTCTGATATTTCTCAATTTTGTATTCCTTTCATACCCATTCTACTATCACAGTGAATTCGAATTATCGATTTTTCACAGTTTCTTTCTGCTTTCTCTGATCGTAATTGGTCTCCTTATTTCAATATTATGATCAGCCTTTAAGGAGAAATCCTATATGATCCTGTAATTATCATTCAACATCACTGCCTCAGTCTGGTGTTCGTGTCACTTTACTGTCAATTCCAGTCTAAAAATTTGGCTTACATCCCATGCACTCACTTAACGACGTTTTTTCTTCTTGACTATGTACCTGATAAGGGGACACCAAGCAGATACTTCACAACCGTATCAGCACGACATGGTGATTTCATATCAAGATAAACAACGTATTAGCTTGCAGGTGGGACCCGGTTAGAATCTGTTCAAGTCGAGTAGCCCATCCTGTTCAAAAGGTCTCTGAATAAGGATTGTTTAAGGATGTTGAAAGAAACCCCCAATGTTTCCACTATTTCTGCTCATGATTAGAGCCGACCATATCGTTAACCACCAAGGGACATGCTCAACTGGTTAAGATAAAAAAAAACTGTCAAGCATATCTGTGGTATTGAGCAGAATATTTCTTGTAGCCCATCTGTTATACCAAGACAAAACAATGTACATGAAACAATGTACCGTTAACCCATCAATACATTTGATTTTGCCTCACTTCAAGACTAACACACCATACTTATTCAATCCCAACTCCACTCTTATATCAGCATTGAAAGTATAGACCGTATCAACGAAGGAACTGACTTAGGATTCATCTTTACCATAAAGTTTGAGGTAATCCATGAATAACGAGGGGTTGCCTTTTTGTTGGTGGCTCTTGAATACATACACAGCCTTTGCTTTCCTCAGAATCAGTGTTAGTGGTTTCCTGCTCAGTACAAAGATCAGTGGGGAAAGATAGTCCCCTTGGAAGATGCCTTTCCTGATTTCTATTGTCCCTAAACTTCTTCCATATGCTGTCACTTCCATCCTCCACTTCAACACACTTTTTCCAAGCAATCGCTCAATATGTGATGCAATACGAAGCAGATTCATACAATCCATAATCCAAGAATGTGGGATCATATCGTACTCCTTACGATAATCAATCCATGTTATTCAATTAAGTTAGTTTTCCACCACTTGCAGTCTCTAAGTACAGTTCTGTCTACCCATTGTCAACCACTCTGGTATTACTTTGTTGGCATGTAACAAGTTATTGAGTTGTGCGGCTATTCGTGCATGACATTCACCAAATCTTTTGATCCAGTAGCCTTTTTATCCAGTCTCTAAGTACAGTTTTATCTACCAGGAACTGATCTTTGGTACCTCTGCACTTACGCCTGCAACCCTTCTGCTCATGTAGCATGACTCCGTTTTTACCAGATGTCCGTACATTGACTCTGCGACTATTTCAGTCAATAATTTTCACATATGTGGAAACATCTCTGTCCTACCCATTGTCAACCACTCTGGTGTTAATTGGTCGGCATGTAACAAGATGTTGCGTTGTGCAGCCATTCCCCAAATCTTTTGATCTAGTAGCCTTGAACCCCATCTGTTCCCGGGGCCTTCCAATTGCCTTCTTCTTTTTTTTTTGCGCTGATTTTCTTCACTTCCCTAACTGAAATGACTAATTCTGCCTATTTTGGACAGAATATTGTTTGTTTCAGTTCTTGCAGCCATTCAACATCCTTCTTGAGCTCCTTGTCTTTACTCCAGATGTCACTTCAAAGCCTTTGACTTTCAATGTTATCTGGTATCAACTTTTCATCTGTACACTCTCCATTTATTTCTTAGTAGAATCTATTGTGATCTACTATTGTTGGTATCCCTTAATTCTTTTGTTGTATTGTACAATCTTTGCATTCTTTGCAAAGAGTTGCTGTTTCAATTCCTCCATTACTAATTTCAGGCCCTTTCTTTCAATATCATACTTCGTGTTCAGTGCCCTGGATTTTTATTCGCTTTTAAACCACCCCTTCTCTTTAGGGTCTAACATAGAAATCTCTTTCAAGAGCATATCTAACCCCGCCTATATTCTTCTTTTCCACCATGGATCTTTACTTTTGTCACTTCCATTATATTTCTTTTTCTTGACATCAAAATCCACATTATCTGCTACAACAATACTTGCTGACTGGATCAAATTATTTGTTTCTGTAATGTTATTTGTTCTGATGTATTTCAGAATTTCATTCACATATTTCGTTTCTTGATTCAATTTCCACCGATCATCCTTTTTAAGTTTGAAAATAATGTTGCTACCTTTCTCCTGTAGCTTTGTATTCATTCTGTCGTAGATTGCCTTTTGCCCATCTGTCCAGTCTCCATCAGTTTTATTGTCTTCTTCCAAACCATCTATATATCTCTCATCAATCAAGCTATCACTGTTCTTTTCCTGTGCTTTATTAGAAGTTTCACCCTGTTTTCTGCTGTGAAATTACTTTTATCAGTAGGAACGGTTTCTCCGCTCCTGTTTTCCATTACCCGTCTTTTGATAGCTTCGAGCTCTACTTCTGTGAGCCAACGATTTTTTTTTCTTATTGCTCTAGTTGATCACATAATCTTTGTTCCGTGAGTTGAAACACTCCTCTTCCTCTCACTTGATCATACATACGTTTTCGATATCCCCTAATATGAACACCACTTTCGTCTACATGGTTGCTCATGTTGTAACTCTCCATGACCTCAACTTTGACTTGTTTATTCCATCTACACTATGTGTGCTGGTCCCTTGCTGGATAAAGACATACTGGAGTTGGACCAGTATGTCTGAGCCTGCCAGGTACAACACTGTCACAATCAAGGGCTTCAGTTTCAATTCCATCGTTATTCAAAATATTTTGTTATTTCATTGTCACTGATACGAAGTAGCGATTTTCAGGTTGCGCAATTACCGGTGTTTTTATTATGACACCATCGCTAGATGTATCGTCAATCAGAGCACAGGTAGATTCCAGCCGCTTCCTTTCATTATTATTACTATCATCATCACTGATATTATTTTTTATTATTTTCATCTTATTACTTTTTGTCATTGTTAATATTTCCCTTGATCCGACATGATTTTTGCTAAATTATTATTATTACCATTATCATATCATTATCATTGCTAATATTACCATCATTATTATTATTTCCACTTATTGTTAAAATGTATTTAGTTTGAACTTTTCTTTTTTTTACATGAGATAATCATAAATATGTGAGGATTTAAGGAAATAGTAGGAGCAAGAGAAAAAACTTGGTGAATAGATTAATTTCCACAGGGCTGTAAATAGATTTGGTAGATGAAGAGATAAGCAATGGAAATTCCTGTGCGACAAGGGGAAAAAAAAGAGGCCTCACATCCTTGGGGTCAGCAGTGGTCAAGTGTATGTACTACTACTGGCGATCAATGAGAGCGCTCACCTTGGCCTTGAAAAGAAACAATTCACCTTGTTCTATTTTAATTACTGATAGAAAAATAATTATTTATTTATATACTAATGTTCTTCATTACAGCCTTGTCTCTCACAAGGTGGTCCTTCGTGCCTTTCGATCCTTTTTCGGCACCCATTCGTTCTTCTGATAGTTGATTGCTTTCCTCAAGGAACGTATATATTTCCCTGAGTGGACGCCTGTTAATCTTTTCCATTTTAACACTTAAGATTATTATTATTATTATTATTATTATTATTATTATTATTATTATTATTATTATTATTATTATTATTTATTATTATTATTATTATTATTATTATTATTAATTATTATTATTATTATTATTATTATTATTATTATTATTATTATTATTATTATTATTATTATTATTATTATTATTATCATTATTGAGTGAGAGAGCAGTGCATGCCATCAAAGTGACACTGGAGTAAAATATAGGAATCCCAGTATACCCATCATGACTACCCGTCTGATAGGCACATGCATCACAGCCATATGTGCGCGACATGGTGATCTCATATCAAGAAAAACAGTGCATGACATTGCAGGTGGGGCCCAGCTAGAATTTTCTTTCTTCTGGTCGAGTAACCCATCCCACTCAAAAGGTCCCTGAATAAGGGTTGTTTAAGGATGCTGAGCGAAACACCTATGTTTCCACAGGGGAATTATTCAAACCCCAAAGAATCCCTCTCAACACAGGGCCATGATGTTCCCCCACTGCTCGTGATCAGAGAAGCACTTATTGTCAGCCTTAAAGGACATGCTCAACTGGTTATGGTCAAACAACTAACAAGCAAATGTGTGGTATTGAGCAGAATATTTGTTGTAGCCCATCTTTTATACCAAGACAAAACAATGTACATGATAACACTTCCAATCAGTTAAGATCAGAAGCCACGAGAGCCAATGCCTGGTACTGCGTCAGGGCATTTATTATTATTATTATTATTATTATTATTCTATGTTTGACTTTTGCTTTATATTTGTACAAGTTGGCTCCAAGTCTCACCCAGAGACCTCAAGAGACAACAGGGTTGGAAGTTCATGTTGTTGTTATGCCTAGTGTGCCATATATTTGGGGGGTGGGGATGTTGTACTAATGAATGTCTAAAAAAAAATTTTTTTTTTTTTTTTTTTTTTTTAAACCGAAAATTATGGTTGTTTTAAACCTTGAGGTTACATAGAGAGTATTTTGCGTAGGATATGAGCAGTTCCCATGAGCACTATCTTTTGAACTTCTGCCATTTTTGGGTTTCCTGGTATCTGAGTTAGGTAGCTATCAGCCCCTTTTGCTATCATTCCCAGGGCACCTATGACAACAGGTATTGTTTTAGTCTTCCGCTTTCACATTTTGCTGATTTCTATTTCAAGATCTTTATATTTGCTCAGTTTTTGGTAGGTCCTGACAGATACGTTTATATCGATTGGGACAGTCATATCAATGAGGAGGCATGTTCTTTGTTTGAAGTCTTTCAATATGATGTCTGGCCTATTTGCATCTATCTTCCTGTCAGTTTGAATGGTGAAGTTCCAGAGGAGTGAGATGTGGTCATTTTCAAGCACTGGGGGTGGTTTGTGTTCCCACCAGTTTTTTTCATGGGGCAAATCCAGATTTTTACAGATTACCCAGTGAATATATTGTGCAGCTCTATCGTGCCTGTTGAGATACTCTGTAGGCGCTAGAAGACTGCACTTGGAGACCACATGGTCAATGGTTTCATTTTGTTGCTGCATACACGACACGTTGGACTGCTTCTGATCTTTATATGTTGGCCTGGTAGTTTCTTGTTGGTAGGCATTGATCTTGAGCTGCTATGATAAACCCCTCTGTTTCAGATTTTAAGCCAGAGGCCATTAGCCATTGATGGGTCAGGGCTTTGTCGATATCTGCATTATTCGTTCTCTTTGGGTATTTGCCGTAGAGAGGTTTTTCTTGCCATTTATTATTCAGAATATCCAAGGCCGCAGTTTTGGCACGGGTTTTCATGCGCCTAGCTTTTTCTGTGCTTGTTTCTTGTATGTCTATTATTATTATTATTATTATTATTATTATAATTATTATTACTATTGTTGTTGTTGTTGTTGTTGCTGTTGTTGCTGCCTTTGCACGGCTTCTAACGCTGGCGATGTACTAGTGTCTGTTGCTTACTTTCACTGTAGATCTGAGTACAGCTCTCTGTATCCCAGGTACGTGAAATAGTTATCAATGCTTTGGGGTTTTCTTATCTAGTCAATGTATTCTGCGTCATACGCGGAACCTATCATTGCTATATTTTGTTGGCTGTTATTCCTGGAGATATTATATCTGCATTTATGGAGATATTTATGTATTTATACACATTTTTTCTATCAAGTCCTATAGTAACAATTGTTATTATAGCGGTGATTTCTTTTCAGTTTCCGAATTCTGGTTATCTTAATTTCCAGATTTTTATATCTGATTAATTTCTCTATTTCTTTTAGCGATACATAATCGAGTATAGGGACTAATACTTCCATCATAGAACGCTACACTTTCTGGATCCTTGACAACTGTTTTCATTGAATATCTCTGTGTGAGTTGGCGTATCCTAGAGCATAGTCACCTTGTCAATTCCAGTGACCTTTTATTTGATGGTTGTTTATGCCATCTCCTTTACGTCGGTTTCTGAAAATCTTTTCATATTTTTTATCACATAAAAGCTTCATGTTTGTCATGCCTGTAGAGGTTTTCTTTCTTGGATAAACCTGGGAAACAATGTGATTAATGGTTTCTTTTCAAACTTGCCATATTCTGCAGTTACTTATTGTATTCTGCTTTAGCGCATGTTTTTAGTAGTTTCTGGAAGATCCTGTATCGCAATAAATTATCCTTATTTTTGTTGTTGTTGTTGTTGCTGTTGTAGTCATTGCAAAGTGCTTATTATTGCTTTTTCTATTCTTGAGACTATTTATGTCATCCACTTTTTATATGTCCAAAGGAAATACAAGAGAGAGAGAGAGAGAGAGAGAGAGAGAGAGAGAGAGAGAGAGAGAGAGAGAGAGAGAGAGAGAGAGAGAGAGAGAGAGAGAGAGAGAGAGAGAGAGAGAGAGAGAGAGAGAGAGAGAGAGAGAGAGAGAAAGAGAGAGAGAGAGAGAGAAGAGCGAATCTTTGTTCAAAACCATTTAGAAGTTTATAGTTTACAAAGATTAAACAAAGATGAAGGACATATATCACCAGAATCACCCGCTATATAATCATCTTAGAAATAGATATGAATTTGCTATATGGTATTGTATTGCTTGTTAGAATCGATCTACATACCGTGTATAGCATATATATACTCCTTTGACCTAAACCGGAGTTCCACGAAACAAAAGCTAATACCTCAATATCTAGGCATGTATTTTTCACTATTTTCCCAATAACATTTTATATCCTGCTTAACTTTCCAGTTAAATGTAACACAAAATCCTACTGGTGTATGTTATGGCTTTTGTTGTTGGCAGAGACGTTTGGTCTTTTCTGTTGAATTTGTTCTCAACGTCACTTTCACACTTTCTCTTTTTCTCTCAATCTTTGTCTCTGTCTCTATCTCTTTCTCTTTCTCCTTCTTTCTTTCTCTCTTTCTGTCACTCTCTTTTCTTTTTCTCTTTCTTTCTCTTCTGCCTCACTTATTCTTTTCTCTTAATATCATCATCTATTATATATTAATATTCTCTTTCCATCTTATCTCTATCTCTCTCTCTCTCTCTGCCTGTCTGTTCTAACTGTCTGACTGCCTGACTGTGTGACGGACTGCTTGTCTGGTTGTCTATTTGTCTGTGTTCCTGTCTGTATGTCTCTCTGTGTGTGTATCCCTTTTCTGTTTACCGTTCAATACGTCTGGCAGTCAATCTCTGAAGGTCTGCCTGCCGATCTATCTATCTATCTATCTATCTATCTATCTATCTATCTATCTATCTATCTATCTATCTATCTATCTATCTATCTATCTATCTATCTATCTATCTATCTATCTATCTAGCCATCTAATCTATCTATCTATCTATCTATCTATCTATCTATCTATCTATCTATCTATCTATCTATCTATCTATCTATCTATCTATCTATCTATCTATCTGTCGAACAACTGCTGTCACGTGTGGGACGAGTCGGTTTATCAGCTGAGTCTATCATCAATATTGTCACGTCTCCTTCCTTCAAACGGGAAGGAAGAGCTATTTTCATCATCCTTGTGGCTATGGCGAAAGAATGTATCTGGTGGACGCGTCTGAAAGGATTGGAGACAAAAACTTTCCTCTCTGGTCAACCTCTCATCAACTTCTTCAAGTACCACTTGAAAAGGAAAGTGAGAGTAGAGAGGCAAGTTTTGTCTAGCGAACGTTTTAAAAAAAGATGGGTGAATGTAGCAAGATGGCACGTATGAATGACGAAGACACCTTGAGCATAATCCTATGAACCAAAGAAAATTGAAAACAGAGGGTTACCTACTTGCAAAAAAATGTGGTAACATATAACAATATTGACCAAGTTTACCGTGGTCTTTTTCGTAGGCTTTTCTTCCCACGGATAAACCTTACTTGCTTTCCTCTTTACACCATACATCATGACACTGTGATACACGATCCCTATTGATCGTTCTTTTTTTTTCCTCTTCCCCTTTTTTTCCCCTTTTTTCTTTTTTTTTCATTTTTCTTTTCTTTTTTTCCCCTTTTTTCTTTTTTCTTTTTTCTTTTTTTATTTTTTTTGTTCTTTTTTCCCTTTTACGATCCCTTTTGATCCAAAACCTACGCCACCTTTTTTTTTTTTCTCTCCCAAAAGAAAAGCTCTACCTTGTAACTTGTCCCATCTGTGTGCAGCCCTGCGTGGCCAATAAAGAAACTTACTTTCTGTTATCTATCCATCTATCTATCTATATATCCATCTATCCATCTATCTATTATCATATCATCTAATCTATCTATCTATCTATCTAGCTATTATCTATCTATCTATCTATCTATATCTAATCTATCACAATGGACGGACGCTAGTCATATCGGCTCCAAGTAAGTTGGCCACTTTTACATGTTTAAAACTCCTTGTTGTCAAATATTTTGTTTTAATCGTTGTGCAATTCATTCACTAAAAAACCTGAGAATTATTCACGTAGAATTCCGCCCCTGTATGGGCGAAATTACAAAAAACTTTCAAAACTTTCGTGGGTTTTTTAGCCATTTTTCATTTTGAAAATGGCAACTAGAAACCACGTGGCTAGCCCGCCAGTCATGCAGAACGGTAGCAAAACACTATTGCTACCACTAGCTGCTAAACATCGCAGCGTGAACACCGCTGTCACCACCATCACCACCACCACCAACAACAACAACAAATCTAACGTCGCATTCACCATCGCCGCGACCAAAGACATTAACTTAGATTTCCCCTCACTCCCCACACCACTTGTTGATGAATAAAGGGACAGAGAAAGGGATTTCAAAAATGAATACAAACGAAAACATGAATGCCAGCACCACCACCATCACCACCAACAACAACAACAACGAAATTGGCACAAAGCCGCCTACCAAAGACAACACCGCCAACACCAACACCACTACTACGACGTCAAATGCTACATCCAAGCCTTCTGCTGCTAATACCGCCAACACCAACACCACTACCATGACTTCAATTAACACTGCCACAATTAACACTTCTACTGCCAAATTCAAAACGAATTTTGCGGACGTAACAAAACAAAAAAGAACAATTGTAACATTCACCACACAAGAGATAAACCGCACAAAGGCACTCTTCTCCAAAGAAGGAGACAAATTGCACCTTCATATTCCACAACACATCGTGGAAAACACGCAAAAAAAAACAATAATTTATAAAGTAATAAACAAAAAAACAAGAAGAACAGAAAATGCACCGCAGGAAAAAATCGATAAATGCCTTCGTCCTGTATGGGACTCCAAGGAATATATCAGTTGGGGAAACAAATTGGTACAGTCCAAGTACGTTTCCTCAACGAAAGTTTAGCAAAACGTTTTTCCACATTGGAGCTACATTCGGACGACTTGGTAATGATACCAGTCTATTTAAACAAAAGGGTCACGAAAGTCCAAATAAAAAACATACCATTTGATGTCGAAACACAATGGGTGGTCTCTGCCATCTGCTTTGAAATGTCAGAGACAATGTCAGAGACAAACATCCTGGAAATCGCGGTTCTAGGAGAGAAAGACTATGTGGGCAAATCAATCGAATTCCTGCTTCAATTGGATGAAGCAGCAAGAGAGAAGATACCCACCGCTATAGAACTGCCAGGAGGCTACAAACTCTATATAGTGGTAGAGGGCAGGCGACCACGCTGCTATTTGTGTGGAAGCGAAACACACTTGAAAAAGACGTGCCCAACCACTGCACACCAAGAGCAACAACAACAACCACTACCACAACCAAAGCACTCCGGAAAAAAAGCTCTACTACCCACACCACCATCAACACAGAAGACGACAAGAGAAGCACACCAAGCTAATCCGTCATCAACCAAAAACCACTCGACACCTGGAAAAATACCAACACTACCATCAACAGCAAAACCCAAAGGAACAGAAAAACAAAGAAAACACACACAAACTGATCCCCCATCCCTTATACCGCACTCAACACACACAAACACTCAACAACCAACAACAACGAAAACAACAACACAACCACTTACACAGACATACATAGAAGCCCACAACATACCCCTACCCCCTTCTGATTCCTCAGAAATTTCGTCGGAAGACGAAACCAGTGAGGAATGGCAAATAGCTACAAAAAGAAGGAAAATAAAGAGCAGAAACACAACCAAACCAAATGCAAACACGAACAAAGCAGGGGGAAATACATCTCCCGAAGACATTTCAAAACCCAACGCAAACAACAGCCACACCAACACCACAAAAACATATACAGCAAACATGCTCACAGCCATAGACACCAAAAACACAAATTTGATGGAATACATCCAATCAAAAACAAACATAACAGAAGATGACATAAAAACAAACAACCACCCATACACAACACCACCAGACCACATCAAAATAATACACATCTCCAAAAGTCTGCACCACACACTCAAAGGCATTTTCCCCAGTGCGGTTGGTAAATGCCAAAAATATCTCACAAAGAAACTGTACTGGGATCTTCTCGAGGACAAACCAACGGAGGAGAAAGCAAAAACTTTCGAGCAGTAAGTAACCCTCTGTATTCTAATTCATTAGAACTATGATCAAGATTGGTTGTGTAAATGCGCGTGGCTTGGGGTCCCCTTGGAAACAAGGGTACCTCTTAAATGACATAAAGTCACATAAGTTAGAAATCATAGCCATAAGCGAGACCAGACTCCACAATCCGCGGGCCCTAAAGACCATGTTTGGCGGACAGTTCAACATTTATTTTTCCCCCTGTCTGCCGAGAATGGGCGGTAGTGGCACCGCGGTACTTTTTCACAAGAGTCTGGATCTCAATGTAAGGACAATATTCGTAGACCCGGAGGGTAGACTGGTCGTCCTGGATGTCGACGGCAGCAATGGGTGCGCTTTTCGGCTCGTATCAGTTTACGCACCGCCCTTAACAGGTCGGGCGGATTTCTTTCAACGTCTAGAAGTTTTCTTGGGAACGTCTCGTCCTTTACTCTTAGTGGGGGATTGGAATGCTACCTTGGACACGCATGTAGACTACGTGGGTAGAGATAGGAATAGACGGGGATGCAAATGCCTCAGAGACCTGCTCAGACGCTTTCAACTGTCTGACAGGTTTCGACTAGACCACCCGAATGCGCCAACGTGGACATGAGAGCAACCGCATCGGGTCGTCGAGATCGTATCTAGATAGGATACTGTGTAGGACAGTAGATAGAGATAGCATAGGATGTCCACAATTCCACATAGTCAGCTACACGGATCACAAACTTGTGACATGTACGCTAGACTTAGGTAAGACACTTAGGCAGGGTCCCGGATACTGGAAACTAAACGCGTCTTTCCCATCGAGACAAGTTTTCAGAGACCGGATTAGCACACTAGTAAAGAGGGCTTTGACGGGAGCCATCATCAACAACAAATGGTGGTTTGCCCTCAAGAGAGCAGTAAAAGCAGAAGCGATTAGGTACAGCAAAGCACTAGCCATAGATAGAAATAGAGTAGAGGGTGAGCTAGTTAAGAAGCTAGAAGAGGCAATTAGAAGCGGCATCGCATCCGACGTTTTGGCGGCGAGGTTGGCCCTCGACCAACACTTCAACGCCAAACACGAAGGATGTGCTGTCAGAGCTAGGATGCGTGCTCTAAGGAACGAAGGTGTTGGAGCCGCGAGAGAGCCCGGGTGGCAGAGGCGCAACAGGGCAACAAAGCCACCATCGGTCACTGGTAGATGAACAGGGGCGCGAATTGCTCGAGCCAAGTAAAATGTGTGAGGCCTTTCAGCAGCATTTTGCCCGACTGTTCGGAACGAGTGGAGGGCAAGAACGTAGGGTGGACTTCAGTGCCTACCTACATAGCCTACCACGACTCTCGACAAGAAAGGCAGGGTGCTGCGAAGGTGCCATCACGGCGGCGGAAGTGCGGGAAGCGATGGCAGAATGCTCGAGGGACAAATCACCGGTTTGGATGGTCTACCCTACGAGCTTTACAATTGTATGCCAGACTTGTTTGGAGATCTCTTGGCGGCGGTGTGTACTGCAACTGGCAGCAAAACGGGAGCATTCCTGGTTTTGTGAGCCGAGGAGCCGTAACACTGCTGAAGAAAGATCTAAACAAGGGAAATGTAATAGATAACTTTAGGCCCATCACTCTGCTTAATGCAGACTTGAAAATTTTGGCCAAGGTGCTAGCCAAGAGGTTGGCGCTTGTCATCGAGAAACTGGTCGACAAGGCGCAAACATGCGCCGTGCCAGGCCGGACCATCCATGACAACCTCCATCTGATGCGCTACATCATAGACAGGGTAGTTAACGAACCTGGCATGGGTGGGGCCCTGATCAACTTGGATCAATCAAAAGCCTTTGATAGGGTAGACCATCGATACTTGGAGGCAGTCCTGAGAGCGGCTGGTTTCGGTCCCGTCTTCCGCGGCTGGATAGCTGCCTTGTACAGAGGCATCCGTTCGGTAATTCGCGTAAATGGACATCTATCGAGACCTTTCGACATTGCACGTTCGGTCCGTCAGGGATGCCCCCTCTCGGCGCTTCTATACGTATTGACTCTTGAGCCACTACTGCGGAAGCTGGCGACTCTAAGGGGCATCCCGCGAGAATTGGGATGCGGGACGAGCGTGTCTGCATACGCGGACGACGTCACCGTCATAGTGTCTAGCCACGAGCACATCGAGCTGGTCGGCGAGACACTGAAAAACTACGAAGCGGTGACAGGAGCGAAAATCAACCGGGAAAAGTCAGTGGGCTTGCGACTAGGCACCTGGAGAAGCAAGCCCATGCCGTCCACCAGCGCCTCCGTCGTGGGACGCTGGACCGACGGCCCGGTTGAGTTGCTCGGGGTCTGGTTTTTGGTCCGGACCTCCAAGTGGAGAAGAACTGGAACGAGATAACGAGTAGGGTGGTCACTCTCGCCCGGCAATGGGCCGAGAGGAAACTGTCCCTAAAAGGTCGAGCGGAGGTGGCGAACACGTACATCGCGTCCGTCATCTACTACCGCCTGACCGTCGTACCTTGTCCCGACCCTACCATCACCAAACACAACGCATCCTCTTTCGCTTCTTGTGGAAAGGATGCGTCCCGATGGTCAGGCGATCCATTTGCTGTCAACACCCGTTAAAGGAGGGCTGGGCATGCCGTGGTTGATGATGCGCAGACACGCGCTGAGACTGCGACATCTCTGGCTCTATGTAGACGACGGTGAACAGGTGTGGTCGCCGTTTGTGAGGCACGCTTTCCCGCAGCTCGTCTCCATGACCGAACTGCAGTCGTGGTCATCAAAGAGGCCGAGGAAGGGCGAATGGCACCGCGAGAGTGTCGCGTTGCTCTCAAGCAACTCTGCCGTCCTGGGTCGACCTTAAGTGACTTCAACACAACCAAAGCATTCTATAGGGGTTTAGTGGAGGGGAGGTACGACGACGAGCTCGGGGCGAACCTGGACGTCGACGAGGAGTA
The DNA here is from genome assembly GCF_006345805.1 of Octopus sinensis. Classification (NCBI taxonomy): domain Eukaryota; kingdom Metazoa; phylum Mollusca; class Cephalopoda; order Octopoda; family Octopodidae; genus Octopus; species Octopus sinensis. Next base: position 124,790,697 of record NC_042997.1, on the reverse strand, counting down.
CCTGACCCGCCTGTTCGGGACGACTTTCGGGCCAGGGCCCATGGACAACTTCCAGAGATCCCTGGCCTGGCAGTACCTACCGAGAAGCGCTACCCGTTCGGGATAAGCTCTACAGACACGGCTCGAGAAACACGGGGCCGACCTGCCCGAGATGCGGTCAGAGCGACGAAACCGTTCTGCACGCACTCGTTCAGTGTCCAACAATTTCCGACCTGTGGGCTTATGTCGAAAAACTGCTGTCACGTGTGGACGAGTCGGTTTATCAGCTGAGTCTATCGTCAATATTGTCACGCCTCTTCCTTCAAACGGGAAGGAAGAGCTATTTTCATCATCCTTGTGGCTATGGCGAAAGAATGTATCTGGTGGACGCGTCTGAAAGGATTGGAGACAAACACTTTCCTCTCTGGTCAATCTCTCATCAACTTCTTCAAGTACCACTTGAAAAGGAAAGTGAGAGTAGAGAGGCAAGTTTTGTCTAGCGAATGTTTTAAAAAAAGATGGGTGAATGTAGCAAGAATGGCACGTATGAATGACGAAGCCACCTTGAGCATAGTCCTATGAACCCAGAAATCGAAAACAGAGAGTTGCTTATTTGCAAAAAAAAAAAAAAAAAAAAAAAAAAGAAATATAAAATGTGACTTCATTGACCGAGGTTACCGTGGTCTTTTCCGCAGGCTTTTCTTTCCACGGGTAAACCTCACCTGTCCTCCCCTTTACACTTCATATTGACATTTCTGTGATAACGATCCCTATTGATCATTTTTTTTCTTCTCCCCCCCTTTTTTTTTTTTTTATTTTTTTTTTTAACCCCCCTTATTTTTGTCCTCTTCTCTCCTTTTACGATCCCTTTTGATCGAACCTCCCCCTTCCTATTTTTTTTTTTTTTTTTTTTTTTTTTTTAATACCTTCAAAAGAAAAGCTCTACCTTGTAATTTGTTCTATCTGTGTGCAGCCCTGTGTGGCTAATAAAGAAACATATCTAATCTATCTATCATCTATCTTTCTTTCTTTCTCTTTTTATTTCTTTCTTTCTTTCTTCTTTCTTTCTATCTATCTATCTATCTATCTATCTATCTATCATTATATCCTATCTATCATTATCCATCTATCTATCTATATATCTATCTATCTATTATGTCTGTCTATCTTGTTTGTCTGTCTGTCTGTCTGTCTGTCTGTCTGTCTGACTATCTATCTATCTATATATTTTCCTATCTATCTATATATTTTCCTATCTATCTATATATTTTCCTATCTATCTTTATACTTATATTCTATGGATCTCAGTCATCGGACTGCAGTCTTGCAGCGAAACTACCTTGTTGGGATTCGTTCGTCGTATGAGCTTCAATGTGGAAATATGTTTCGTTAGGTTATAAGCTATAAAAAAAGTAAAGTTTTAAGAGCAAATTCGACATGAAAGCAATCATAGAGCTATAAATATGCGTACACATACACACGCACACACACATATATATGGAGAGTGAACGAAAAGAATAATAATAAGAAGAAGAACACAGGTTATACAAAGATTTATAGGACATAAACACGTTCCAGCAAAATGATGAAATAATTACGTAATAACTAGAGACATTATACAATCTTGTCTTACATCTTATCAGTGTCCAACCATATATACACTATAACGCAACTTGCATCCATTAATTACATCTACTATATAAATCATACTGATACGATAATAAATGTTTGTACATGTATACCATATACTTTATATATATATTGTTTTGTAAATTCTCAACTATATATATATATATATATATTATATATATTTATAAGATATATATACATACATACATATATATATATATATGTATATAATATATATATATATATATATATATATATTATATATATTATATATATATATATAGCAATATATATATATACACACACACAATATATATATATAACTATATGCGTGTGTATCTTTGAGTATGTGGGTGCTCCCCCTCTCAAACAGGCGTTGGTGTGTTTACGTCCTCGTAACTTAGCCAGTTTCGGCGAAAGAAACCCATAAGATAAATACCAAGCTGCTTTAGAGAAAAAACGTTTGAGATGGTTCATACGACTATAAACTTTGAGGAGCGGTACCCCAGCATGGTCTTTTCCCTTGTTTAGTTTTTAGACTGAACAAGTTAAACACATAATACACACACCACACACACAACACATCCATTATATATATATATATATATATATATATAATATATATATATATAAATATCTATTTTATATTGGTATACATACATCATATATATATATATATATCTATATATATATATATATATATATACATCATATGTAAAGGTATAATATACACGTAATATATATATATTTAAAATTAGGATAAAATTTTTATAAGAAATTATCAGTAGTTAGCGTATAATATATATGTATATGTGTATACATACATATACATAAACATATACATACACACATATATACATGCATACATATATATATATATATATATATATATATACAAAAGGAGGAATAAGAATGTAACGGACAACAGAGACAACACAGACGAGAAAACGGAAAAAATATTGCATGATTATATATACAAACATCAAGAACAACAACAGGCGTCTTTCGACTAATAAGGACACATCAAATTGACCTGGTGTGTAAAGTGGAAGCCTTAAGGCACAAACATAGATGAAAGTCAGGAGACAGGAAAATAAAGTGTTGTGCGCGTGGCGGCCAAGCCAAGCTAAGAAAGATCATGTTTGGCCGAAAACCGATCACGTGGCAGTAAGAGAGAGAGGTAGGAAACAGAAGGATTGATGAATTAGAGAAGTAACTAGAGAGAGAGAGAGGGGGAGAGGAGAGAGTGAGGAAAGGACAGAGAAAAGTGTATAGGAGAGATAACAGAGCAAAGTAGAGAAATTAATAAAGAGAATGCAATGAAATGTGAGAGAAGGTCAGTGACAAAAAGAAAAGAGGAAAGAAAGAAGTAAATCGAACAGAATTCAGATACAGTCTTACAAGCTGAAGAAAAGGTGTACGTACGCTGCTATATGTATTACTCTTTACTCTTTTACTTTCTTTTACGTGTTTCAGTCATTTGACTGCGGCCATGCTGGAGCACCGCCTTTAATCGAGCAACTCGAAACCGGGACTTATTCTTTTGTAAGCCCAGTACTTATTCTATCGGTCTGTTTTGCCGATCCGCTAAGTAACGGGGACATAAACATACCAGCATCGGTTGTCAAGCAATGCTAGGGGGACAAACACAGACACACAAACACACACACGCATATATATATATATATATATAATATAATATATATATATATATATATATATATATATATATATATATATATATACGACGGGCTTCTTTCAGTTTCCGTCTACCAAATCCACTCACAAGGCATTGGTCGGCCCGAGGCTATAGTAGAAGACACTTACCACACCGCCAAATAAAAACGAATAAGAACGTAACGTTCGACAATAAAAACATACGGACAAATACGAACAGGAAAACCAAAGACGGAACATTCGTGGCTTTCTTTCATCAGTCAAGCTTCCATTCATCATTACAGTTTCGGCCTGTTACACTTGAAACTGTTCAGATTTGGTACGCCCCAAAATCTAAGCTAAGGGCATCACATTTTGAGAAGGAAGTAAGCGAATATGTGCGACGACACATATAAAAGAAAATAAAAACAAGAAAACGGAGAAAATGTCAAACGACTAC
>NC_042997.1:124780567-124786873 GCF_006345805.1 Octopus sinensis | reverse complement strand
CAGAGTCACCTTAATCGCGCGTCGACGGTCGCATTTTTGTCGTTGTTGGTATGAATATGAAAGCTCTGATAAAATTTTTGATATGTATTGGAATGCATTCATTTTATAATGTGTAAAATTCATCAAGCTTCATATAACACAAGGTGGAAAATATGATATAAATTATTGACAGCAACATTTATTATATTGCATAGATTCCATTGTTCTAATGCGGTGGTGATAAAGGACAGTATATCGGATGTTTATGGCACCAGCTGAATATAATTGAGTTACTTTCTGGGTTGACGTTACTTAGGCATAGAGGAAAGCATAAAACTCGGGCCATTTATTTCGGTTGTCCAATTTTAGTTAGCTTTGTGGGATTTATTTTACGATTTCTGTATTTAATTCACGTAGAAGACATTGTAACAGACGTATTTTACAAAATACTTTTTCTTACGATGAGAGTGTCACACTGGAGAAGTATGGTGTGTATTAGGAGGTTAGGGTGGTGTATATGATGTGATTTTATGCTTGACCTATTGATCTGTATGTGTTGGGATGGATGATGGGCTAGGGAAAAGGTAAAGTTTGTTGGGCTGTGTTTGTGGGCAAGAGTGAATTTTCTCTTTCCTTATATTGATTAAATTTTCAGGAAAGGTCAGTAGATTTAGCTACTACCTTAAAAAGAATCTGCATCGGCTTCCTCACCCTTTATACTGGCTTTCGTAACAATGCTTCAGATTACGGATGGGTTGCCCTTTAAAAAAAACTGGATTGTGATGTAGCATTTTGCTTATTTCTATTTCTGGGTGAATCAATGTATAATGTATATTTTATCTGATTTTATTCTCTGTGGGGACAATATAGAATTTTAACCTCTGTATACTTGTTCATTCGTAAGACATTTGTTGTTAGAGGGGCAATTTTCAAGGGATCTGGAATTGTATGGCCGTTATGGGGTGTTACTTGTGTCAATTCTTTGCTGCGGTTGATTATTTATGAACATATATTTGGAAGATAAGTATACATAACATTAAAAATATTTCAGTTGAAAATTTTGTAATATTTATACGAACGGGGAAAATTAGCCCTTTGTTTTAATACAGAAGTCTATTTCGAGAAACTTCTGTGACACAAAATATCACAGCTCTCGTCCCGCCTCGTGTATATAAATTGTAAAAATTATACGCATCGTTATGCAAATCTAAATCTGTTTTGAGAGTACATGTCTGTTTTTTTATAAGATAGTCTATCTATATAATTATTTCTGTCGACTCTTCCAGTTTGTGCTAGGATATTTGAGATTATAATATTATTGGACGAATTTCTTCCATAGTTCAAAGACGTACTCCCCAAAATTGGTACAATTACTCTTCCAACAATCGCATACGGATTTGTCATATTTTTTAACGCCCTGTATGCTCTTTTATCATTGTATGTTTGTCCACAGAATTTCTATACGATACATCTATACATAGATATTTGTAGAGGTTCTTGTGTAGAAGGTGGGGTGGTGGGAGATAAGGACACAATTCTTATTAATGTTATTTTTTTATTTCGAAAGTAATATTGTCACGTTCAACTATTTTGAACATTTCCTTTGGCCAAGTTCCACCCATATATCACCAGAATATGTTCTTATTAAATCCAGCTGTTTCTTAGCATTGTAGATATTTCCATTTCAAGATTGTGAATTGTGGGTTGCATTCGTGTTTATTGTTGTAGCCCCAAGCATATAACCTCTAGGTTTTCCCAAAGGAATAGCAATGGATTTAGTGCCAAAATACATAAATTCACGTATATTGTATGTAGGAAAATGTATGTTTGTGTGTGTAATATATATATATATAATATATCTATATATATATATATATATATATATATATATATATATATATATATAATTATATATATATATATATATATATGTAGATGCATAGATATATATGTCGATATACATACATTTATGCATATATATATATATATGTCTCTCTCTCTCTCTCTCTCTCTCTCTCTCTCTATTATATAATATATATATATATATATATATATATATATATATATATATATACATATATATACATATATTATATATGCATATATATACATATACATATAATATATCTATATATATGTATATATGTATATATATATATATATCTGTATGTATATACATATATATAATATTTACGTTCTTACACTCATATAAAATCTCACACATAAATGTGCCACATGCACACCAACACATGTTTCAGGAATAATTTTTAACCAAATTCTTAATACTCATGCACAAGAGCACATTTACACACGATTGCATGACAACCACCAACACACTTATATGCATACACACAACACATTCTCGCATACACACACACACACATACTGTCTCACATCTCACACGAAAATATGTAGATGCGAAAGTGCCAGAGATAGATTAGGTTCCTGGTAATACATTGATACATCTAACGTATTATATTTATAACTGTCAAAAACTTTGAATTGAACCAAAGAAGTTGGAAAAACGAGATCACATGAAACTGCACAATAGCTTTGATCTTTATGTTATTACTATCACATTATTCAGCTGTGCATGTGATTAGTAGAGTAACTTGGATTTATTGCATTGGTTGATATGTTTATTATCGTTGTTGCTGCAACAATACAGAAGGTGACGTTGACAGAATATTTTCGTTTAATCACTGTTATGTTCAATTCATACCATTGTAACAGCAACGATAAAGTGTTCTGAGCTGGAAAGCCAAAAGGGTATTCACACAATCATGTCATTTATTCATTATGTTGTCGTTGTCATTATTATGGTTATTGCTCAGCCCTTAGTGCTATTCAGTGTCGATCGAGTAGACCTATCATTAAAAGCGTTCCAACCATGACTGTTCGGTGTTTTTTTTCATATTAGGGAGCACATTGTTGAATGCTTCATTTTCTTTCCCAAATGGGACCTTTGTGTGATACGAGTAATATTTAGCTGATATTTCTAGCCAGTAAGAGCCCAGATAGAGTTTACTTCATTGACTTTGTAAGCTTTGTCTGTAATATGTGTATGTGGGAGAGTATGTTAGGTGTGTGTATGTCTGTATGCGTGTGTGTGTGTTTGTGTGTGTTTGTGTTCAAGTGTGTGCTCACATCGGCTAAACTATCACAGCTAGAGATAACTGTATGGAACACTCTCGCACGTTCACCGATTTTCTCAATAGCTTTCGCTTAAACATATGTAAGGACACAGAACCGGTAGCTTTGCCCTCATTGAAATGGATTTAACGAATGACACACACTCTTAACAGATTGTGGAATAGCAACGCAACCTTTGGTCCTGAATGGGTTGATGCAGAATGAATAACGCCTATTGGGAATAGGGTTTGTTAGAATATCTAATTTCTTTGACAAAATTCCATTAACGCTCAAACGTAGCACAACCAGATTATGTTGTCAAGGCTTTCTGACAGTGGAAACTAGTTTGTCATCTTCATTAGTGTGCAAGCCATAACGAAATACTTATGAAGTCGTCTACTCTAGAATATGCAGTGTTAAACTCATTATCTTGGAAAACGTCAATGTTAGGTGTTATTAGGTCCTATGGTTTAGGCAAATGAAAATCGAACTGGCTTCTCATGTCATTTTGCATCAAATTCAAACTTCACACCACAAACACTATAACAGCTGAGCAATCTGAATACTACATGAATGTATCTTGAGCTAAACACTGCTGAATTATCGATTATATTGTAATGAAACTGCTAAACCTAAATGATTTACATAAGCCTCATTTATATAGGCACGCAATTTCATCCTATAGGAGAATCAATAGGCAACTGATGCGGAGACATGTAAAACACATCGAATTGGAGTCTAAAAGTGTGAAGCACTTCGATGATAAAATCCATTACAACCATCTCCTACTCATCTTCTGAGTTATGCGTTTAAATCTACATTATCCAGCGCATTATTTCCTTATTTAAACAGTGTGGTGGGATTTGTTGGAAAATTTGATTGCTATTTCTATCATGTTTAACATCAAGTAAACATTTTTCTTATTAGCCCTATCAATTGTTTTACTTCTCTGTAGAGTAAATTGATCTCAAGGAAACCAGTTTGCCTACTTGGGTTGTGTGGAGGAGGTAGGGCATCTAACTCATTCGTTGTCCTCACAACTTTTCTTTTCTCTAAAAGACATACGTTAACATAAAGTATGATATAGGCTGTAGAACTTTAATAGATTTCTCAAGGACATGACGTTATCAGTATGTCATGTAATTTAGTCTCTCCCTGTTGTCATATCTTTGCTACAGGGAAATCGATATCAACGCACAAAACTTCATTTCTTTAAGGCAAAGATTGTAGTTAGCTGACTGCACCTCACTTCATGATTGGTAGTTATATCAATCTTAAAGTTGATTAGCTTCAAGTCAACATTCACAGATCACACTTATGATAAAAAACATTCCGGTCTTGTTCATTTCATCGTTTTATACTCTGAACCGCAAAAGAAACGCGAGACGTGGGTGACTGTGAAATATGTTTTAATTTCATTATGTCAGAGATAAATTTTGATAAATATGGTAAAGTCAATTTCTTGGATACACTCTCACCACAGTCTATGTGTCGTTGTCATGTGTTCTGGTAGTGGGCGGATGCAGCACATAGAGATTTTAGGGCATGACATGTTCAATTCCGTGTATGCCCTCCCTGGGTGTTCAAAACGGCCATACACCATCGGTACCTGGAGTGCATGAGGCGGTTCACCTGTGCCCATACCCTGAGGAAAGCTGCCTCAAGTTCCACACGAGTTGTCGGCCTTGGAACCACCTGGTTCAGCTGCCCCTGGATTTCATCCCACAGATTTTCAGTTGGGTTCAAATCCGGGCTGAGAGCCGGCCACAGCATGGTTCAGATGCAGGAATTTCATTGTGAACCTGGTCGTATGGGTGGGAGCATCATCCTGCTGGATAACGTGGATATGGTGACGCAGGAAAAAGGGCACGATGTGATGTCTTACGATCTGGTCGACGTAGCGCTGCGTCATTATACCATTCCCTCTACCTGCACCAACATTTTGGAACACATGGGGCCCAATTCTCTGATTCAGACCTACGGCATCCCAAACCATGATGCTCTGGCCACCCCACACGTTTCTCTCCATGACACATGCGTCTCCACACCCTCCCTGTGCTCTCCGAGGGGGAAACGCAGTACCGGCTCTCGTCAGAGAAGACTATCGACCAGCCTGCCCTCCGGGTCGATAAAGATCATTTTAGTCTCGGAAACCAAGATTTTCCTGAGTTGGATTGCGACAAAACCTCCTCCCTCCGATTGGCATAGAGAAATAAATTTCTCGTAGCCGTTCAGGAGTGGGGAAAAGGCTTGCGACCCAGTCTCTGTGGCCACTATCACATCCAGACTATGTGACCTGAGATCATTAAGAAAGCGATCTTACATCCAATCCGACCCCAGGCCAAGCATTTAAACATCCTACATACAGCAAATAAAATCAGCAAATTCGACAATTAAATTAACAATAACCAGCAACTTACAAAATAATTCGTCAAAACAGCGGAGAAATTACGAATGCCAGGAACGTGGTTCAAGTCGATTTTTATACCCATATCTATTTCTTTACTATCCACAAGGGACTAAACACAGAGGGAACAAACAAGGACAGACAAACGGATTTTTATACCCATACCTCCACGAGATGCACGTGCATTGCGGTTTTTATTGTTTGTGACAGCCACCTACGGTATTCAACGCATCTGCGTTTTGGCGATTCGTTTGAGGGAAAGTTGAAAGGTTACCTGCAATTTTGGTCTCAGGCATAAACCAGCATGTCTTGGAATATTGACAGTTACATCCCCGAAATAAATTTTCAGAATTTGCCGTACAAAAATGACGTTTGAAAAAATCGCGTTTCTTTTGTGGTTCAGTGTAGATCTAGAAATATACTGTTGAAAAAGAAATGAGGAGCTGGTTACTGACACCTTGATTTCGACATTTGGATTTGGTCGTAATCGCATTGGTTGGCCAGCAGTAATCTAATTTGAATACGTTAACTGATGACATTTGATGTTACCGAGAGGATCAGACACATGCCAGAGAACATACAGGTTGGTAGAGATTAGAGTTACGTTAATCCTGTCATACTCGAACAAAAATGATGAAAACTACAATGTACGGAATACTGCCAAAAAACTGTCAAAAAAATCAGACATATAAATTAGAAGGGACATATATGAATATGTATGTATGTGTTTATGTATGTGTGTTATATATATTATATTATATATATATATATAATATATATATATATAT
>NC_042997.1:124768067-124778067 GCF_006345805.1 Octopus sinensis | reverse complement strand
GATAGATAGATAGATAGATAGATAGATAGATAGATAGATAGATAGATAGATAGGCAGATGAGGGATGAGGTTGCAGAGAAGAAAAGAGTCTTTCTTTGAAGAGTGGTTTCAGAAAGGGGATGGAGAGGCTTATGATCACTACAGAGACGTGAAGAGGAGAGTAAAGAGAGCGGTGTGTTTGGTGAAATGGGAGGCGAGTTCGGGAAAAATATAGGGTGAAAAGTTTGTAAGAAATAAAAAAATGTTTTGGAAAGAGGTACGGAGGGTAAGAAAGGTGGCTGGAGGAAGGATGTAAATGGAAGTTTGTTGAAAGGTAGTTACGATGTACAAACGAGATGGGCAGTGTATTTTAGTGATTGAATGGTCAGTGAGGCTTATGAATGTTTGTTATATGGCTGGAAGAATACCAAAGGACTGGTGCAGTATCTGTATAGTGCCACTGTACAAGGGGAAAGGGGATAAATGTGAGTGTGGAAATTTTAGGGCTATAAATCTGTTGTATGTTGTTGGTAAACTGTATGGAATGATTCTGATTGTTAGGGTGGGGAACCAGACAGAGAATGTACTAGGGGAGAAGCAGTGTGGTTTTAGGAGTGGAAGGGGGGTGCAGAGCAAATATTTGTAGTAAGGTAGATCTGTGAGAAGATTTTAGCACAAGGGAGGGAGGTGTATTGGGTCTTTATGGACCTAGAGAAGGCATATGATCCTGAGGATAGGGATGCAATGTGGCAGGTGTTGCGGTTGTAGGGAGTAGATGGTAGATTGTTGAGAGCTGTTAAGAGCTTATAGAGAAAGTAGGGTGTGCGTTAGGGTGGCTGGGGAAGTAAGTGAGTAGTTTGATGTAAAAGTGTGGTTAATACAGGGTTTTGTGATGTCTCCGTGTTTAATTTATATATGAATGGATTGGTGAGAGAGGTAAGTGCCAGAGCCTTTGGTAGGGAAGACCAAACGGTGGGAGAAAATGGAGAGAAATGGCTGGTGAGTCAGTTGTTTGCTGATGATACAGCACGGGTGGCGGATTCGGAAAAGCATCTAAGGAGACAGGTGGTAGAGTTTGGAAGGGTGTGTGAGAGGAAGAAACTAAAAGTGAATGTAGCTAAGAGTAAGGTTCGAGAGATGGAATGGCTGGTAGGATGGATGTGAATATGAATGGTAAGATGTTAGAGGAGGTGGGTGATTTTAAGTATCTGGGATCACATTTAACGGCGGGTGGGGTGGCTGAGGAGGTAGGTTTAAGAGTGAGGGAAGGCAGTAAGATACTTGGAGCTGGGAAAGGTATGCTGAGAGATAAAAGGTTGAGTATGAAAGCGAAAAGAGGTGTGTATGAGGGCGTGATTGTGCCGATAATGTTATATGGTGCAGAGAGGTGGTTCTAAGCGAGGCGGCTAGATGCCTTTGAGATGAGATGTCTGAGGGCTATGGTCGGTGTGACACGGATGGACAAGTTGATCAATGAGGAGACGCGAAGGCGAGCAGAAATGAGAGAAATGAGATAAAAGGAGAAAAATGAACGTATGAATGATTTATTTGTATGATATAAAAATGTTGAAATTTAAAAAAAAGCAATATATTTATATTATAATTTGTAAATGTTAATATATGTATGTATGTATATATGTATGTATATATATATGTATGTATGTATGTATGTATGTATCTATCTATCTATCTATATATGTATGTATGTATGTATGTATGTATCTATCTATCTATCTATATATATATATATATCTATCTATATATATATATATATATATATATATATATATATATTTGTGCGTCATATAGCCAGCTGGAGGCGGTCGCCTCTCGGAGCTAATCAACGGCAGCATTCGTTCAATTTCTCTGGACTACCATGTTAGTTTGGCAATAAATATTAATAACCAATACTGCTGGCGTATCTCTCCTTTAGAGAGACTTAGTAAGTTCGATCATAGTGGAATTTGAAATAAGAACGGAAGGAAGTGCAATGAGCTACGAAATAATACTGTTTTGTGATTCTACCATTTCAACATTCTATCCGACGCTCTACCGAATCTACCTATGACTGAACATTCTATCCGACACTGGTTTGATTCAACCGGTCTCCCACTGCTTTGTCTACCACTCTGCTCGTAAGAATCCCCCGCCATTTTGCCTGTGTACATCCTCTACCATTATTAATATTGACAGCAAGCCATAGTCAGTGATTAAACACGAAATGATATTTTTTGAAAAAAGGAAAAGAAAAAGAATATACACTATATAGAAACCACAAAAAACACAAATAAAATTGTATCAAAAATAATTTAGATTTGACACAGGAAACAATAACGTTGATCAGCGAGTGAGATTTCTAAATAGTTTATCGCATTGCAACACTAGTGCTTACCAATTCTGTAATTCAATAATGATACAGTAATACCTAAACAAAAACAAAAACGTCGTCTATGTCCGGAAAGTCTGCAAAATATTTAGGTAGCAGCATATTTAGGCTGTTTACGTTGAAGCTGTAATATATCAATCTGTTTGCAGGTTCATTCGACGCCATTGCAGACACAGCTATAAACTGATTCATAACTATTTTTCCATCTCAGTTCCTCTCAAACAAATCAATGATGGTGGACACTTAAAAAATATAATAATAATAACCATGAGGATAATAATAATAATAATAATAATAAAAATAATAATGAGGATAATAAAAATAATAAGAATAACAAGAACAACAATAATAATAATAATAATTTAAGAGATTAGTTTTTTTTGTATTTCTGTTATAGTTCTTGTAGATATTTTGTCCTGTTATCACATGATTGTAGGTAAATATTTTATTACCGAATATGGTAATTATATTGCAAGCACTGGACGGTAGATAAATATATGAATAAAAAAATGTTTTATGTTTTATATGTATGTGTGTGCGTGTATGTGTATGTGGTGTGAGCGTGTGTATGTGCGTGTATGTGTATAATCACAACTAATAAAATATGGTACTCCACCCCACACCAATATATATTCAAAATTTTCCATGCATAAAATAGCAGAGACATATATATTATAGATGTTTGAATATGTAAAAATAGATATGTACAAACACATACAAATGAACGTATGGGAATGTATGCATATACGCATGTTCATTTATGCATACACATACGTATCTATACAAATATACGCACGTACATATTTATGTATGAGTGTGTATGCACTTATGTACATATACATTTATATATATATAAATAAAATAAATGTGTATGTAGTATATATATATATATACTAAATGTGTATGTATATATATATATATATATATATATATATATATATATATATATAAATACATACACACACAAAAAAAGCAAAGTATGGGGATTTAGTTCACAGGTGATTTAAACGATTAGGTACACTCATTGATGTATGCAGGAATACACCCAAGGTCTCATCATTTGGCTTCTTCGGAAAATTGAACTATGAACTTTTATGCTTATTTTTTCTTCTCTCTTTCCATATCCTTATTATTTTACTCCTTTCCTCTATGTTATCATCTTATTGATATATACCATTCTCATTTTCCATATTTTCCCAATTTGTTTCTGATGGTGGAACATCCCATACTCGAGGATATCCCAGAAACAGGTGTAAGATTTGAATTTCTTCCCGTAATAATATTGTAATAATATTGTATATGATTTAAGATGTTTGCCTTGCCTTAATGTCTGACTTCCTGTTTAACAATTATATATACATATATGTATATGTATATATATATATATATATAATATATATATATATACATATATATATATAATATATATATATATATATATATATAATATATATATATATATGTCTGTGTGTGTGTGTATAAAGCTGGTCTAGAGTTGGCATAGAGATTCGACTTCCATTTATTTTTATCTGGTAAAGATTATTGTCTTAAAGACCATAAACAGGCTCCTGGCTAATAAAACCTATATTAAATAAATAAAGTATACGTGCAGCGTATCCTTCTCAGGCAATATCGAATATTTTTACTTCTGACTGATTAACTGAGCAAAAAGATACTTCATTGGTTGGGGTCAGATGGCTATACGTGTACAAAACCATAAAGTGAGAGCAATAATTTTGTATTTTGAAAAACACCGACAACATGCTTAAACTTACACACAACATACACACATATATGCATGCATGCATACACACATACGTATATATATATATATATATATATATATATATGCGTATAACAAGGGATAACCACTAAGTGAACATCCAATATGCTTCAAGAAAATCATCTACTATCTAACCACAAAGAAAATAATGTTCTCTACAGAAGTTCAGCAAACACCATAACATAAGCGGGGAAGACAGATTATAATATACAAAATACAGAATTAATCGTAGAACAGTTTCGTCATTAACGATTTTACTTAATGTAATCATCGTCCGTGGTCTGTTCAGTACGATCGTTCCAATTCATTATATTTTATAGAACTATACACGAGTTGTCCTCATAAAATTAGATGTGTGTATAGTTCTACCGATTACATTGGGGTTATTTTCAAATGTCTAATTTCTGGCGCGCCAAATCACGGAAACAGTTTCGCAGTAGATAATTCACTGCAATTAATGTTGCCGGTTAGAGAACATAATTATTTAATATTTAAATAATGAGGGTGATAGATTGAATATTAATTTAATTAACATCAATTTAAAACCAATAGCCTAGCATATAGAAAAATCTTAGAATTAAGAAAAATTGTAATACATGCGTATAATAAGGGATGATCACTAAGTGGACATCCAATATGTTAGAGGAAGATTATCTACGATCTAGCCACAAAGAAAAGAATGTTTTCTAGAGAAATTCAGCAAACAGCATAAGATAAGACATATGAAAATATACAAAATACAGAATTAGTCGTAAACCAATATACATATATATATATATTATATATATATATATATATATAATATATATATTATATATATATATATATATATGTATGTATGCATGTATGCATGTATGTATGTATGTATGTATGTATGTATGTATGTATGTATGTATGTATGTATGTATGTGTGTGTGTAGCAAAAGAGAGAGTGGTATTTCCACGCAGGAAAAAATATATAGGAAAATGTGTTGCTGAAAATGCACTTAAATTTCAAAAACTCGTGAATGTTTAAAATACATTTATTTACATATATACCAAACTAGTTTCAACAATAAACAAAAAATATTGTTGAAACTAGTTTGGTATATATGTAAATAGATGTATTTTAAACATACACGAGTTTTTGAAATTTAAGTGCATTTTCAGCAACACATTTTCCTATATATGTATGTATATATATATACATACATACATACATACACACACACGCACACACATATATATATATATATATATATATATATACATATATACATAGATACACACACATACACACACACACACACACACACACACACACACATATATATATATATATAGGGAGAGTTTACGAAAAAAACAAAAGACGAAAACAGGTGGTGTACAAAACAAACAGATGTATTAGTATAACTCTCAGGAATAGAAAAAGTCTTTTACATTTCGAGCCTACGCTCTTCTACAGAAAGGGACACAGAAAAATCAAGGAGAGAAACAATGAGAGAAAAAAGGAGAGAAAAAAAGGAGCAAAAAAAAGGAGCGAAAAAAAGGAGAGAAAAAAGGCATAGTGGTTACGGCAGCGAACTCGCGGCCGTCGGATCGTGGATTTGAATCCCAGACCGGGCGTTGTGAGTGCTTATTGGGCGAAAAGTCCTAAGGCTCCACGAAGCTCCGGCAGGAGGTGGTGTAGAAACCTACTGTACTCTTTGATCCCAACGTTTTCTCTGTCTTTCTTCCAGTTTCTTTTGTACCTGTATTTCAAAGGGCCAGCCTTGTCACGCTCTTTGTCACGCTGAATCTCCCCGAGAATAACGTTAAAAGTGCACGTATCAGTGGAGTGCTCAGAAACTTGCACGTTAATTTCACGAGAAGGCTGTTCCGTTGATCGGATCAACTGAAGCCGTCGTCGTCGTAACCGATGGAGTGCTATGATATATATATATGTATGTATATACTGTAAATTTAGAATGAATACTTGATACGTGTAAGCACCTGCATATGCCAGATAGTGGCAGAAGTGAGAGAGTATATATGAAATATAAATTTAAAAACATTAAAAACATCTTTGGTGTTCTGTTTTTAATTTATATTTGATATGTATGTATATATATATATATATATACGTATGTATATATATATATATACGTATGTATATATAAATACATAAAATATTATATATATATATAATATACGTATGTATATATATATATATACGTATGTATATATAAATACATAAAATATTATATATATATATATATATATATATATATATATATATATATATATATATATATATAAATATATATATATTATGGATAATAGCTTCGAAGTTTCGGCCAGCTGAACCATCATCCGACTGGCCGATGATGGCTCGGCTGGCCGAAACTTCGAAGCCGCTGTCATTACTATTCTTATTATAAACTAGCAGTATCGCCCGGCGTTGCTCGGGTTTGTAAGGGAAATAACTATATAAGCATTTTTAGAGAGTTATAGGAAAAAAATAGCAAAAAAGTGCATTAAAAATGGAAAAAAAATGATGGTAAATTTTTTTAAAATCGTTAACTCATCGTAGACATTTTTAGAGAGTTACTTCCCATATATAATAGCGAAAAAATGCATTAAAATGGAAAAAAATGATGGTAATTTTCTTTTTAAATCGTAGACTCATCGTAGACGGGCGCTAATACCCAGAAAGGCTCGATATGAATCACGACTATAAGATACTCGGTTTTGGTTAAACTGCACCGCAAAATGTGGGAGTAGTTAGGAATCTAAATCGTAGGAGACAGACACACAAATTCTCTTTTATATATAAAGATATACTTTATGCGTAGCAGTTTTCTCAAGCTCTTTTGCTCGAATGCGCCGATTCTTCGTTCAGTGGCCAAATCTCACATAGTTACAGAAAGATCAGAGTCACCTGGGCCAAATTGAATCCAGCTGTTATCTGATTTGGTGATCTACCACCCTTGGTCATTGTTCCGCAGTAGATAATTCACTGCAGTTAATGTTGCCGGTTAGAGGACATGCAATATAGGTGACCCATCAGAACTGCTGGCTGCGCGCACATAGTCACTTTACTAATAGAAGTATAAATAAAATCTTGCTCTGTTGATGATGAAAAAAAATTGAAACGAAAAAAAACCCCACTGTGAGGGGTAAAGAGTTAGTAACCCTTGAATGATTGCAGCTTTATCCCAAATGGGTCAGTTTGTATAGGTTTATTTTCTAAAAAATTTACACTAGTTCACAAACGGGAAGAGCACGTTTCCAAAGCAAATGTTCTGTCTTGATAAAAATTTCACTTTTCTTTTTAATTCACAAAGGCACACACATCGCGCGGATTGCTTTCAGGATCAGCGTACTCTTGCCAAAGCAATGTTTTTCCACTTTCCTTCCATTGGATATGCTCTTTTCGTGACTTATTGACAACTGAATACTTTTACATATATACGTATATAAAATTTAATACATATATACAGCCATATATACATAATACACACACATACTCTTACACACATAATTATATGTGCAATTACTGCACCAATACTGGTTGCAATTGGCTACTTAACTAAATCCCACATCAAGCGTTAAAAGTTGGGTATCGCAAGTCCCGGAAGGACATACAATTAACTAGGATATAACAGTCATAAGACATTAAAAGGGAATGCGCGCTATACACACCTGTAGGCATTCAAACATGTATTTGTAAACTTGCAATGAAATGCAACTTGTACACATGTATAAGAGGGCACATAGATAACTGCGTGCATGTTTATTCCTATGTTTGCAAGCACACTACTGACGTTGTCCAATTCCAATGAAAGAGTTTGCTACTGATTTATGGACCGATACGTCCTCTGCAGCGAAGAAATCTGAAAACTAAAAGCAAAAGAATTTATATATGTAAATGCTTACATATGTAGATAACGACAAACACATACGTGTACATATATATATATATAGGGAGAATTCACGAAAAATCACCCCCAAAAGACGAAGACAGGTGGTTTAGAAAACCAATAGATGTATTAGTATAACGCTTGGGAATTGAAAAAGTCTTTTACGTTTCGAGCCTACGCTCTTCCACAGAAAGGAACACAGAAAGAAACGAGGAGAGAAACAAGGAGAGAAAAAAATGTGTGTACCGATCTATCATATATATGTTACACAATGTGTGTGTGTATGTGTGTATGTGTGTATTGTGTATATATATATATATATATATACACACACAATACACACACATTGTGTAACATTGTCCGTTATTTTCCGTCCTTGTTTTTGTATACATTCGCTGCTTTCTTCCAGGGAATCTAATGCTCTTAGCTTAGTTTTTACTTGGAGCTGGCCTGATTGGAGTAATCTCAAGTATAATCAGCCGAAATTGCAGTTTCTGTCTCCCAAATTCACCCACATGGCTTTGATCGGTCTGAGGCTATAGCAGAATTGTACAAGACACTTAGACACTTAACTAAGGTGGCGCGCAATGGGACTAAATCCGAAACCATATGGTTAAGAAGCAAGCACATTACCACACAATCACGCCTGCTCGTGTGTATATATATATATATAAACACCTGCTCGTGTATATATATATATATATATATATATATATATATATATATATATGTCAAGCATCATGGTTCAGTAAAAGTCGGATTTTCTTCTACCTAAATATTTCATGGGATACCAATTAGATTTAATCACATAGGCTCACATAATTGCGTCTTCATCATGCGTAGTTCATTCTCATTTCATTATTAATAAGATGTTTACTGCTGTTAATATTTCATGTCTTCTGCTGGGTATTACTCTTCAATTTAAATAACTATGTAACACATCGTTAGCATCTGGTTTGGGGATAAGTTCTGTCCATGGATGCTAATTGATAACTTCAATTGAAATGAGAAATCCTTATGTGTGATAAAGTAAAATTTACAAACGGGCAATTATACAAAATTTTAGTCTAGTTCCATTAGGAGCTTACTTTCTAATCTAAGCAAACAATCTTAGTTTTAAATGGGATTTATATCGGTGTAAGATATGCATCTTGCCACAATTGAGTATTGGAAAAATAAAATATTCAAAAGTACTTGAAGTAAAATAAGGTTTTCTCACATTGGTTTAGGGAAGACTTTTTTGTAGGTCGAATGTATTCGATGTTACCGATTATAGTACACTTTTACTTGTTTCAATCATTTGACTGTGGGCATGCTGGAGCACCACCTTTAGTCGAGCAAATCGAACCCAGAACTTATTCTTTGTAAGCCTAGTACTTATTCTCTCGGTCCCTTTTGCCGAGCCACTAAGTTATGGGGACGTAAACACGCCAGCATCGGCTGTCAAGCGATGTTGGGAGGACGAACACAGACACACAAACATACATATATATATATATATATATATATATATATATATATGTATACATATATATATATATATATGTATACATATATATATATATACATATATATATGTATACATATATATATATATACATATATATATATATACATATATATATATATACATATATACGACGGGCTTCTTCCAGTTTCCATCTACCAATCCACTCACAAGGCTTTGGTCAACCCGAGGCTATAGTAGAAGAGTCTTGCAGAAGGTACTACGCAGCGGGACTGAACTGGGAACCATGTGGTTTGTAAGCAAGCTACTTACCACTCCTACGCCTATAAGTTTAGGAAAAACTTATTTGTAGGTCGAATGTATTCGATGTTATCAATTACAGTACTTAACAAATATTTATACGTATTAAAATCAACAAGATAAGAGGCAAAGTTGACCTTAAAATTCAGACTGAGAGAGTTACAGAAAGTGATTAAATATTGGAACATATTCTATTTAGCTTT
>NC_042997.1:124753067-124763067 GCF_006345805.1 Octopus sinensis | reverse complement strand
CATCCATCACAGGAAAACGAACACTGCAAGAAATTTTATTCTAGACTCTAAACACTATATTATTCGGCTGCCATAATAATAACTTCAAATAGAATCAAGAAAACAAGAAGTGCCCACATAGGTGAGAAACCGCCGAGGGTTGTACTCAAGATGTCACACCTGGCAAATGCACTCAGCATTTAGTAAGGCCCGCAAGCTTAAGGAAGATCATTTTTCAGTTTATCTTTATTAATTCTAAAGTGAATACACCGCACTGCTAACTCAAGGTAAGACGTGATATTGATTTCAAATTTTGCCACAAGGCCAGCAATTTCGAGAGAAGAATAAGTGGATTACATCAAGCCCAGTACTTATTTTATCGACCCCCGAAAGCATGAAAGGTAAAGTCGTAGAACATAGAAAAGGACGAAATGTTGCAAAGCATTTTGTCCGGCGTGCTAAGGATTCTGCCAAGCTCACTACCATTATTGGTAAGACGCAATATTGACTTGTAAACCTTTCGTACACTTGTTAGTATATTGTAGTGGTAAAACGAAATATATTTGCATCAGGAACCACTTAATCCGACAACTGGTGATTGTCACACGCTGATGACGGGTCAACACCCAGAAACTCGGGTCCGTGTGTATCATGTCAGGCTGGAGATGGGAAGGATGACTTCCCTTTTCAAATACTGATAGGGCACAGATAGTGTGTCAATAACCAGCTGGAGGCGGTGTCCTCCTGGGGTAACAATCTACAGTGGCATCCACCCTTAAGGGTTAGCCACATTTAAGTGGCAAATATACTTCACGAAATATTGTGTCCTTGTGAGCAATTAATCTTAAGAAAGTACACCATCACTAAATGTCTGGATAAACACTTGCAAGCATTACTCAGCTACTGAGCAACGTCATATATCTCTGATGCTACAACAGTTTCTGATAATCAGAACAAGTTAACTATATGACTGATAATTTCTCTGTATGACTTCCTAACTCTCTTCATACTAAATACTTCCAGTTTACCTCCAAATAGACATCTACGAAATACCCCACAACACGGGTATCAATTAGGAAAATAACTCCAAAGGATAATCTACTATTGGTATCAACAGTAAGAGATCAATATTTAAAACATAGATATTAAACACACTTAAGGATGATCTGGTAAAGAAATGTGAGTTATATGTGAGATGTAATAATACATGTTGAAATCATACAAAAAAGAATACACACCTTTCATCTAAAGCAGACATTTATCCTCACTATTATTCTTGGTAGGATGAAATATCTATAATTACAGTTATGATGATATGGTTAAATCATAGGTGGAAGCAGGAGGACAAGCACAACATAGTTTTTATTGTTTTTCCTATCTTCTCCACATTTACATTCTATACACTCCTCTTTAATTCTTTTTCTCTGCTTTAAAATACATTCTGTTTTCTCTTTATCTATTTATAAATATTTTTATTTTAATAATCATTTTATAGTTTTAATGTTTTATTAGTTTTTCTGTTTTAATCTATATTTCATGAAAAGGCTAAATTATTTTGATAATTTCTATGTTATTATTTTCTAGTTTATTTTTAAAGAAATGTTCTAGAAGACAGGGTAGGCTGGTGTACCGGTTCTTTCTTTTTTTACAGTCGTTTGCTCTCAGCTTGCATAAATACTCTTCTACTCTGTTATTACTGTAATCGAATAAAAAAAGTAACTTATTCTGAACAAAAGTGAACTTAAGGCCAGTTATTTCTACAACAATATTAATGAGGATCTAAAAGAAAGCACAGCGGATTGCTTTTTGTTAGAGAATTAATGAATACAACACATCAAACATAGAAAAGGCCGAAAAAATTGTTCATTAGTCTAACTGGATAAACAGAATTTCTGCTCCAATGGCTTAAACTGATCGTAAATGGAACAGCTCAGGATTGGTGCATTTTCTGCAATTGTTCTTGATGATGTTTAACCCTATCCCATCAACATCTTGTAGATCTATGATCAAAGTTATTCCAGGCGTAACCATCCATTATCCAATGTGTCTATCGTTTAATTAAGAAGCTAGTGCGTGATGTGAGAAAGAAAGGTGTGTCTGCCTTTTATAGCAAAACCACTCGTGTCACACATTTTCCCTCGTTGCTTCTGTTTCGAGGAAGTCTAGAATATTTACGTTGACTAGCAACTGAATAATCTCAGAGGCTTCTGTTTCAAATTTTGGTACAAGGCCAGCAAGTCTTAGGGACGGACTAAATCGATTACATCGACCTCAGTGTTCAACTGGTACTTATTCTATCGACCCGGAAAGATGAATAGTAGAATCGACGAAGGGATACTCTTTCACTTCTTTCAGGCATTTGACTGCGGCCATGCAGGAGCACCGCCTTTAGTCGAACAAGTCGACCCCAGGACTTATTTTTTAGAAGCCTAGTACTTATTCTATCAGTCTCTTTTGCCGAACCGCTAAGTTACGAGGACGTAAACAAACAAACATCGATTGTCAAGCGATGTTGGGGGACAAACACAGACACACAAACATATACATACACATACACATATACATATGCATATATACGACGGGCTTCTTTCAGTTTCCGTCTACCAAATCCACTCACAAGGCTTTGTTCGACCCGAGACTATAGTAGAAGGCACTTGCCCAAGGTGCCACGCAGTGGGACTAAACCCGGAACCATGTGGTTGGTAAGCAAGCTACTTTATTTCATATAATTTGCCATTTAGGCATTTACAAAGAGGGGACAAACAAGGACAGACAAATATAAAGGGTGAAGTAGCTTAACACAGTTACAATTTTCGAATGAAATTACGGATAAGATTATAAACAATGAATTTTACGAAGGCAATGTTTAAAAATATTAATGATCATGTCGAAGGACGGACACCCAGCCATCCGGGTAGAACCTTTACTTTCTGATCCGGTCACACTTACCTGGTGCCAAACATACCCATCTTGTATGCCACAGGCTTCCATCTTTTCACAAACATATCTCGTGACAGACACCTCTTCTCCAGCCTGATTTTGCTACTGAGGTGGTAACTAAAAAAGTTAATCAACCCCTGGCCGGAGACAAAGGTACCTGTCACTATACCTTTCGTACGCGTCTTCCATACTGTTTCTTTCAGTATGGCTACTACACAGAAAAAACAAGCCTTTCTTTCCCTGTTAAGGAAAGGGGGCGGCACAGTCTCGATGGTAGACTCAGCTGATAGCTGTACTCTACCCATCACTGACAACAGTTGTTCAACAAAAGCTATCAGTCCCGATAACTCCGGACACTCCACGAATGTGTGCAAGACGGTCTCCCTATCCTGCTCACATCGCGGGCATGTCGGCGAGACGGCACTACCGTGCCTTGACAGCTTGTCGCGAACAGGTAAAGCCGCACGGAAACACTGCCAGGCCAGGGATTTCTGGTAATTATCCAGATACCCCGGCCCGAACGTCCTCCGGAACAGGTTGACCAACTGATTTTCATCGTAGCCCAGGGTCTCCCCCAAGGCGTCTTCGGACTTAATCTCCACTAACCCGCTATAGAAATCCGTGGTGGAACTCCTGTTGCCGGCGTTGCCCACCCGAGATAGTAGCTGGAGCGCCTGACGGCACTCCAAATGCCATTCACTCAGTTTAGGTCTCCGCTTCATCCATGCACCGATGTCAGTTAGGGATGTTAACTGGGGAAGGTAGAACCGGACGTGCGGCGACCACACCTGCTCTCCATCCAGGTAAAGCCAGAGGTGCCTCAACCTTAACGCGAGTTTTCGCATCCACAGCCAAGGCATCCCTAGCCCACCCTTTAGCGGTTTCTGGCAGCAGACAGAGCGCTTTACAAGTGGCTTTCCTCCTTTCCACAAAAATCGGAAAAGGATTCTCTCCAACTTGTTCAGCCACAAATCGGGGCAAGGCACCACGGTCAGACGGTAGGTGATTACTGATGCTATAAACATCTGCACCACCTCCGCCTTCCCTAGCAGGGATAACGCCCGCCCAGACCAGGTCTGGGTTAGAGCGGTCACCTTGTTGGCCACCTCACTCCATTTTTTCTCAATCTGGAGGTCTGGCCCGAACCAGACTCCGAGCAGCTTAACAGGACCTTCCGTCCAACGCCCTACGACGTTATTGGACGGCATCGGCTTGCCCCTCCAGGTGCCGAGTTGCAAACCGACCGACTTGTCCTTGTTAACCTTTGCTCCTGCCACCGCCTCGTAGCTTTTGATGGCCTCTTCCACCACGGGAAGCTGGCCTTCGTCTGCCACGATGATGGAGGTGTCATCCGCATACGCCGTAGCTCCTCTTCCACACCATAGATCATGCGGCGCGCCCCCTAGTGCCTCCAACTTCCGCAGCAAAGGCTCAAGAGCCAATACGTATAGGAGCGAGGACAGGGGACACCCTTGACGAACTGAACGCTCGATCCTGAACGGCTTCGAAAAGGAACCGTTCACCTTGACTACAGACTCGATGTCGCTATACAAAGCAGCGATCCAACCTCGATAGGTCGGGCCTAGGCCAGCCTCTCCGAGGACCGCCGCCAGGTACCGATGGTCGACCCTATCAAATGCTTTGGACTGGTCTAAATGTACCAGTGCTCCCCCTGCGCCAGAAAGCTTCCCCACCCTCTCTAAGGAGTAGCGTATAAGGTGGAGATTGTCGTGGATCGTTCTGCCGGGGATAGCGCACGTTTGCGCTTCCCCGACAAGTTTGTCCACGACCCGCGCCAACCTTTTTGCTAGCACCTTGGCCAGAATCTTTAAATCTGTGTTTAACAGAGTTATGGGCCTGAAGTTCCCTATCTCGTCCCCCTTGTTCGGGTCCTTCCTGATCAACGTCACCGCTCCCCCCCCCGGCTCGCAGACTTGGGAATTCTCCCATTCTGCTGCCAGTTGGCGTAGACGCTAGCAAGCAGGTGCCCGAACAAGTCTGGCATACTTCTATAAAATTCATAGGGCAGACCATCGAGACCCGGCGCCTTCTCCCCGGGGCACTTGCCCAACACCTCGATTACTTCCTCGGCTGTGATTGGCCCTTCACAGCACTCAGCCTCTCGTGTCGAGAGGCGCGGGCCACCAGACAGGAAGTCCCTAAGGGCCTCACCATGATCCAGCGTCCCGCACCTCCCGAACAACTCGGCGAAGTGCTTGTGAAGTGCCTCACACATCTCGTCCCGCTTCTTGATCGTGCATCCGTTTTCATCAACAAGAGACCCAATTGTGGCATCGTTTCCACGCTGTGTTTCTATCGTACGGGCCCATCCGGCAACATTAATTCCCTCACGGCCCAATGCTCGTACTTTAGCCCGGACTCTACATCCCTCATGTTTGGTTTTGAGGTGACGGTCTAATGCCGTTCTCGCCGCTAAAATGTGAGATGCAGAGCCCAACCTCAACGCCTCCTCTAAGTTCTTAACTAGTTGCCCTTCTATTCTAGCCCTATCTAGTCTTAGTTGTTTACTAAATCTAATGGACTCGAATCGAATGGCTCTTTTGAGGGTGAACCACCACCGGTTATTAACCACGGCTCCGGTTAACGCCCTCTGCACTAACACCTTAATCCGGCTACGGTATGCCTCGCGTGTCAAAATAGACTTGTTCAGCTTCCAGTAGCCGGTTCCTATCTTAAGTGTGCTATCTATGTCCAGTCTACACGTGACCATTCTATGGTCAGTATAGGGCACCTGGACGAGCTGTGGACAACTAAAACTAGACTTATCTCTAGTTCTTATCACTATCCTGTCTAGATAAGACTTGAACCTTCCGTCGCCACTCATCCAGGTCCACTCTGGGACGTTCGGATGGTCAAGTCTGTAACGATCTGCCAGCTGAAACCGCTTAAGCAGATCCACGAGACGTGAGTTCACTTTCCTATAGATCGAGCCAACGCTATCGATGTGTACGTCAACGATAGCATTAAAGTCCCCTAATATCACTAAAGTCTTCGACGTCACGAGAGAGCTCTCTAGGCGCCGATAAAAATCAGTTTGGAAACCTCTAGCACAAGGTGCATAGAGTCCGATCAACCTGAAGGCCTTACTGCTGTATGTCACATCAAGGACGACCAGCCCACCTTCTGGGTCTACATAGACTGTACTTGTCTGTAGAGCCAAGTCTTTACGGATCAGTACCACTACGCCCCCTCGCCCTCCGGTCTGGCCAGGAGACATGATTTTCTCGTAGCCATTCAGGAGAGGCGAGAAGGTTTGTAGGCTGTCCAGCTTGGTCTCTGTAGCAACCATCACATGTATATCATGTGATCTGAGGTCGTCGAGGAAACAAGCCTGCTTCCACTTCGAACTCAGACCACGCACATTTAAACAACCAAGGTTAAGCGAAGCCATTACAAAAAGTAAAAGTTCTACTTACATTTCGTTGGAGAGGTGGGGGCCAACCTCACCACACATTTGTGGGCCCCTTTTTCTCCTCTTTCTTCAGATAGTCCGGCAAGTTCGCGATATGCCGGATGGCGTTTGGGTGTCTGTCTTTTAATTGTTTGAACGTTGTTTCCGCAATCCACGCGTGTCTATTTCGATCTTTGTATTTGTTGTACAGTCTTGCTGACTGATGCTGAACCACAATATCGTTTATATATTTGTCTTGTGTGTCGAATTCAATTAATATGAGTTCATTTTCTTTTTTGTCTTCTTTTTCTGGGCCTGTTGAGCGGGATTTTTTTTTCCGTGTCTGTGGTGTGTCTTTGTTTTTATTATTTTTTGTAGGGGATGTGGACGGGGATGCTGCACGAATTCTTTTACGAACTGGTGTAAATCCCCCCTCTGATACCTCCATGGTATCGTCTGGGGTGGCAATGGTTTGTTCGGTAGGCGCCGCAGTTTTTAGGGGGGTGGGAGGTTTTAATAGTGTAGGGGTTTGTGAGTGCGAGGGCTGGGTTTTTTCTTCAGTCTGTTTTGGGGTTGGCACCGTAACAGCGGGAGTGGGATTTTTTGTTTTTGTAGGGGTAGGTGTGTTTGCAAGGGTAGGAACTTTTTTATTATCTGAGGGGCCTGGTGTCTGCGGTTTCTTTTGCTTGTCTGGACAGTCTACACGAATGTGGCCCTTTTTGCCGCAGGCGTAACAGGTGGATTTTCGGCCTTCGACCTGTACCCTGAGGGCTACGTTCTCGCCCACGAGCACCCTCTCAGGAAGGAGCTGCAGGTCCTCCGCTGTTCCTTGAATTAATATATTAATGTTACGCCCGAGCCAAAATCGAGGGGTAGAGCATGTTACTTCTAGTTTTTTATTTTGTCCGACCTTTTATATAACAGGGCGGCCACTACCTCTACCGGATCTACTTCCGGCGGGGCTTCAACAATCCTGACCCGGGACGTCCTGCGTCCCCTATAGCTTGGGAAAAGTACCACCTCTTTGGTTTTTAGGGGGTTCACAGAATGCCCGCGGGCCATTTCTTCCCCCGAGAAGCGGACATCCACAGTGCCATATGACCGTCCCCTGGCGACGTACACGATGTCCTTCCAAATCGGGGACAGGCATTTCTCGATGGTGCTTTTTTCAAGGTGTTTGAACCTTCTGCTTTGTGGACAGAAAGTTTTAAACACTACGGTCCGCTTCTCGGTCTCCACGATACTGGCGGAGGGTGATATTTTAACATCACCACCCTCCTCTTGCATTCTTTTAAATAGCTCGACGAGCTGGTTGACATCGATGTCAATTTTCTCGGTAGCCACTGCGGCTACCTCAGAAAATTTTTTAACATTGCTCTCCTCAAGAGCACTACTTTCGTGAATAATTTCAACAGACATTATTCTGTTGAAATTAGACAACACAAAAATTACGAGTATTGGTTTCCCACAAAACTGGGAAACCTATAGAAAGTTTTTCTTCCAAAGTAGTTCAAAAAAGCAGTTCAAAAATTCAAATTCCCACCCCCATTCGGGGGAGGGGCACGAAAATAGTCTGGCAGGACTATGTATAGTCACGTAAATAAAAAGCCACAGTGGCTAACAGTTCAACGGTAAGAAATTATTCAATTATTTCCCGGTAAAACCGGAGAACAAGACAGTTCAGCAACGTTTAAAGGCAAATTTTCAGTAGTAGGAATTCAACAATTAACAACACAGCAAAACTCTTACCGGGAAGAAAACGCGTCCAAACCGTAGTACGGTAAGCAAAGTCACTCTTCTGTCAGTGAGGTTAGCAAAGCTACTTACCACACAGCCACTCCTGCGCCTACAATGCTAAAACTACGATGTTAAAACTAATGTCACTCATGATAGATAAATGCCAAAACTTTGGGTTCATTTATTCAATTCGATATTTTCTTCCAGATTAAAGATTAAACGTTCTAGTTATTGTTATTATTGTGAGTGAATTTAGTAGACGGAAACTTGTGCAGGCGTGGCAGTGTGACAAGAAGTTTTTTTCGCAACCACATGGTTCAGGGTTCAGTAGTACTGTATGATACCTTGGAAGAGGGTCTTCTACTAAAGACACGGGTTGACCAAAGCCATGAGAGTGGATTTGGTAGAAATAAACCGTCATATAAATGTATGTATATGTATATGTACGTACCTACGTATGTATGTATGTATGTATGTATGTATGTATGTATGTATGTATGTATGAATGTATGTATGTATCTATCTATATATCTATGAATATTTCGTTTTTGGATTTGGTTTGCAAGATTCTTTATATGAGTTTGTGTGTTGAAGCATATTCTGTTGTGTCTGGGGAGAGACATTTTAATGACAAGTGGAATTTTACCTGTGAGTGTGTTAAATTATAAGGCACAAAAAGGAAGTGACTTTGCCTTTTATCCTTTCGGGGTCAATAACTTAAGCACTAGGGTCGATGTAATCGATTTAATCCCTTTGTCTGTCCTTGTTCGTCCCCTCTATGTTTAGACCCTTGTGGGCAATAAAAAAATAAAAAACGTTTGTGCGTCGGGCGAAATGCATAACGTTATTTCCTCTGTCTTTACGTTCTGAGTTCAAATTCCGCGGCGGTCGACTTTTCCTTTCATCCGTTCAGGGTCGATAAATTAAGTACCAGTTGCGTACAGGGGTGGATCTAATCGACTGGTCCCCTTCCCGAATAATTTCGTGCCTAGAGTAGAAAAGATTATTTAATACATTTTGCTTGCGTACGTTTATTTGTGGTGGTATTTACCTGGGATGATTTGAGTCGGCTCCGACCATCGAGTTTACTCATGTTCGGAGTTTCAGGCATACATACTTTGGGATAGTGTGATCTGTAGCAGTTCATCTTGCTGTCAATTATCGATCGTTGCAGAGGCATTCACTGACCAGGTCAGCGCCGATTATCGGAGCAGACTAGCCTGGGTTTGAAACGGGTTCTAGATGCATGGTTTAACAAAAGCTATGAGATGCCTCACTCCCAGTGGTCTTCTAGCACGCTAGACACAACCCAGAATTTCTGAGGGCCCATACTATCTAATACATTGGGCTAGACGAGACAGCCTGTATACCATAGCTGGCAATTGGCACTTAATAGGCTCTAATTTTAATGAAATTAAGCGCTTAGTCACTCTGGTGCAATGTTTAGCATGGGTATATAGATAACAGCAGTTTCATTGTTCGAATTCCGTGGTGGGTTGTTTACATTCGTGTTTACAAAAGTATCTATATTAATTAAATTTGCAATCGAATGAGCATACATATTTTTCTTTATTATTTGTTGGTATACGTGTTTATGCACCCGTGTATGCATGTGTATATGTATCCATGTGTGTGTGTGTGTGTGTTAAAAGTTTGTCGCAGAGACGCAATACTTAGAAACTTATAGAAGTGAGAAAAACACATGCGATCGTTTGGATTATCTGCTTATGAAGCTCAACAGTAGATACCCGAGTGTTCAGTTGTGTTTTTCACACATCTTTCAAACTTACGTAATTCAATTACAGCAGTAAGTGTTAACACAAATAAATATAACCTCTACCGAATGTGATGAGTGATCTTTTCTTTCGTTCGTACGCTTATTTTTCCATCTGAATAGATAGCTATCTATACGTACATACACACATACATACA
>NC_042997.1:124748067-124750567 GCF_006345805.1 Octopus sinensis | reverse complement strand
CTGACAGAATCGTTACTAGAAAGGGTCCTTATTTTTTTTCTTTCCCTTTATCACATGCAAATTCTCCACACTAAAGTCATTATTTTTAATCTAAAATATTCGTTCTTCTTTCCGTGACAATTAAACCTTAAATTCGTCAAGTGTTACAACTGATAAACCTACATGAAAAATTGGGGGGGGGGGACAAAAAAATTAAACGCGAAAAAATGAATTTACTAAATTCATTTCAACAATATGATTAAATGACATATGAAAATTTAATTACATTCACTCCAACAAAAATGAAAGGAAAAAACAAAAAATCAACAACACATTATTATGGAAAATTTAACACAAGCAAAAATGGAAGTCTCTTTACAGCTTTTGACTGTTTAGTAATGCCATAGTTTCAGATCACCTAGAATATTTTCCGCTCACCGTTGAACTTCAAAAGATTTCATCATTAGGTTGTTTGCGTGTTTCTGGCGTAACGAAAGAGATAAAATTCTCACCATTTGGAAATATAATAACTTGGAAGTGAATTGCAACAGTCTGTTAATTTGATACACAGTTGATTTTGCTATTAATAAAATACAATTGCCTTTGGAGAAATATTATTTACTATGTAAGTAGAAGTAGAAAATACATACATGTGAAAGAAATATTTTTTAAAGACAGTAAAGAATGTCAGCTTTATAAAAGAAACATGGAAATAATCGTAGTCTCCTACGGTGATTGTTATGTTTCTTTTACAAAAAATGGTTGTCGTTGGTGCCTTTAAAAAATAGATATTCTACATGCATTTTCCGATTCCTTCCTTTGTTAGCGGTTGGTTTGTGTAGAGTGTATGCAAATCGGGAAATTGTCACGTTTTCCGTTCATGGTATTATTCAAAGATTTGCTGTTCAAATGACTCTCACTGAAAATAGAAACCTAGCGACGATTCATTCGAGTGAAGCTTTTCTTTTTTCCCAACTGGATTCTCTGCTAATACTATAAATGCAGGCATTCGCACACACACACCACACACACACACACACACACACACACACACACACACACAAACACAAACACACACACATACTCATATACATACACATATATAACCGTGTATATATATGGATGCATGGATGTACTTATATATATATATATATATATATATGTATATATAAGTATATTTATATATGTATGTGTGTGGATGTACTTACATATATACATATAAATATACACACATACATGCACTCACACACAGACACACACACGCGCTCATATACATACACATATATAACCGTGTATATATATGTATGCATGTATGTACTTATATATATATATATGTATGTATATATAAGTATATATATATATATATATGTATGTATGTGGATGTACTTACATATATACATATAAATATACATACATACATGCACACACATACTCACACACACGCACACACACACACACACATATATATAGCAAGGAGAAAACGGAGGGAATCCAGAGGTAGTATTCATCAGCTGTTAGACATTACATTATGTCTATTTATTTTTTTTAAACAGTTCAGATAATATATAAATACATGTGTAAAGTTTTAATAATTTCTAGAATAGAGAAATATCTTAAACCGTGAATGAGCTAATATAACTCGTTTCAATGCTTATGAGCATCTATAATATACGACTATGTTTGCATGTCAGTGTGTATGTTGCTGTGTGCATGCCAGCTCTCTTTCTCTTCCTCGCTCTCTCTCTCTCTCTCTTCTTGGTATAACTCGACCTAGTGGGAAGCATATATCTAAACATTTCGTCAATAGAAAACCAAAGAAATTGATTCAAAAACATTTATATAATAAAGAGAGCGTATATCTTTTTCTCAACTATATTAGTTTGATTAAATACTGTTATAGTGTCAAAATAAGATATTTAATATATTAAAAATTTAAAAGAAAAGTTAAATAACACATTTTAAATATATATAAAATTTAAATACTTTATAAAATATTTTCAGTAAAATTATTTTAATTCAATAAATTTATATATAAAAAATGTGAAGGAAATTTAAAATCTACATACAGTTGAGTGTCTTTCCTGTGTTTTTTGTGCCCTCAGATATCTAAGCAGATTAGAATTAGGATTTACTAAAGCCACGTAAAAATATATACATGTTAGTATTTGGATTAAAAAAAACTTAATCATTAAGCGATTTTATATCAAAATTCTAGTGTAAGAAATCTTTTTATTATTCTTTTAAAAGAACGTCTAGCAGAGAAGAAATCAACAACATCAGACAGTAGATATCTGGATCCAGATGACTAAAGACTTACAAAACGATTAAAAAGTATTATAAAGTGGTTAGGAGTCTTGAAGTTGCCAGCAGAAATAATCCTTTCTACTATAGGCACAAGACCTGAAATTTTGAGGGAAGGGGCCTAGTCGATTACATCGACTCCAGTGCTCAACCGGTGCTTATTTTATTGACCCCGAAAGAATGAAAGCCTAAGTTCACCTTAGCAGAATTTATACTCAGA
>NC_042997.1:124720567-124745567 GCF_006345805.1 Octopus sinensis | reverse complement strand
CATACTATACGTAGTGCAGTAGGTAGTTACATCTCTTTACATTCCGTGTTCAAATCATACCCACTTTACGTTAGTCTTTCTCTCTCTAGGATCGAAATCTATGTACCTGACTCGAGCAGATTCAATCGTCTACGCAACTTACCAAAATATTAATGGATTTTTTGCCAAAATTAGAAATCAATATACAGCATAGATTAAATGCGTTAATATATACAGTAGAGTGTCTATTAAAATCGCATATTTGTAGATAAAAACCTTTAATTTATAATATTTCCTTGCCTGCTTAAAGCATCTTCTTCTAATATTCCGCCAAAAGAACTAACAATGTTTTTTCCCGACATTCTTAATCTTAATTATTTCCCAGTAGGCATTACAATATTTTTTTACACATTCTACTTATCGCAAAGCAACACTAGAAACAACATAAAACAGATGATAAAATATATTTTAGGAAATCATTATCCTTAAAAATTATTCGTAAATATTTCAATCTTAAAAAATTGTAGAAACTATGTGGAAAAAAAGTAGAAAAAAAAATGAAAGATAAAATTATTTAAAGAGACATTTTGTTTTCTCAGTTGATGATGTTGCGTTTATTATTGAAGAGAGTAAGACATTCTAGTGACGTATTGATGTTGTTATTGTAGTTGTTGATTTGTTGTTTCTGCTACTAAGTTTGTTGTTGTTGTTGTTGTTGTTGTTATTGTTGTGGTTGTTGTGTTTGTTGTTTATATCGATTTGTCTGCCTAGAGATAGATTCACTAAATTAGCAACATCTCCGTCTTGAGACGTACTCGAAATAGCGAGGCGAAATTACAACGACAAATTATAGGAACATGCTGATGATGATTATGATGACGACGACGATGATGATGATGATGGTGATGTTGATGGTAATGACGATGATGATAATGATGATGATTGTGGTGGTGGTGGTAGCTGTGGGAATAGTGATGGTGATGAAGGACACACAGAGAGAAGAGGGAGAGAGTGAGGAAAATGATAACTCATATTAATAAACCACAATATCATTAGAAGTAATCACAATAATGACGACGATTATAATGGCAATTCCAACACAAATAAGTTATTAACAACAACAGTCACAAAAATAATTATATATATATATATATATGATTATTACTCCGACGTAGCCATACCTTTAGAATAACATATTTAATGTATTGCTTAATTCAGTTCAGCAGCTCTGTTGTCTGAGATCGAATACCAGAAAGATGGTTATTTCTTTCTGGTACTCGGTTAATCCATGTCTCTAACTTCAGGATGCCTTAAATGAACAACAATATACACAAAATCCTCCACCAACTTTTCCGATGAGAATCCACCCTTCTACTTCTCATCATCTTCTTCTCTGTGCAATCCTTGGCGTGGCTTAGCTGCTTCTTCCATGGTTTCCCTATACATTTATGGCCATGAATTTATCCATACATGATCATATCCGCAGGGACTAGTGGGCCATATTCTCATTTCATATGACCAAACCACTTTTCTTCCGCATTTTAGGAATTAACAGAAGAGCTTCATAATCTGCACTTTCTAAATCAATTTCTGAAGGCGGTGAATGGGTAGAAACATTAACAGGCCGGGCGAAATGCTTAGCGGTATTTCGTCTGCCGCTACGTTCTGAGTTCAAATTCTGCCGAGGTCGACTTTGTCTTTCATCCTTTCGGGGTCGATTAAATAAGTACCAGTTACGCACTAGGGTCAATATAATCGACTTAATCCGTTTGTCTGTCCTTGTTTGTCCTCTCTGTGTTTAGCCCCTTGTGGGTAGTAAAGAAATAGGCATTTCATCTGTCTTTACGTTCGTGTGTTCAAGTTCCGCCGAGGTTGACTTTGTCTTTCATCCTTTCGGGGTCGATTAAATAAGTAAAGGTTACGCACTGGGATCGATATAATCGACTTAATCCGTTTGTCTATCCTTGTTTGTCCTCTCTGTGTTTAGTCCCTTGTGGGTAGTAAAGAAATAGAAATAGGTATTCACTTCTGCGTCCAAGTTCCGCTGTGGTCGACTTTGCCTTTCATTCTTTCGGGGTCGATGAATTAAGTACCAGTTGCGTACTGGGGTCAACCTAATCGACTGGCCCCCTCCACCAAAATTTCGCGTTTTGTGCCTAGAGGAGAAAAGAATTTCTAGTGGTTGACAAAATATATATTTGTCCCATAGTGGATTAATTTTAGTGACTTTTCTCCTTGTTTACTAAAACCCAAATACCTAAATATGACTTAGTTCAGATCGTCTTAATTCTGACTCTAATAAAATAATCTTGCTTTATAAATGTATTTCTTTCTTCAAGATGGTACGAGTTCATTTCTCTTGACCTCTTTAAAACAAGAGCCTACCAGGGGGCATTAGAAAGCTCGATGATAAAATTATTTTCCCTGGTCATCTCTGGCATGCAGCTCTCTTAGCGAAACTTCCCGCCGACGAACTCCATCCATCTCAAACCTCTGGATATGTAGCTTCCCATCAGATTGCAGCATCACAAGGTGTGTTGATGAAGCTCTTTGTGTTTAACTTTCAACCAGCTCTGATCTTCGCTAGACTTGACTTCTATCTTTTGCTCTATACATTCTACACATCAACCATTTATTTACCACCACAACAAAACCGATTAATCTGAAGAAAATGTTCTATTTCCTTCATTGTCTAATAAGATAACCTCAGTATTTTTATGACTTTCTTACATTAACATGGTGCTGTCAATCTTCTAGTAAGTGATTTTGTTTTTACCAAAAGTACCTTCTGAATTCATGTTCTGTCCGTAAGAAAGCTTTCAGAGATCGAAAGACAAGAAATACCTTACCATGGTCCAGTATCATTTGTATTCATATCACTTGTACTTACCTCAGCGTAGCATAACAGTTGTTGCTGTGGTTGGCTCATGATTAGCTCTAATTGACCTAAAAGCTGGTTAAGGGAATCCCATCCAGGCTTGTATCAAGCAATATTAATGAAGGATTACATTATCCATCGATCTTATGTTTCGGAAATGCTAAACTATAATGAGTGAGATTTAGCTTTGATTTCTAACAGGGCGACTTCCTTATAGCGGATTCGTTCTTATTAGCAAAGAACACTACTGCCACGTAGGTTAGGAGAAAGTAATTCTTTATTTTTCCGTATTCTTGGTCTAAATAGGCATTGCTTTAATTTCTATAGTTTCCTCATCCGTCTGAATAGGCGCAATTATTTCTCTTCATCCTCAAACATGGTTTGATTTCCCTGTTTAGCCACCATACATATGTTTAATCATTACTGAATAATGGTAATCAACTCATGTTATGATGTTATGATGTTCTTTATGTTTCGGTTTGATTACATCTGTATATGTACACGTGTATATATATATATATGTGTGTGTATATATATATATATATATATATATATATATATATATATATATATATATATTTATTATATAGAAGGAGCTTCTACAGGACTAGAACTGTTTCATTCAAGAGAAATCTTCAGGAAGCTTCCTGAAGATTTCTCTTGAATGAAACAGTTCTAGTCCTGTAGAAGCTCCTTCTATATAATAAATTAATTTTACTCTGCTATGTATTGAGTACCTTATTTACTGTGGTTAACCCCGAATCAACCCGGGACCTACATATATATATATATATATATATATATATATATATATATATATATATATATTATATACATGTATGTATGTATGTATGTATATATATATGTATATATATACATATATATATATATATATATATGTATGTATATATATATATATATATATATATATATATATATATATATGTATATATATATGTATATATATACATGTATATATATACATATATATATATATATATGTATATATATATATATATATATGTATGTATATATATATATATACACATACATACATACATACATATAAACACATACACACACACACACACGTATATATATGTGTGTGTATGTGTGTACGTGTCACTGTGTTTGTATACAGAGAAAGAATGAGAGGGGGTAGTGTCTTAATGGGTTTAATGTTCTAAAGACAAAAGTATACTGTGGTTATGTATATATTTATATTTATCTATTTATCTGTATGCGTGTGTGTGTGAGTCTGTGTGTTTGTGTGTATGCGGCAAGTTATTTTTCTATTGGGAATATTAAGCCACCTGAGTCTGTTCTTGTGAACGTAAGTTGTTTTCCTGCAAGGCATAGTTTATGCTGGTCGCAGGATTGATGCGAAGAATTTCTTCCCCAAATCCTTCCCGGTAATCGCTATTGACTGTTGCAAAAGCTCACAATGTTTTGCAATATAGGTTTATTAGTTATTACAGGTTCATGTTCTTGGCTGCTACTACTACTACTACTACTACTACTACTACTACTGCTGCTGCTGCTGCTGCTGCTGCTGCTGCTGCTGCTGCTGCACCTGCCACTACTAATACTGCTGCTGTTACTACCACTGCTGCTGCTTCTACTACTACTACTACTACTATTACTACTGCGGCTGCTACAGCTGTTACTACTACTACTACTAATGCTACTACTACTACTGCTGCTGCTACTACTACTACTACTACTACTACTATTACTACTGCGGCTGCTACAGCTGTTACTACTACTACTACTATTACTAACACAACTACTACTGCTTACTGCTGTTACCGCTGCTACTACTATTACTACTACTACTACTACTACTACTACTACTACTACTACTACTACTACTACTACTGTTGCTGCCATTCTTCTGCATTCGAGCCAAATGTGCTTCCTTTCGGTTCCGAACTTTGGAATTCTTGATGTTGCTTAAATACAGATACATTTTCTAATTAAATGTGAGTACCATTGCAAATATTTAATATACTTGCGTGCCTTTTGTAGACAAAGGAGACACTACACTAAAATATTTTTTCTTCGTTTTGTTTGATTGGTATCGCCTTTTAACAACAACCCAGGACGACACTCCTCTTTAATGAATAAAGAGAGTAAATTAAATCGCGCGCGCGCACTGTGTTTTTGATACAAAGAAGATTCGCATAACAATAACAACAGCAGCAATAGCAACGCTGTTTTGCATGCGCATATTTGCAAATACGCTGGAAAAGGAGCAAAATTTGAGCCCTCGTGAATACCTGTTGGAGATGCGAGTTTGGCAAAACTATATTACAAAACCTCTGTCTCCCACGTTTCTCTCCAAGAGTTAAAAACGAGACAATTGATGTATTTCTGCCTTACAGAAAGAAACAAGGAGGAGGCGGTGAGCTGGCAGAAACGTTAGCGCGCCGGGCGAAATGCTTAGCGGTATTTCATCTGCCGCTACGTTCTGAGTTCGAATTCTGCCGAGGTCGACTCTGCCTTTCATCCTTTCGGGGTCGATAAATTAAGTACCAGTTACGTACTTGGGTCGATATAATCGACTTAATCCGTTTGTCTGTCCTTGTTTGTCCTCTCTGTGTTTAGGCCCTTGTGGGTAATAAAGAAATAGGTATTTCATCTGCCGCTACGTTCGTGTGTTCAAATTCCGCCGAGGTCGACTTTGTCTTTCATCCTTTCGGGGTCAGTGCATTAAGCACCAGTTATGCACTGGGGTCGATGTAATCGACTTAATCCCTTTGTCTGTCCTTGTTTGTCCCCTCTATGTTTAATCCCTTGTGGGCAATAAAGAAATTAGAAAGAAACAAGGGGGATTTTTTTTTTTATATTTCCCGTGTAAATGAATCGGAACAGGCACTAGCCGATGTTTGGCACAGCACTCTTTCTATTAGATAAAGTGAAGTGTTCAGTACTGTTTGCCATTGGGGAAGGTCCCTGGGCGAAGCCAGGAACACGGGCTAGAGTGGTAAGATCCAGACCTTTTCCATATATTTACACCACGGTACATTGGTCACCGCAATAAAACGGTGACTGAACGTCATTGTCAATAACGTTAAACCTTGCCACATCACTGTCTTTGCGTTGGGTAGATTGTGAAATCTAGAATAACGTGGAATGAAATGCATTTGAGAGGAGTGTGTATAGATTTACAAGTTCTGGTACCATTAATCAACCTCATTCCTCTTCTGTACCCAATCGTGGGGAAGAAATACGGCCTATGAGATTGACAATGTAAAATTGACAGCTGAATTGTTATATTTTTGACAGCAAGGACCTCATGAAAGTTTTCTGCGGCTAACTTTTAAAATATACTCGAAAATGGGACAACAACAACATTATCCGTAGACTATCTCCCCAACAATACCGGCGGTCGAAGCTTTGGAATTAGCAGATGAGTTTGTTTTGTCCTCGTTCCCAAGGAGCAGGTCAGGAAGCTGGAGGCAATTACCCAAGTCAGGCGAGCAGTGATAGTGAAGGAGATAAGATTGAGAAATTGTCCTCAGCAAATAACTAGCAACAAACCTCGGGTCCCACAGCACTAACACCAGCAACACTCGGTCGTCTTGTGACAAATGAGAAGTGATGGATGTGAAGCTAAGTTTCCGATCCCTCAGAAAAAACGTAGAAGAGGAAAATAAAAAGAAAGAGGACCATCGCTGGAAAACAACTAAAATAGATAAAGAAGAGTACCTTTCTTAAAACAACAAATAAAAACGATGAGGTGGACGATGAATTAAGATTCACCGGTTTTCCATGTTTGAAATTAAGATTTCTGTGACAGTACCACATTTTTATGGTCGTGGGGAATATTCTGGTGATGTTTTGATTACTGAGGTGCAATTAAGTTGAGAAAATGGGAAAAGAAGAAGTAAAACAGGGAAATGAACTGGCACATGCTTCCTGATAACTTGTATTGCTGTCGAGTACAAAACACTAAGAAACTTTACACGGGCGCCATGGCTAGCGAGAGGTTTATTGAATGATCAGTGGTGGGTGAGCAGGAAGAGACGTAAAATGCTTTAAGCCTACCCAAGCGGTTCTTCTCATCCGTGCATAGGCGAGACCACTGAATGCTTATGTTTTCCATATCTTATTTTCGATACAATAATAATTTTTAAAGATTGTTTATTATATTTTATGGGGTACATTTGTAGTGTTATCAGCCAAGCCTGCTCAACAGAGAGACACTCCATTAAAAATGCACATGAAATTTTAATTCTACTTAAATACACACATACACACACACACGCACACACATACACACACACACATACACACATACACACTCACATACACATAAACGTGAGCTAACTTGAGCTAACTGGCATTGAGTACATAGGTCAAACTTGATACTAAATAAATATTAAACTATTGTTCCGTTACCGGGTTCGGGTTATTAAATGATGAGTTCACTGTTATCATAAAATTTCAATAAATATAAATCCTTTGATTCGCATACAAGTTTGAAAAACCTATAACTTTAGGGAAGATATTGTTGCTATTCCAAACAGGTCCAGCATCAGTATGAAGGCACCCATCATTAGTTTGTCTGATATGATGTACGTTGGTAATGTCGATTACGAGATACTCATATTTGAGATATATTGTATCTCTATATCGAACTTTACTTGCAAACATAGTGTTCATAAATAAACCCTCATCATTGTCAACAAAGATGAAATTTAAATTACGCTTGGACATATATACATAAAGGGGGTTTGACCTGACTGCGTTTGAATTCACAGTTGGGTCAAACTTGAAACTAAATAAATTTCAGTTTCATGTATTTGATGGTAGCTATTGCTTGCTTTTGAGGATAAGCTTATTAAATTATGAATTCCCTGTGGCCATGAAATTTCAATATTTATAAATCCCTCGATTCATATATTTTCATATACAAGTTTGAATATTCGTATTTACTCAAAGAGTTTGTTTGATTCAGTTGAATCAAACAAACCCTAGAAGTTATGTTTCCAGATTTTCAATGGTTATGTTGGTGGAGGAAATCAGAGATTAATAATAATACGTCATCTAATATCCTGCTCGAAACCAATACGTAACCTCCAAATCTGATATACAAAAAGCAATAGATAGAAACATGCCAAAACGTTTCAAAATAAGAAAGCAAATCGACCATTCATTGAATTTAATGCACATACTTAAGTATATTTCTCTCTATCTAGCTATCAATGTATTTACATATACATGTATGCATGTGTATATGTATGTATTTATCCATCAATCTTTTTGTGCGCGTGAGCAAACATTTCAATTTATCTTATATAAATTCTTATATAAAAGACTGCGTGTATAACATGAGTGTGTACAATATGTAGAATATATTGCGTGAAGCATGTGATGTGAAATATTACATCGTCCAATATGATTGGCAGCTGACTGCATAAATAAGATGTCAGACTGCTGGTTACGTATTCATGTTATGGTGGTAACGTGTTCATGTTCAAAACCCTCAACTTCCATATGAGTCTATACGCATATATGCAAATAATTACACGTGTCGACCCGGAGCAATACTGTGGATAGCACTGAATAACTGGTAGCTGATTTGATATCGTATATTCTGTGTTTAAACGAATCGAGGAACGTGTCCTACTACTGAGTTGATAAAAATTAAAGCATATAAATTTCAATGGTGTCAAAGTTAGAAAAATATGGCTTCATAGCCTAGAAAAGGAGCAAGGCACTGGCTGAAGGGTTTTACCGCCGGATAATATTTTCTGAAGTATTTTATACGACTCTTTGAAGGGTCTGAATACCGTCGAACTCACATTAATATTTCATCTCACTTCCGCCACGGTCTCGATAAAGCAAATTACCTGTCTTGAATTAGGGTCGATGGTATTGATTACTTTATGTCCCCTCAAATGCACCGGTCTTGTATTGGAATCAGAAACCATTATGATGTTAGGCTATTACATCAGGTTTAGGCGGCGGGCTGGCAGAATCATTAGCACGCTGGGCAAGATTTTTACAGCAGTTCAAATTCCACTGAGGTCGACTTTTTCCTGTTATCCTTTCGATGTCGATAAAGAAAAGTACCAGTTGTCTACTGGGGTCGATGTAATCGACTTATGCTCTGCCTCGAACTTGCTGGCCTTGTAGCAAAATTTGAAATGAATATTACATCAGGTCTCATTTAAACTGCAACGGGCTAAATGCTTAGCGGCATTTCCTCTGACTTCAGTTTCAGAGTTCAAATTCCGAGGTCGATAAAATGAATACCAGTTGAGCACAGGGGTCGATGTAATCGACTAGCGTCTTCCCAAATTTTACCAGGCCATGTGACTATAATAAAAAGGAATAATACATCAGTTATCTAATGTTTATTGTGTCAATTCTCAATATTTAATTTTCATTGACTATTTCTACATTGAACGCATTAAGAAAGAAGAGCTCTGATGTTTGGAATAAAGAATCAATATATTAAGAGAATATTCTTTTCTACTCTAGGTACGAAGCCCGAACCTTCTCGGGCATGAGGCCAGTCGATTAGATCGACATCAGTACACAACTGGTACTTTATTTATCGATCCCGAGAGGATGAAAAGCAAAGTCGACCTCGGCGGAATTTGAACGCAAAACGCAAAGACAGACGAAATACCTATTTCTTTACTACCCACAAGTGGCTAAACACAAAGAGGACAAACAAGGACAGACAAACGGGTAAGTCGATTATATCAACCCCAGTGCGTAACTGGTACGTATTTAATCGACCCCGAAAGGATGAAAGGCAAAGAAACTTTTACTCATGTTGCTACAACCTTGTCATATTCTGTCCTACGCAAGACCCCATGAGAACTACAATAAGGGTACGCGTGCCTGGGGATTGTTCAATCGCTTGTAGGTTTATTTCATGAACAGGATATT
Source organism: Octopus sinensis (assembly GCF_006345805.1). Taxonomy (NCBI): domain Eukaryota; kingdom Metazoa; phylum Mollusca; class Cephalopoda; order Octopoda; family Octopodidae; genus Octopus; species Octopus sinensis. Next base: position 124,735,801 of record NC_042997.1, on the reverse strand, counting down.
CCGTTGATGAATTGGAATCCTCGTCGTCATAATCGACGGAGTGCTAGTAGTGGTTATATTGTTTGTGGTGGTAGTGGTGTTAGTAGAAGCGATATTTGTGGTGGTGGCGTTAATGGAAGCATTATTTCTGACAGTGGTGTTTGTGACAGTAATCTTAATGGAAGTAGTGTTTGTGGTATGGGTGCAGTGGTATTGGTGTTATGGTAGTTATGTTTCTGGTGATGTTTGTAGTGGACTTGTGTTTATGGCAGTGATGACACTTATAGTTGGTTGTGTATGCGGTGTTTATGATAGCTGCGTATTTGACTGAAGTGTTATGCTCGTGTAGGTGGCTTTCTTTTTACTATTGCTGTTTGTGCTGTTATTAATTGCGATAATAAATGTAGATATGCGTAGACGTGTGGAGGCGCAATGGCCCAGTGGTTAGGGCAGCGGACTCACGGTCGGAGGATCGCGGTTTCGATTCCCAGACCGGGCGTTTTGTGTGTCTATTGAGCGAAAACACCTAAAGCTCCACGAAGATCCGGCAGGGGGTGGTGGCGACCCCTGTTGTGCTCTTTCGCCCCAACTTTCTCTCACTCTTTCTTCCTGTTTCTTGAGTAACGCTGCGGGGTAACACATACGCCATAGAAACCGGGAAACCGGGCCCATGAGCCTGGCTAGGCTTGAAAAGGGCGCATAAATATATAAATGCGTAGACGTACAATATAGAACGTATGTATATGGATGTGCATTAGATAATTATAAATATAAATCACTGGTGCTAATTATCTAGGGACGTTTCTCAGTAATTAATCTCCATATCTTTAATTTAAAGTTAATTTTTTCGCACCTACATGTGTGCAGTATTGTATAACATCTTGTTGATTCTCTCATCGCTACTTTAGTAAACATAACGAAGACCATACATTTTAGAAGAGGCGGTATAATAACAAAACGTTTCTAGAATTGTCCCTCATCATTTCCTAGATGATTAAAACTTCTTTGGTGATTAAGCTCATTATTTCTAATTAGGTGTTTAATCCTCATTGAATTACCTATGTTAATACCAACTTACCCAATTGCAGATCTGGTAATGTTAATGTTATATCTAGATGGTGTTTTGTTGTCACTTTTCATATTGTTTGGGGGAGCGATTATTGTTGTAGTGAAGTGTAACTGCTATTGGTGTTGTGTTTATATCTATATATAGGTCCAGGCGTGGTTGTGTGGTAATGAGTTTGCTTCCTAACCACATGGTTATGGGTTCAGTCTCACTGCGTGGCACCTTGAGCAAATGTCTTTTATTATAACCTCAGGTTGAACAAAGCCTTGTGAGTGGATTTGGTAGACGGAAATTGTAAGAAGCCCATCATAAATGTGCATGTGTCTTTGTATCTATTCGTCCCCACTACTGCTTGACAACCAATGTTGGTATGTTTACGTCCCCGTTACTTAGCAGTTTCGCAAATGAGAACTGATAGAATAAGCACCAAGGTTTAAAAAATTACTGGGGTCGATTCATTTGACTAAAACTTCTTCTAGGCAGTGTCCCAGCATGGCCGCACTTTTTCTCAAGTACTCATGACAATGTTGTTGATTGTGCTGATGGTGTATGTTATGATGATAAGATGGCCGATGTGATGATGCGTGTAATGTAGTGTTAGCCCTTTTAGGAGAGGCGACTGTGTTTATTGTGGATTTGTGTATGATAGAGTTGTTTACAATAGAAATGGTGTTTACGATATAGGATCAGTCGAGTGTATTGGACAAAATGCTTTGAAATGTTTAGTGACGGCACTTTAAGCTCCGAGATCGTATCCCAGCGAAGCCGAATTTGCATTCCATTTTTAGATATCCAAAAAAGTAAAGTACCAATCGAGTAGTGAGACAAATATAATCAAGAGGACTGCTTTCTCTTGAGTTTCCTCAGAGGATCGACAACTACTCAGAATTCCATCGAAACTTCTAAGGCTTACTTTGCACTTGACGGTCGGTTTAAATCCCCCAGGCGTCAGGTTTCTGAGGTGAACAGTGTCTTAAATGGAATGTTGCCACAGAAATTTTATAATCAATGGTACATGTAGCACATCCATTATCGTACTTGATGGAAGCCGAACAAAGAATAATATAAATACATGTATTTTAGAAGTGGATGACGGTTCATATTGGTAGGGGATTTGACGTGACGGTGGTATACTTATGATTATAGGAGTATAGTTGTATGAAGGTTAGAAATAAGTCTATATATTTCTTTATTGCTCACAAGGGGCTGAACATAGAGCAGAAAAACAAGGACAGACAAAGGGATTAAGTCGATTACATCGACCCCAGTGCGAACCTGGTACTTTATTTATCGACCCCGAAAGGATGAACGGCAAAGTCGACCTCGGCGGAATTTGAACTTAGAACGTAACGACAGACGAAATACCGCTAAGCACTTCGCCCGACGCATTTAACGTGTCTGCCAGCTCGCCGCCTTGGTTAGAAATAAGCATATAGCAAAAGTGCTTGTGATGGAGTCACCAACAGAAATAGTGATGAAGAATAGCAAGTCATATTAGCTTTGGCCATGAATCTGTAAAGCCAGCATTCCATTCTCATCGCTGTCGTTGTCGTCGTTGACGTCACCGTTACTATTCTTGACTTCATTACTGATGTTGCACCTGCAACTCTTGTTGGTTTACGATTATTGCTTCCCAAGTAGAATTCAGTCACCATTTCGAGATAAAAGCAACAGCAGGGGTCGCAACACCTACAGCAACAACTACACCAAAAGCATTAGGAACATCGGCACCGAGGCTTTACAACAGGAGCAATAATATAGTTATATATTTAAGAGATGAGCAATTATGTACATTATTTACATTATTTGTATTATTTACATTTCACGGATATTTTACATCTTGTTTGTTGTTAACACAACGTTTCGGCTGATATACCCTCAAGCCTTCATCAGGCTTCTTGGGAAAATGAGAACCTAGGTTCGAAATTTCCCCAAAACACCTGGAGGATATATCAGCCAAAACGTTATGTTAACAACAAACAAGATGAGGACAAATATCCGTCAAATTTAAATAATGTAAATAAGTGGCAATAATAATAATGATAATAATAATAATAATAATAATAATAATAATAATAATAATAATATAATAATAATAATAATAATAATAGTAATGATAAAATTGTTTTCAAATGTTGTCGCAAGGTTAACAAGCTTCAGGGACACAGTAAGTTGATAATATCAGCACAATGCTCATCTAGTAATTAGTTTATTGACCTCCAAGACTGGAGACATACAATAAATAAAAATGAATATTAGGCAGGGGGTTTCCATAAACGTGCGGTGTTGGGTAAACAAGTATGTATGAAAGCTACAGGAATGGTCCTGTAGAAGAGGTGCTGTATAAGGAGATGCAGAGGTACCAAACATCAACTATTGATAGACGAAATGGTAAAGCAAGATTTTAAAGGGGAACTAATTTGGAAATGGCCTTGGTCAACTATCACAAAGCTTATGATATGATTCCACATTCGCGGATCATTGAGTGCTTAGATCTGTTTGAAATTGCGATGAATGTAACGTGTTTCATGAGGAGAAATATTATGGAATGGAAAACTGAACTGACATCTTACTAAAAAAGCTTGGGCACTCAGGTTAAGAGAAAAGGGATTTTCCAGGGTGATAGCCTATCTCCGATGCTTTTTCCACCCTCTGCATGACACCCCTGACCTTGGTACTTAGGAAAATGAACGTGGGGTACCAACTAAAGAAAGAATCCCAAACAATCAACCGCCTCCTCTTCATGGATGATTTGAAATTGTATGGCAAAGTTAAGGGACAGATGTATTCCTTGGTGAACACGGTCCACTGCTTTAGTACTGATATTAGAAAGGAATTCGGACTCAAGAAATGCGATGTAAGCTACCTAAATAGATGCAAGGTACAATACCTAGCAGGGATAGAATTACCGAAAAGAGACTTGATTAAGCAAATTGAAACGGAAGGGTAAAAATACCTTGGGGTACTAGAGTTCAACAACATAGGGGAAAACGAAATGAAAGATCAACTGAGGATGGAGTATTTCAAAAGCGTGAGGCTGGTGTTGCCCTGAAAATTGACTGGATGGAATAAAATCCAAGCAGTTAATACGTAGGTGATAGCATCACTTCGGTATGGAGCGGGAATTATAAAATGGCAAAAGAGAGAAGTGAGGAAAATGAATACCAGGACCAGAAAACTGTTGACATTACACGGAACCTTCCAGCCTAAGAGTGACACCGATAGGCTGTATTTGTCCAGAAGAAAGGGTGGGTGAAGTTTGATCAGTTGCCAGGACTGTATCGAAGCAGAGGGTAACAACTTAGGGTGGCATGTAAATAATGCCGTAGAGCCACTGTTTAAACACACGAAGAGGGCCGCTGTCATCATAACCGAAAATTGTGTAGCGAAAAAAACATTCAAAAAAGAAATGAACAAAAGAAAAAGCATGGAAAGAAAAGAAAATGTACAGTCAGTTTGCGAGAGATGGGAACACCAAGACAGATACAGAAGACCGGTGGCCATGGATGAAGAGGAGTGACCTGAAGACAGAGACAGAAGCACTCATATGCACAGCTCAGGAACAAGCGTTAAGGACCAAATATATGAAGTGCAGAATAGACAACGCTACCGATAGCGACAAATGCAGAATGTGTGGTGAGTGGGGTGAAGCGATATGGCTCATCGTTAGCCTGGAATTTTCACAACGAGAGTACAAAAGACAATGTGGAAAGAATGATCCTTTGATGCTCTGTGAAATGACGGCCTACAAAGAGCAAAGACGTGGTATGAGTAAGCTCCAGAAGGAGTCACCGAAAATGAGAATTGCAAAATCCTGCGGGATGCAATGATCTAGTGCAATCTCCCGACCAGACATCGGAAACCGGACATTGTTGTGGTAAATAAATAAGAAAGTATATACATGATAATCGACATAAAATGCCACGGTGACAAAAGAAAGAAGAATGTGAAAGAAGAAGAAAAAAGAAACAACAATGGCAATTTGAAGTGGGAAATACAAAGGTTGTGGTCAGCGAAAAGAGTAGACGTGATACCAAAAGTAGTTGGTGCACTTGGAAGTATCAGCACTCAACTACCAACATGCCTGAAAAAGACTGGTGCAAGTGTAAAGGTAGAACAGCAATAAAAACCAGCTTTGCTTGGAACTGCAAAAATTCTTCGCAGAGTTCTTGAAGCATGACCATTAAACATGTTTCACCTTAGTCTACTGGCTGTGGACAGCTGACACTTTCCATCTTACCCAGCAAAATAAGCTGTGAGTTTTCATATAATAATAACAACATTCCTTTCAACTACAAGCAGAAGGAGTGGGGCATTAGTCGATGACATCAAGTCCAGTATTTGGGTCGTACTTATTTCATCGATCCCCAAAAGAATAAAAGGCAAAGTCGACCTCGAAGGAATTCGAGAACAGAATGTAAAGACGGATGATATGCTGCTAAGCATTTTTGTCCGGCTCGCTAACGATTCGGCCAGCTCGCTGTCTTAAAGATAACTGTAATGGTTTCAAATTTTGTTACAAGGCCAGCAATGATTTCTGGAGACGAACAAATCGATTACATCAAGCACGAAAGAAGGAAAAGCAAAGTCCAGCTTGGCGGAATTTGAAGTCAGGACGTAAAAACGGACGAAATACTGCCAAGCGAGCTAACGATTCTGTCTGCGCGCCGTCTTAATAATAATAATAATAATAATAATAATAATAATAATGCAGTACCAGGCAGTGGTTCTCATGGCTTCTGATCTTAACTGATTGGAAGTGTTATCATGTACATTGTTTTGTCTTGGTATAAAAGATGGGCTACAGCAAATATTCTGCTCAATACCACAGATTTGCTTGTCAGTTGTTTGACCTTAACCAGTTGAGCATGTCCCTTAGAGGCTGATGATATGTGCATCTCTGATCACGAGCAGGAGTAGTGGGGGAGTACCACGCCATGTGTTGAGAGGGATTCTTTGGGGTTTGAATGATTCACCTTTGGAAACATGGGTGGTTCTTTCAACATCCTTAAAGAACTCTTACTCAGGGACCTTTTGAGAGGGATGGGTTACTCGACCAGAAGAAAATTCTAACTGGGCCCCACTTGCAAGGTCATGCGCTGTTTATCTAGATATGAGATCACCATGTCGCGCACATATGGTTGTGATGCATGTGCCTGGTGTACCCTTATCAGACGGGTAGTCATGATGGGTATACTGGGCTTCGTATATTTTACCCCAGTGTCAATTTGATGGCATGCACTGCTCTCTCACTCAATAATAATAATAGTAATAATAATAATAATGATAATAACCCTTTCTACTGAAGGAACAGGGCCTGACATTTTGGGGTGGGGAATAATCTGCATCGAGCTTTGTGTTCCACTGGTACTTTATTTATCGATCACGAAAGGACGAATGGCAAAATCAACCTCGGTGGAATTTGACCTCAGAACGTAAAAGCGGATGAAATACTGCTAAGCATTTTGTCCGACGCGTTAACTATTCGGCCAGCTCGCCGTCTTAACAACAGCAGCAGCAGCAACAACAACAACAACGATAATAAAAAATAGAAATAATAATGATAATAGCAGCAGCAGTTGTAGTAGTTGTTGGTGTTGTAGTACTTTTAGAAAGAAATAGCTCTAAAAATGAAAAGGTGCGACATGATGAGATGGGGAGAAGGGAAGAGAAAAGAAGAAGAATGTTAAATAGAAAATCGAAATACAAATGAATAATATGGAAAGGCGGTGTAATGGCTGCAAGGAAGTGGAAAAGTGATAAATTAGGAGTGGCATGGCGGCAGAAATTATAATTACCAATCCAATATTATATAATGAGTTGGCGAATTTTCCTTTCGGTTGTAAATCAGAACAGCTGCTGCAACAGCAATAATTACAAAAATAATAGTATTAATAATGGAATATTATTAATACATGGGCCGTTCCACTTGCTCGAAATAACAGAAACATCTCTTATGAATTATAGCATATTAATTTTCTTATATAAGCATATATACATTTGATAGTCTAGCCCTTGGTACACTATGTCAATCGGCGTAAGTATGACTGTATCGTTAAGGTTTAAAATCTCGCTTTGTAATCAGATGGTTTCGTGTTCAGCCCCAAGGTACGGCTCATTGGGCAAGTGTCTCCTAAATTGTAAAACATAACTGTCACCACTACTACACGAACCTGAAGACTGCATATCTCAATGCATGAAAGTCATTATTCATTCAGAATGGACATTTAATATTCTATCATTTCATTATATTATATTATATTTTATTATAAGATTGTAGATAAAACGTGAAAATAAAAGTAGGAATTTCTTTGGTTACTATATTATTCTATGAACAATCATACACACCCATGCTATATATTATATATATATATATATATATATATATATATATATATATATAATATATATATATATATATATATATATATATTATATATATTATATATATATATATATATATAATATATATATATATATTATATAAAAGGGCTTAGTAAAATAAATTACTTTGCCGCATACTGAACTCATTAGAAATAGCAGCTAAAAAACTTTTTTAAGGCTATTTCTAATACTTAAAGAAAATCTCTCTCATATATAGTGTTTGCTTAATTGAACTCACAAAAGTTTGGGGGTAAGGACATCGAAAAATCAAATGCTAAGGTTATTCGAGAACGTACGTTTCAAGATTAGTCAAAACAACATTTCTATCATCGGCTCAGAAATTCCTTGGTTTGGATTTGGAAACACTGAAAATAAGAACATACCCTTTCGAAGATCTGCTCCCAACTAACAGTGCCAACAATTCAAAATAAGTAAGCGAAGAATCTCTGTTCTCCCCTTTCCACCAGCGTGGGTTAAAATCATCAAACACTATGCTTATTTCGGTAAAATCCGAAGCATTAATCAGAGGGAGATTAATTATAATTTCAACAATTGAGGGTATAAAATTAATTAATTATTAATCAATTTCACCAAGTGTTCAGTATGCAAAGGGACCATTCAAGGCGAGATTCAAATTATTACATTATATAAAAGGGCTTAGTAAAATAAATACTTTGCCGCATACTGAACTCATTAGAATAGCAGCTAAAAAACTTTTTTAAGGCTATTTCTAATACTTAAAGAAAATCTCCTCCATATATAGGTTTGCTTAATTCAACTCACAAAAGTTTGGGGGTAAGGACATCGAAAAATCAAATGCTAAGGTTATTCGAGAACGTACGTTCAGATTAGTCCAAAACAAACATTTCTATCATCGGCTCAGAAATTCCTGTGTTTGGATTTGAAACACTGAAAATAAGAACATACCCTTTCGAAGATCTGCTCCCAACTAACAGTGCCAACAAATTCAAAATAAGCAAGCGAAGAATCTCTGTTCTCCCCTTTCCACCAGCGTGGGTTAAAATCATCAAACACTATGCTTATTTCGGTAAAATCCGAAGCATTAATCAGAGGGAGATTAATTATAATTTCAACAATTGAGGGTAAAACAGAGATTCTTCGCTTGCTTATTTTGAATTTGTTGGCACTGTAGTTGGGAGCAGATCTTCGAAAGGGATGTTCTTATTTTCAGTGTTTCCAAATCCAACCAAGGAATTTCTGAGCCGATGATAGAAATGTTGTTTTGACTAATCTTGAAACGTACGTTCTCGAATAACCTTAGCATTTGATTTTTCGATGTCCTTACCCCCAAAATTTGTGAGTTGAATTAAGCAAACACTATATATGAGAGAGATTTTCTTTAAGTATTAGAAATAGCCTTAAAAAAGTTTTTTAGCTGCTATTTCTAATGAGTTCAGTATGCGGCAAAGTAATTTATTTTACTAAGCCCTTTTATATATGTAATAATTTGAATTCGCCTTGAATGGTCCCTTTGCATACTGAACACTTGGTGAAATTGATTAATAATTAATTAATTTTACCCTCAATTGTTGAAATTATAATTAATCCCTCTGATTAATGCTTCGGATTTTACCAAATAAGCATAGTGTTTGATGATTTTAACCCACGCTCGGTGGAAGGGGAAGGGAGAACAGAGATTCTTCGCTTGCTTATTTTGAATTTGTTGGCACTGTTAGTTGGGAGCAGATCTTCGAAAGGGTATGTTCTTATTTTCAGTGTTTCCAAATCCAAACCAAGGAATTTCTGAGCCGATGATGATAAATGTTGTTTTGACTAATCTTGAAACGTACGTTCTCGAATAACCTTAGATTTGATTTTTCGATGTCCTTACCCCCAAACTTTTGTGAGTTGAATTAAGCAAACACTATATATGAGAGAGATTTTCTTTAAGTATTAGAAATAGCCTTAAAAAAGTTTTTTAGCTGCTATTTCTAATGAGTTCAGTATGCGGCAAAGTAATTTATTTTACTAAGCCCTTTTTATAATGTAATAATTTGAATTCGCCTTGAATGGTCCCTTTGCATACTGAACACTGGTGAAATTGATTAATAATTAATTAATTTTACCCTCAATTGTTGAAATTATAATTAATCTCCCTCTGATTAATGCTTCGGATTTTACCGAAATAAGCATAGTGGTGATGATTTTAACCCACGCTGGTGGAAAGGGGAGAACAGAGATTCTTCGCTTGCTTATTTTGAATTTGTTGGCACTGTTAGTTGGGAGCAGATCTTCGAAAGGGTATGTTCTTATTTTCAGTGTTTCCAAATCCAAACAAAGGAATTTCTGAGCCGATGATAGAAATGTTGTTTTGACTAATCTTGAAACGTACGTTCTCGAATAACCTTAGATTTGATTTTTCGATGTCCTTACCCCCAAAACTTTTGTGAGTTGAATTAAGCAAACACTATATATGAGAGAGATTTTCTTTAAGTATTAGAAATAGCCTTAAAAAAGTTTTTTAGCTGCTATTTCTAATGAGTTCAGTATGCGGCAAAGTAATTTATTTTACTAAGCCCTTTTATATAATGTAATAATTTGAATTCGCCTTGAATGGTCCCTTTGCATACTGAACACTTGGTGAAATTGATTAATAATTAATTAATTTTACCCTCAATTGTTGAAATTATAATTAATCTCCTCTGATTAATGCTTCGGATTTTACCGAAATAAGCATAGTGTTTGATGATTTTAACCCACGCTGGTGAAAGGGGAGAACAGAGATTCTTCGCTTGCTTATTTTGAATTTGTTGGCACTGTTAGTTGGGAGCAGATCTTCGAAAGGGTATGTTCTTATTTTCAGTGTTTCCAAATCCAAACCAAGGAATTTCTGAGCCGATGATAGAAATGTTGTTTTGACTAATCTTGAAACGTACGTTCTCGAATAACCTTAGCATTTGATTTTTCGATGTCCTTAACCCCAAAACTTTTGTGAGTTGAATTAAGCAAACACTATATATGAGAGAGATTTTCTTTAAGTATTAGAAATAGCCTTAAAAAAGTTTTTTAGCTGCTATTTCTAATGAGTTCAGTATGCGGCAAAGTAATTATTTTACTAAGCCCTTTTATATAATGTAATAATTTGAATTCGCCTTGAATGGTCCCTTTGCATACTGAACACTTGGTGAAATTGATTAATAATTAATTAATTTTACCCTCAATTGTTGAAATTATAATTAATCTCCCTCTGATTAATGCTTCGGATTTTACCGAAATAAGCATAGTGTTTGATGATTTTAACCCACGCTGGTGGAAAGGGGAGAACAGAGATTCTTCGCTTGCTTATTTTGAATTGTTGGCACTGTTAGTTGGGAGCAGATCTTCGAAAGGGTATGTTCTTTTTTCAGTGTTTCCAAATCCAAACCAAGGAATTTCTGAGCCGATGATAGAAATGTTGTTTTGACTAATCTTGAAACGTACGTTCTCGAATAACCTTAGCATTTGATTTTTCGATGTCCTTACCCCCAAACTTTTGTGAGTGAATTAAGCAAACACTATATATGAGAGAGATTTTCTTTAAGTATTAGAAATAGCCTTAAAAAAGTTTTTTAGCTGCTATTTCTAATGAGTTCAGTATGCGGCAAAGTAATTATTTTACTAAGCCCTTTTATATAATGTAATAATTTGAATTCGCCTTGAATGGTCCCTTTGCATACTGAACACTTGGTGAAATTGATTAATAATTAATTAATTTTACCCTCAATTGTTGAAATTATAATTAATCTCCCTCTGATTAATGCTTCGGATTTTACCGAAATAAGCATAGTGTTTGATGATTTTAACCACGCTGGTGGAAGGGGAGAACAGAGATTCTTCGCTTGCTTATTTTGAATTTGTTGGCACTGTTAGTTGGGAGCAGATCTTCGAAAGGGTATGTTCTTTTTTCAGTGTTTCCAAATCCAAACCAAGGAATTTTGAGCCGATGCGATGATAGAATGTTGTTTTGACTAATCTTGAAACGTACGTTCTCGAATAACCTTAGCATTTGATTTTTCGATGTCCTTACCCCCAAACTTTTGTGTGGTTGAATTAAGCAAACACTATATATGAGAGAGATTTTCTTTAAGTATTAGAAATAGCCTTAAAAAAGGAGGAGACTATTGACAGCACTCCTTACAAGCTAAAACGGCCAGTTAAAACCCAACCACGTAAAAGAGAATTCATGAGGCACGCCACTTATAAGACTAGAACGCAAATTGTATATATATATATATATATATATATATATATATATATATACAAGTTTGCGTTCTAGTCTTATAAGTGGCGTGCCTCATGAATTCTCTTTTACGTGGTTTGTGTTTTAACTGGCCGTTTTAGCTTGTAAGGAGTGCTGTCAATAGTCTCCTCCTGTGTATAAAAAATATTTTACACACACACACACACACACACACACACACACACACACACACACACACACACACACAAATATATATATATGAAGGCGGCGAGGTGGCAGAAACGGTAGCACGCCGGGCGAAATGCGTAGCCGTATTTCGTCTGCCGTTACGTTCCAAGTTCAAATTCCGCCGAGGTTGACTTTGCCTTTCATCCTTTCGGGGTCGATAAATTAAGTACCGGTTACGCACTGGGGTCGATGGAATCGACTTAATCGTTTTGTCTGTCCTTGTTTGTCCCCTCTGTGTTTAGCCCCTTGTGGGTAGTAAAGAAATATATATATATATACCAGACTAGCGGATGTCCTTTGTATATCAGTGGCCACAATGCATTTGCATCGTTTTACATTTCGAATGATGGCATCCCACTGGCTAGGTAAGCAGGCCAACATTCCCCCTGATCAGAAAGCTAATCCATTGCAGGGTTACCTATTCACAGCTGAGTGGACTGCGGCAACGTGATATGAAGTGCTTTCCTGAAGAACACAAACCGCAGCCTGCATGAGTATCGAAACTAAGATCCCTCTCTCTGCCTGTCTGTTTGTCTCTCTCTCTCTCACACACGCGCACACACACACACACACACACACACACACATATATATACACATAGATACACTAACACTAACACACACACCCATATACACGCACATATACACACATTCCCAACTCACCGCTTGACACTTGGTGTTGTCTTGTTCATGTCCCAGTAAAGTAGCGGTTCGGCAAAATATACCGTTAGAGACAATACCAGACTATATAAAAGATGTAAGTACTGGCTTTGATTTGTTCAACAGCATCTCCTGAATACGTGTGCAGCGTGACTCCAATCCAATAATTTAAACTATTATATGATAAATGATGAAACAAAATGGGATGCTGCTATCATTGTTTGTGATGTTACGTCGCAGATTGTCTTCGATGGAGGATACCTTTGACCAGAAGTATTCCGGCCGTGTACATTCCGCCATTTTAGTTTTCTGTGTAGATCCAACGACCATATTGTCTAAATTGTCCTTTTCTGAGGAAATAAAGTGTTGTCTCAGGCAATTCGGTTACTATTTCTGTTAGGTCCATCGACCACGTATAAGTTTCTTCGTTGTGTGGGGATGGTCATGACCAGAAGTTGTGACATTCATGCCTTTCTACTTGTCATTAACTACATTGCTATTGAGACGTGAGTTTGATTTTGATACAGGGACACACACACACACACACACACACATATTTATAATTAAAAAGAGGTATGCTGTGGTGTTCATGCTTTACTCTAAAATATTCCACGGGTAACATTTCTGATAAACCATGAGAAAAATGAGACCGATTAATATTGTATTTAATACAATGATGTTGATGGTAATGATGGTAATGGTGATGATGATGATGATGATGATGATGATGATGATGATGATGGTGGTGGTGGTGGTGATAATAGTGGCAGTGTAGGATACGGCAGCGGCAGTGACGGTGGCAGTGTAAGTGGTAGTGTTTGTGTGAGATTTTTTGTGCTTATCTTGTGGATATGGTGGCGATAAACGTAACAGAAATAGAAATCTTTGTACTGATCATCTCGATATTATTTATTACTATTAATAGTATTGGTCGTAATTGTTATAGTAAATATATCCAACAATAGATTCTATAACCATCAGTTCTATTTGTGAGGTTAAAGTGATCATAAAAAAAGAATAAACCCGATGCTTTGCTATTATTGTACAGTGAACAACTTGCGTTTAAAATTTCCCGAGCGTAAATTATCGCACAGCTAACGACTACCATAGGCTAATGAACGAACATTTTCATGACCGATGTACTGATGTCAGAACTCAGAACCGCGATAATTTTTATTTAACATGATTAAACTTGGATACAAATTCACGCTTAAGGCTCTCAAGTTTAAAAGTAATATAAATAAGAATTGGATAATAATAATCAAATGTAACAATTTGACGAAAATTACTAGTTAACTGCTAGTATACAAATAATCTTCAGCGCCTCAATTATCAGCGACATTGCTGATAACCGTGAAGTGTGTCTTGACGAGTGAGTTGGGCATCCCAACATTTATTGTTTACCTGTGTTTCATGGTACACCTCGAGAAAAGCAGGATTATTCAATAACAACGATTAAAACTGTACAAGAGATATAGTTAAATATATGACCTACTCAGCGATAGCTGAGTAAAGGTGGAATCGAGAATGACTCCTTTTGCGACAGATCACATTTGCTTTCACGGAAACAAAACAAAATATTTTGTAACGAGTGGGTATTTATATCTGTTTTTTCTTGCTGTTGTGTACACAATCTGTTAGTTATTCAGCAATCGCTGAGGCCATTTACGCTAGTGCAATCGTTACTGTTTCCGAAAAGAACCTTTTGAATATCACTAGAGGCACATAAATACGAACGAAGGTAAAAGAGCAGAACATATCGCACCTTCAACTACTGGCTTCAGTTTCCACTTCTGGGTGTATTAGTGTTGGAGCCATATGCAGATGCTAAGCGCTAAAATTCCAATCTAAATTCAACATTTGAGCATCAGATTGCAGGAATAAAATGGCCCTTTCTCAATATTTTCCCAGTAATTTTGCTAAACAATGAAAACTTTCGATGTTCTCATCCATTATTTTCTTGTATATATTCCTTTTTAATGTACCACTAAACGGTTTAACCCATTTACTGAAATAGTTCATATGTACGCGGACGACGTCCATGTTCCTATATCAGGATTCCATCACAGAAAGTTGGTTACTAAATTAGCAAGACTAGTATTTCAACCAAAACTTACAAGGTGTTCTACGATGCACCTTGTTCGCTCTTTAGTATAGTTATTGCTTAGCTGAACCAGGATGTCCATGATGGTCTTGGTATTGCAATAGCTTTAGTTATTGCTGCTGTAGCTCAGTCATAATCTTTCATACTGTTGTTGTTGATTTTGCAGAAGATTCTTTTTTGTTTTGTTGCAAATGCTATCATGGCTGCTGTTGACTGTTGTCTAACTTGCTACTACAACTTGGTTTCTATTGCCTGAGTTGTTGTTTATTCGTCGCCCGTTAACCATAGTCAGATCTCATCAAGAATCTTTATGATCTCAAGACATCCCAACCGTATCCAACACATGTTTATTTTACTTTCATTTTTTTTCCATAGTACTATTTGCAGGAACATATTATTCGTTGTTTTAAAAAAACGGTAGGGTATAATTTCGTAGATATATTTTTGATATTTCTAGCAGATCAAGCGTCCACTTAAAGACTCCCTCGTTGGCGAGTCGTCTTTGTAGTTGTCGTTAATTTGATAACGCACAACATATGCTTTCTGTTGGTTTTATAATAGTTGTTGTAGGATTACTGTGGCTACCGTTGGGTTTTTGTGCTGTCATCGTTAT
>NC_042997.1:124705567-124715567 GCF_006345805.1 Octopus sinensis | reverse complement strand
ATTCGACTCCGAATGGATGAAAGGCAAAGACGACCTCAGCGGAATTTGAACTCAGAACGTAGCGGCAGACGAAATAACGGTGAGCATTTCGCCCGGCGTGCTAATGATTCTACCAGCTCGCTGCCTTAATAATAATAATAATAATAATAATAATTATAATAATAATAATAATAATAATAATAATAATAATAATAATATAATAATAATAATAATAATAATAATAATAACGGATATAAAATGTTTGATAAAAATATAAATCATCTCATTTACATGGATGATTTAAAGCTCTTTGCAAAAAATGACCAACAACTCAAGGGTTTACTAGCGATTGTCAAACAATTCAGTGATGACATCAGAATGCAATTTGGCCTCGATAAGTGCGCAAAAGCTACCTTTATCAAAGGAAAAATGACAGAAACATCTAACGTTAACCTTGACCAGCAGAATGTCATAAAAGAATTAGACCCAGCAGAGAACTACAAGTATCTAGGGGTAATTGAAGGAGAAGGAATAAGGCATTCAGAGATGAAGGAAAGGATCAGGAGAGAATGCTATCGCAGAGTAAGAGCAATACTCAAGACAGAGCTGAATGCGAGAAACAGGATCGAAGCGATCAATGCATTAGCCATACCAGTCGTGACTTACAGTTTCAATATCGTTAACTGGTCAATTGCTGAAATATGTAATCTTGACAGAAAAATACGAAAACTGTTGACAATGCATAGAATGCACCACCCTAAGGCAGATACAGAACGACTTTATCTGCCAAGAAAAGAGGGAGGCCGTGGACTTTTACAACTGGCAATAACAATGAAGATTGCTACAATTGGCCTAGACACCTACCTGAAAAACTCTGAGGACTGGATGTTAAAATTTGTCTCAAAACATGAAAACAAGAAAGCATCATACTCAGTAACAAAACAGGCAAAGGAATATCTAAGTGAATTCCGAATACAACAAATTTCGGAATTAGAGATAGACATACAAGAAACAGGCACAGAAAAAGCTAAGCGCATGAAAACCCGTGCTAAATCTGCGGCCTTAGATATTCTAAATGATAAATGGCAAGAAAAACCTCTCTATGGCAAATACCCAAACAGAGCAAATAATGTAGATGTTGACAAAGCCCTGACCCATCAATGGCTAATGGCCTCTGGCTTAAAGTCTGAAACAGAGGGGTTTATCATAGCAGCTCAAGATCAATGCCTACCAACAAGAAACTACCAGGCCAACATATTAAAGATCAGAAGCAGTCCAACGTGTCGTGTATGCAAGCAACAAGATGAAACCATTGACCATGTGGTCTCCAAGTGCAATCTTCTAGCGCCTACAGAGTATCTCAACAGGCATGATAGAGCTGCACAATATATTCACTGGGTAATCTGTAAAAACCTGGATTTGCCCCATGAAAAAAACTGGTGGGAACACAATCCACCCCCAGTGCTTGAAAATGACCACATCTCACTCCTCTGGAACTTCACCATTCAAACTGACAGAAAGATAGATGTGAATAGGCCAGACATCATATTGAAAGACTTCAAACAAAGAACATGCCTCCTCATTGATATGACTGTCCCAATCGATATAAACGTATCTGTCAAGACCTACCAAGAACTGAACAAATATAAAGATCTTGAAATAGAAATCAGCAAAATGTGGAACCTGAAGACTAAAACAATACCTGTTGTCATAGGTGCCTTGGGAATGATAGCAAAAGAGGCTGATAGCTACCTAACTCAGATACCAGGAAACCCCAGAATGGCAGAAATTCAAAAGATAGTGCTCATGGGAACTGCTCATATCCTACGCAAAATACTTTCTATGTAATCTCAAGGTTTAAAACAAACATAATTTTCGGTTTAAAAAAAGAAAAAAAAACTTTTTTTAGACATTCATTAGTACAATACCCCCACCCCCCAAATATATGGCACACTAAGCATAACAACAACATGAACTTCGAACCCTGTTGTCTCTTGAGGTCTCTGGGTGAGACTTGCAGCCAACTTGTACAAATATAAAGCAAAAGTCAAACATAGAATAATAATAATAATAATCCTTTCTGCTATTTTGGGGCAGAGGGCCAGTCGATCAGATCTTTTCTAGTACGCAACTGGTACTTAATTTATCAATCCCAAAAGGATGAAAGGCGAAGTCGACCTCGGTGGAATTTGAATTCAGAATGTAGCGACGGGCAAAATACCTATTTCTGTACTACCCACAAGGGACTAAACACGGAGAGGACAAACAAAGACAGACAAATGGATTAAGTCGATTACATCGACCCCAGTGCGTATAATTTATTGACCCCAAAAGGATGAAAGGCAAAGTCGACCTCGGCGGATTTGAACTCAGAATGTAACGGCAGACGAAATACCGCTAAGCATTTCGCCCGGCGTGCTAACGATTCTACCAGCTCGCTGTCTGAATAATAATAATAATATAATAATAATAATAATAATAATAATAATAATAATAATAATAATAACAACAACAACAACAATAATAATAATAATAATAATAATAATAATAATAATAATAATAATAATAATAATAATAATAATAATAATAATGATGATAATAATAATAATAATAATAATAATAATAATAATAATAATAATAATAATAATAATAATAATGATGATAATAATAATAATAATAATAATAATAATAATAATAATAATAAAATAATAATAATAATAATAATCCTTTCTGTTATTTTGGGGCAGAGGTCCAGTCGATCAGATCTATCCCAGTACGCAACTGGTACTTAATTTATCAATCCCAAAAGGTAAAGTCGGCCTCGGCGGAATTTGAACTCAGAATGTAGCGACGGGCGAAATACCGCTAAGCATTTTTTCCAGCGTGCTGAGGATTCTGCCCAGACATTTTGACTGGTATTTGACATGATCTCTAAAGTTTGATACAGATTCCGGCGTTATGTGTGCCCAGAGCATGCAATGTGAGAAATACCTCATAGCATTGTGTGGGATTATTTTACTTTTGTTATCATTTATAAATACAACAAACAAATTATAAAAATATTACAATGATGCTCAATATTATATGAATAAAATAATCGAGGACGGAGAAAATGACATTTTACGAAATATTAGGACTTGGTAAATCTATAAAACTTACAATAATTCCACAGAATAGTTCAATAAATATGTAAAACATAGACACAATTTGATGTAATTTAAAACGATGTCATCTCCTCGTAAATATGAACTGAATTTGTCTAGAAATTGCCATACCATTCTCAGTAATTTTTATGAATAACTATGAATTTAAAAGCAACGTAAGGAGAGAGGGGGGACTCACCCTCACACTTTTTCCTTGTCTGTTTTGGGGCGTTTCCTGGTGTTAGAGAGAGTTTTCTCTTTCCTTATCACTCCTTTCCGTTGATTCCAACAATTTGTCGTGAGATTTTTTCTCATCCTCATCGTCACAAAACGAAAGGTCAGACTCCTGGAGAAGGCCAAAAGAGAGGCTTTAGTCAGCTTCTTTTCTGCGCTCTTTTAACCAAGGTTGAAGAAATTGGTCCTAAGCAGTACTAGTAATAACTCCGTTGTTGTGCTATTACTGTTTGTGTTGCTATTTTCTGTTTAGTTTTTCGACCTTTACTGCCATGTGTACTGTATTTGTACTTACTGCCCTTCGCCAGCAGCATTAAAAATTTTCTCTCAATACCTGCTAAAGGTTGCAGCTCTGTAAACATTTTGTGATCTTCGTTAGTGATGGTGAGGTCATCAAAAAACTTGTATTTGAAAAGAGGCTCCAATCAGGCACATATTCCTAAAAGTCACTATTAGCCTAAAGCAGTCAGGTAATGTGATGTCGGTTTATCTCTAAGTTTTATTCTCTGGAAAAGGAAGTATGATAGACTCACTTGAAAGTGTTGGGGACAAACATTTTCCTCTCTAACCAAGTTATCATCAACTTTCTCTGCAAAAAGAACATTCAGTGTCAATTTATTCACTGTAAAAACTGCTGGAAAACTGATTCATCTGGCAGCAGCAGTTCGATGAAAATGATCCAATGCTGAACTATAATGTGAAGAATGCTTCGTCACTCTGTAGATTCTTTCTGAAACAAGTATTGCACCCTGTAACACCGCTTCAACAATGGCTTTTGGAAGTTGTCCATAGTCTCCGACTTGAACGTTCTTCAGAAGAGATTGTTCAGACTGTTTTCGTTGAGTTGTTTCCAGGTCATCGATATTCTTTATAGAATGAGAGAGTAATTTTCTTGCCGATGGAGTTGACCACATGTTGGGGGAAGTTGGCAGCATTCTCGATGCCAAACACTCAATCTCAGCAGTTCATTTAAAGTTTCGATATAAAGACGGACGTGGTGAGTGAAGAGTATTTTTACTAGTTCACCGACACTGTGATCAAGATATTTCTGTGTATCAGCCTCTGTGAATATCTGCACACCATCAGTGACAGAATTGAGAAGCTATCACGTAGTGGGAGTTGCAAGGCGATTGATTTCCCTGACACTCAGTATCTATCCCTTTCATGTGAAATCCCAAAGCATGCTCTCCTGTCTCGCCAGATGTTTTTTTAGGTGAAGGTACGACGACTTAGAAGTAACACACCATCAAGGTGTTAGTCTCTCCTTCTCAGACTTGCTGGAAAATCCCTCTTCTGGTATATTTCTGAGTGTGAATGACCCACCTGATCACATATATATACACAAGCCTATTCCCCATTTTTAGGAAGGGGTAGCCACTGAAAGACACACACCAGTCATTCCATTCATTTTCCAGCTCAAAGGGGCAAGCCTCGTTCTATGCTCGGGTCAAGGCATAAAACGCAATCCCCAATATCAGCAGTTGTGCCCGACAATATGCTGGTTTATCCCCGCCGTATCACGAACCTTGTCTTTTTCTTGCTACCTTTTTAGGAATATGGATTTACTAGGAGGAGAGGATTTCCAGTACCCTCGCTCCTGCCCCTTTTCGTTGCCTCTTACGCCACGCGGAGAATACGGAGCCTAATTACAGCCAGTGACAAATCTTATTTCCTGGAAGTTTGGTGTGAGCTAAAAGATACCCACCTGCATCGCTACTTTGGTCCAGTGTGAGAAGTTGAAGCATGGGCTTAACTTTGCGGGTGCCAAGTTACGATTCCATCCATTTCTCCCGGTTCATGTATACGGCTCTATACATCTGGTATACATATAGCATGGTAACAATATGACAGTGGTATCATTCGTGTTAAGGCGGCGAGCTGGTAGAATCGTTAGCGCGCCGGGCGAAATGCTTAGCGGTATTTCGTCTGCCGCTACGTTCTGAGTTCGAATTCCGCCGAGATCGACTTTGCCTTTCATCCTTTCGGGGTCGATAAATTAAGTACCAGTTACGCACTGGGGTCGATATAATCGACTTAATACCTATGTCTGTCCATGTTTGTCCCCTCTATGTTTAGCCCCTTGTGGGTAATAAAGAAATAGGTATTTCGTCTGCCGCTACGTTCTGAGTTCGAATTCCGCCGAGATCGACTTTGCCTTTCATCCTTTCGGGGTCGATTAAATAAGTACCAGTTACGCTCTGGGGTCGATGTAACTGACATAATCCGTTTGTCTGTCCTTGTGTGTCCTTTCTGTGTTAAGCGCCTTGTGGGTAGTAAAAAAATAGGCATCATTCGTGTATGGAGATACGATGATCCCGCGACCCAGCATCCAGGGGATCCTCCAACAGCAATGGTTCCCGAGTCAAACATACAGGGTAATGGAGAGATGGCACCCTTGAAGCCAGGGGTCGATGCTAAATATTTCTAAGTGTATGTCACTGTAGACCGTAACCTTACTCGATCTGGTCTCTGAATATGTATAATTCTAAAACAGGGAATCAGCATCGTATTCAAAATAAGAGGAAAAATAGACATACACTCAGGATTTTCCTCTTCTCTCTTCCACTTTATATATGTGTGTGTACATATATATATATATATATATATCTATATGCATGTGTGCGTGCGTGCGTATGAGTATATGGACATGTGAATATCGGCCTTTTTTGTAAGATCAAAGTGTAGTATCTCTTGCTACACGATCCCTATTGATCGGCCCCACTTTTTTCTTTCTTTTCACGATCCCTTTTGATCGGATTTCGACACTTTTTTTTTCTTTCTCTTCTTCCCAAAAAGAAAAGCTCTACTTTGTATTTTGTCCCTTCTGTGTTCAGGCCTGCGTGGCCAATAAAGAAATCTATCTATCTATCTATCTATCTATCTATCTATCTATCTATCTATCTATCTATCTATCTATCTATCTATCTATCTCTCTCTCTCTCTCCTCTCTCTCTCTCTCTCTCTCTCTCTCTATCTATCTATCTATCTATCTATCATTATACTAAGTAAATCTTGCTGTTACTTGACCTACGTATCATTGGACAAAATAATCAGTAGAATATCGAACAAAATGCCTTACTGCTCTTAAATATGTCAGTTTAATCCTTGAGTTCGAATCCTCACAAGACAAACATAATCTGTTCTGCATAAAATATGTACGAAACAAGTAATGGGTGCGATATCACAGATTGTTTTCTAACCCGCGAAATGTGCGTGGTTTTCTGTCTCTCCTAGAATTCAATCTGTAATCATCGACAGTTCTGTCAATAGTATTATTGATGGTGTCTCTATCATTGTTGCCACTGTCGATATTGTTGTTATTGCTATTATTTCTATCGTTGTTGTTGTTGTTGTTGTTATTGCAGATTTCAGTTTAAGAAACACAATAACAAAGTGTGTCTGGTTGTGCGTTTGTATGTGTGTGTGTGTGTGTGTGTGTGTGTGTATTAATGTGTGTATTGTAAAGCTAGGAAAGAGCATCTATGTGACTGTTTGACCTGTTAGATGAAAAAAGGCAGACAAATCTCGTTCATATATTATATCGTGGAAATAAAAGAAAAAAGAGAATAGAAACTACGAAATCAAATTGAAAAACAGAAAAGAAAGCGACGTTTTGATCAATGTCATTCTACGTCTCTTTAACAAGACGGGCTGGTTGCAATTGGAATACTTTTGATTAAGTGCTTGGCTGATCAGAACTGGCTGGCGGTAAATAGCCACCCCTACCACAACAGCAACAATAGCCTCGACAACAATAACAACGGCAACACCAACAGGAGGAGAAACAAAAACTGTAGCAACAACAGCAGCATCAAGTGGAGGCGCAACGGCCCAGTGGTTAGGGCAGCGGACTCGCAGTCGTAAGAACGCGGTTTCGATTCCCAGACCGGGCATTGTTAGTGTTTATTGAGCAAAAACACCTAAGCTCCACGGGGAGTGGAGCGGGGAATCCCGCTGTAATCTTTCACCACAACTTTCTCTCACTCTTACATCCTACGTCTGCCACAAAGCAGAGGAACCATGGTGTAACCCACCATGGTGTGGTAAACTTTCAGACCCTAGTCTAGATTGCGAATCCTCTGTACCCCAGGATGGTTCAGCTCTCCACCCGTTAAAAGCCACCGTTTACGGAATGAGGATCACAACGTACTTTTCGCGCCCGTGCGACCATCAGTCTATGGCGTGTGTTGGGTGGATGTTCAAGTTGCCAAACGCATTCTTAGTAGCTTAGAGTAGGCTCGAATTAGAGATTATTCTTTGTGGCTAATGGCGTGAGTCTTGATTGGAAGAAGAAGAAGAAGACAGCAACAATAGCATCGACAACAATAACAACATCAACATCAACAGGAAGAGAAACAAAAACTGTATCAGCAACAAGACTGATAGTAATAACAACTAAAAACAATATTACTAAAAGGAGTGGCTGTGTTCAATCCCACCGCGTGGCACTTTGGGCAAGTGTATTCTACTATAGCCTCGGGCCGACCAAAGCCTTGTGGGTGGATTTGGTAGCCGGAAACTGAAAGAAGCCCGTCGTATATATGTATATATATGTATGTGTGTGTGTGTGTCTGTGCGCCTGTGTTTTCCCCCCCTCCACCCAACATCGCTTGACAACCGATGCTAGTGTGTTTACGTCCCCGTAACTTAGCGGTTCGGCATAAGTGACCGACAGAATAAGTACTAACCTTACAAAGAATAGTCTTGTGGTCGATTTGCTCGACTAAAGGCGGTGCTTCAGCATGACCGCAGTCAAATGACTGAAACAAGTAAGAGAGTAAAAGAGTAAGATCTGAACGGCATTAATAACAACAGAAATAACCACAGAACATGCGGCAACAAGAACAGCAGTATCAACAACAACAACAGCGACAATAACAACTAATACAGAGTAGACAGTATTAATTTAGCTTGGCTTCTTATTTCTTTACTGCCCACAAGGGGCCACACACAGAGGGGACAAACAAGGACACACGAAGGGATTAGGTCAATTATATCGATCCCCGTGCGTAACTGGTACTTTTTAATCGACCCCAAAATACCTATTTCTTTACTACCCACAAGGGGCTAAACAGAGAGAGGACAAACAAGGACAGACAAATGGATTAAGTCGATTACATCGACCCCAGTGCGTAACTGGTACTTATTTAATCGACCCCGACAGGATGAAAAGCATAGTCGACCTCAGCGGAATTTGAAATCAGAACGTAGCGGCAGACGAAATACCGCTAAGCATCTCGCCCGGCGTGCTAACAATTCTGCCAGCGCGCCGCCTTATATTATCATAGCTTGGTTTCTGTAATAATGTCTGTTTCTGACGTTGTTCTTGTTATCGTGAATATTGGTGGTGGTGATGCACCCGACTCTGGAGAGATCGCACTTATGTAACTAATACAACAAATATGAGAACAATTGTGCATAAACCATGCTTTATCGGCTGCCAGACGAATCATTTCCCCAAATTTGAATTATAATTTGAAATCTCAATAATAAAACTGTATACTTTCTATAAATGTAGCTTATTCAGTTTCTTTGTTAGTTTAGTGTAATACTGCGCCGAAAATTATCTCTTTTCTCATTCGTACTAAGTTCTTTCTCCAATTACAAATAATTTCTATAATCAGTGATTATATATACAGTGATTATTAAAAAATGACTGAGACATATGACCTAATCAGAACTGACAATTACAATTGAAAACTGCAGCTTTTGGTGGTTTTGGCAAAATTTTAGATTTTACCTCGAAATCTCTATTTATCATTGTAAAATGAATTTTGATAAGAGTAGTTTGTTTTGATATAGGTCTGTCGTGGTATAATAATACTCAAACAGACTAGAATAATCGATATCCGTGAGATGATTGATTGACACACAGTAGCATCTACACTCGCATTAAGTTTGGTAGTATAATTGTGGTGCTAGACAGCAGAAACGTGGGAAATGTTTTCAGGACGGTCGTTTTTCCTGTTAGAAACTAGTTTAATTTTACTCTTTTACTCATTTACTCTTTTACTTGTTTCAGTCATTTGACTGCGGCCATGCTGAAGCACCGCCTTTTGTCGAGCAAATCTACCCCAGGACTTATTCTTTGTAAACCTAGTACTTATTCTATCCGACTCTTTAGCTGAACCGCTAAGTTACGGGGACGTAAACACACCACTATCGGTTATCAAGCGATGTTGGGGGAGACAAAAACACATAAACACGCACATACATACACACATACACACACACATACACACATACATATATGTATGTATGCATATATACGACGGGCTTCTTTCAGTTTCCGTCTACCAAATCCACTCATAAGGCTTTGGTCGGCCCGAGGCTATAGTGGAAGACGCTTGCCCAAGGTGCCATGCAGTGGGACTGAACCCGAAACCATGCAGTTGGTAAGCAAGCTACTCACCACACAGCCACTCCTGCGCCTTACTGTTTCTTTCCTTATGTTCCCACCCACGAATCACTAGAGCGGTAAAAAACATTTTATTATAGCTTACTGTCATTGTTCTTTAGCTTCAGGTGATGTAAGGTCGGGCAGATCTATAACGATAAGCATTACAACCGTGACCACCCTGACGTCTAGGACTATATTAACAAATGCGCACATACATTTCCCAAGAAACTAACGTGTGGTTTGA
>NC_042997.1:124695567-124700567 GCF_006345805.1 Octopus sinensis | reverse complement strand
GAGAAGTTAAAGGGGAGAGCAATATTGTACGCCGAAATATTAACCCCCTTCCCTCTCCCACAGGACTGGTGTGAAAGGTCTAAAAATGCCAATTAGCTTCGTGTTGATCAGTGAAAATCTTTCCTTCTTACGACCTGAAAAGTGCCGCCAAGACTAACAATTACCATCTTCTTCAGTTGCAGCGTACTTTCGTGTAATGTAGATCTTTTCACTCTTTTCTTTAATTCTACTCTCATTATCAGAACACATCGTTGCTTATCCTTCACATTTTCTCTCTCTCACTCTCATCTCATCTAACCTTGATCATCTCACTTTATATTTCTAATTTTCTTATATTATTATTTTTCTTCTCTATTCTGTATGATACACGATTCATTTGCAAAAAGAAAAAATTCATTTTTCTTAATACTTTTACTTTTAAGACACTTTTCATCAGCTCCCAGCTCTCTAACCTTCCCACACATGCAAAAAATTACACTTTCAACTGTTCTGTACTTGAAACGCACAAACACACATTGACTCCCAAACAAACACACTGTTTCCCTTTTCGTTATAATATATCCTATACGACAAATCACATATTTACACAAACAGTTACTTTAGTAATTTTTTTCTTCTAAGTTTTACTTTCATTTTCAAATCGCACGCCTTCTAAGCACACATGTACGCAATACATATACATATATTGATATACACACACATATATCCATAGGCATATACAGAGAAAAATCACCTGCTAATCCTACTATAACCTGCTTACACCCACACGTGAGGGCACAAACAAATACACATACCCTCAATATTTTCTTAACATCTTTTATTTCAATTGTTATTGCTTTAATTCATTACAGACGTTATTTTAAAAATTCTTCGGAATGTAATTTCGTAATTTTATTACACATATTTATTCTCCACTTTCTATTGACTTATTTTCAAAATACATTGTTAAAATATATTTTCCTTCTCTTTCATTCTTCCTTGCTTAATATTTAAGTCTGTCTTTTTGTATTTCTGTCTTTTGGTCTATCTGATTATTGTTATTTTTTTTTTTTTCGAACACAAATATAAACACACACGTATACACGCAGATATGCACATGCTGACACACATACGGAGACGGCTACAGACACCCAGATACTAACACACAGACAAAACGCACACACATACACATGCAAAAACACACAAACACACACACACAATCGCGCACAAACAACACACACATCATACAATCTTACGTATTCTGCTAGTGTTGGTTTCGGAGTCTAGCGGAATTTCCATCGACAGAATTTTAGTTCCTGCATTTCTCCTATAGGGAGAGAGAACATTGTAGTTTGTAACAGAAGCAGAAGAACAGAAGACCACAGTCAACAGATTGAGAAACTGGGATAGAACGAGAGAGAGAGAGAAGGAGAGAGAGAGAGAGAGAGAAGGAAAAAAAGAGAGAAAGAGAAGGAAGAAAGCAGAGCTCAGAAGAACAGGGGCTTTTAAGACAGTGAAAAATAGAGCGCTTGGCACGAACGAGAACAGAGCGTGTGAGGGAGAGGAACAGGAAACGAGAGAGAAAGAAAGAGAGAAAGAAAGAAGGAAAAGTATTGCAGATTGAAAATGTGAGTGAAGGAGTATATTGAAGAGAGAAAAAAAAAAACCAGAAAGAAAGAGAGAAAAAAAAAGAACTAAAAACAAAGGAAAATTGCGGGTTTTTTCATTGAAAGAAGGAAAGGATTCCAGCTGAAGTGGAGATGTGGTGAGGAAGAGGAAGAGAGCGGAGGAGAAAGAGGAGGAGGTGGCGGAGGAGGAGGAGGAAGGAGAAGGGGAGGAGGCGGAGAGGGGAGAGAGTATAAGAGAAGGAGAAGGAAGAGGAGGAGATTAAGGAACAGGTCGAACAAGTAAATCGGTGATCTGAAGGCATAGAGCTGCAGAGAAAGAAAGGAAGAAAGGGAGGCAGAAGGAAAGTAAAGCAGAATGTGAAGAAAAAAAAGAAAAGAAAGAAAAAGAAGAAGAAGAAAAGGAAAACGAAGAAGAAAAGGAAGAAAAGCGAAGCGGAAGAAAGAAGAGTAAGGAGACGAAGAGGAAGGTGAGAGGGATGAGAAAAAAGAGGAAGACAGTTGAACGGCAAATTCTATACATAAACAGCCGCATGCTATCTTAGAAAAGAGAGAAACGCATACGCACGCACATACACACATACACACACAGACACACGCACACACATACACACACAGACACACACAGACACGCACTTATGTATGTGCATACACAGATAAAAGCAAATAATAACAATTCAAACACACATACACAGAACATAGAGACCTACACTAATAATTATATATATTACACATACACATACACACGCACCACACACTGACTCTCAATCACTTATACGCTAGCGAACACACATACGCATACACTTCTGTCATACACATACACACACACACACACGCGCGCGCATACAAGCATACACAGTCATACACGCACTCATATATTAACCTAGCTAACATTTTCGAAACACAGTCGCACTTTCATACATACATATATATACATACATATATATATAACATACATACATATATATATACATACATACATAT
The DNA here is from genome assembly GCF_006345805.1 of Octopus sinensis. Taxonomy (NCBI): domain Eukaryota; kingdom Metazoa; phylum Mollusca; class Cephalopoda; order Octopoda; family Octopodidae; genus Octopus; species Octopus sinensis. The sequence goes on along the minus strand of NC_042997.1, from coordinate 124,697,979 downwards.
ATATATACATTATATAATATATACATATATAGATATATATATATATATATATATATATATATATATATATATATATATATATATATATATGTGAATGTATGTATATATTAAATATGTACACACAGTAAAACGTACATGCACGCTATTTCATCGACAATATCAGCACCCTTTCCACCACCACCGCCACCCCCATCATCATTACAACCATCCACTTTACCATCATCAACATCATCACCATCTCCGCAACCACAACCACAACCACAGCCATCAACAACATCATCCTCATCTTCTTCACCGACATCATCACCAGCATCATCACCATCCCCACAACCACAGCAGACATCAACAGCATCATCATCATCGTCGTCGTATTTATCATTATCATCATCATCATCATCATCATCGTCATCACCACCGCTGCCACCAACATCATCCTCATCTTTATCATCAGCATCAACATCATCATCATCAACCACAGCAACAACATCACTAAGAAAGCACCAACAGCAGCAGCGGTAGAGGCCAGGCTAGATTAGTGCCAGCTTAGAACGGTACTCGCATGTGTTGCAGCGGCGCTGGCACGAAAAACTGCTGCAGTTCTTCTTGTTGTTGTTGCTGCTGCTGCTGCTGCTGTTGTTGTTGTTGTTATTGTTAGTAAAAGATGGCTTGGCAGACAATCTGTCCTCTTTATGTGGACATCTTCTTACTGGTGGCAGTGGCTAACATCACTGGATTATGGGCCACAACGGCGGCCTCACGGAACATCAAGATAGGTAAGTAACATAAAATACCTCTTTCTTCCCCGTTAATGTTGTTGTTATTACTATTATTGACGTATGGTTTACTCTCACAGCTATGACATGACTGTATAAATCTATATATCTAATATACATCGTATCTATTGTACACACAGTGAACAGCTTGTTTTTTTACACACGCAAACACACACGTATACATATGAGAATGTTTTTATACTAAACATAATATATATATAAATATGTATGTGAGAGTGTTTCTGTTCCAGTATACACTTCCGTTTATGGATTCGTCTGTGTATGTTTCACGTACTGCTTCGGCAACGTCCATCATACACGTTGAATGCCTCGCTTTACATAATGGCATGTGTAGCAGAGGAATACTACGCTGTCATTCTGCTACATTTATCTATCTATCTATGAATTTCTCTCTCACTCATTCTCTCCATCTCACTCTCTTTCTCTATCTAAATCGTTACTTCTCTCACTCTGTCTCTCTTATACGCACACGCAATCTCTGTCTCTCTCTCTGTCTATCTTTGTCTTTCTGTCTCTCTGTTTTTCTTTTATTCCATGTGTCTGTCGCTCTAGTCGTGCCTCTATACTCATCTCTCTCTGTTTATTATACATTCACACACAGACACACACATACATACACACGTGTGTGTGTGTGTTTGAATGTATGATAAAAGATAGATGTGTGCGTGTGCTCGTCTCTGTCTTTATATCACCAACACACTTATACATAACTATATCTGTGAGTATGCACGTATATATATATATATATATATATATATATATATATATATATATGTTTATGCATGTATAGACACATACACACGCTCACATATACATATATATATATATATATATATATATATATATATATATATATAGATGAATGTATGAATATGTATATGTACGTGTTGATTGTGGGTGTTTGTAACTGTACTTTTGTAATTGTGAAACTGTCATCTTTTGTATATGAGTAGAGAGAAAAAGAGACAGAGAGAGCAGCTATAAAGCGACAATGGAGAGATGTCCATTTTGTCTTTAATTGCTCTGACTATAATACAGTTCCTATATATATCCATACTATTTGAATGCCACTATATATTTCAAATGCTTTTACAAGCATCTATCTAATATTTATTCCTCTCTATATATATACGTATATTAGTCTCACGTGCAAATGTATATAATATGGTTGTCATGAATGTATATATTAGCCAATGGTGTCTCATAACACAACAACAAATGTGTTTGTGAATGTGTAATATCTATCAATGTTTAGAATGTTTACGTGGAAGCTACAGCTGGTCAACATGACAGTGTGACAGAGAAGAATCTCTGTTCTCTGGTTCGTATTCTGGAGCTGACAATACACCATGTTCTTTGCCATAAATATTCTTTGCCAGTAATATAGCTCAGTCTACCTAGCTGTAAATAGGCATTAAAGAATAATGTAGTGTATAACAGTAACTAGTGTCTAAAACTGAGTACTGTGTCACTAGCTTGCAGTGCTGAGTTCAAATTGTATCGAGGGCCGGGACCCCGTTGCCTTCACAATAATGTTTTCTGAAGGTTTGTCATATGGCCCACAGTAAATGTACACATATTCTTACTTGACCTATTGGACACGAGCTGTGTGAAACCA
>NC_042997.1:124653351-124695467 GCF_006345805.1 Octopus sinensis | reverse complement strand
CACCTTTAGTCGAGCAAATCGCCCCCAAGACTTATTCTTTGTCAGCCTAGTACATAGTCTATCGGTTCCTCCTCTCCGAAGAGCTAGATTGTCAAACGATGGGGGACGAAACAGACAGTCACACAAATATATATACACACACATACATATATATATATATTATATATATATTATATATATATATATATATATATATATATTATATATAATATATATATATATACATAACTATATATATATATATATATATATACAAATACATATTATATGTGAAGCTTCTTTCAGTTACTGTCTACCAAATCCACTGACAAGGCTTTGGTCGGCTAGATGCTACAGTAGAAGACACTTGGCCAAGGTGATACACAGTGGGACTGAACCCGTGGGACTGAACCCGTGGGACTGAAACATGTGCTGGTAAGCAAGCTACTTACCACACAGCCACTCCTATATATATATATATTATAATACACGTATATATAGATACATGCATATAAACATACCATGCAAACACGCACATATACATTTGTGTGTATTATAAATTATGTATATATAATATATATATATTATATATATATATATATATATATATATATATATATATATATAATATATATATATATATATATATATATATATATATATATATATATATACATACATATATATATTGATAAATAGATAGAAAGAAAGATAGATAGATAGATAGATAGATAGTAGATAGATAGAATAGATAGATATACACACACACGTTAGGTAATGAATTTATCCACACTTATCCTTCCACATACCTGTCCTCTTTCTTTCTTTCTCTCGATCTATCCACCTCCCCTCTCTCTATCTTCTTATATATATATATATATATATATTTGCAAGTATATTGTACACATAGGGAATTTCACTTCCCGCCCACCCCTTTGTACCGCTAACACTACAATAACGTCTTGTAATGTGATTGTAGAGTAGATTTACTTCCCTTCCGTTGTAAAGAACACGAGAAATTCCATCCACATTATTACGACCAGCTTATCATTCTCTCATTCATCCATTCATTCATTTTCTCGCTCCTGCATCATTTCTATTCATATGAACATTGAACGCATTGAAAACCTAATAGCTAGAACAAAACAACAAACACACATTCGCCCGCATTCGGAAAGGAAATCCACGTTGCTGGGGGCTAGACAGAGCCCTTAGTCTGTGTACCTACTTGTCCTGCTCTTCATACAAATATTATTTAATTAAACATGCTGAAAGTATACAGCTGCAGGCGCAATCAAAACGACGGATATAGGTTCAGTTTTACTTGTTTTCAGTATGGTCATATTTATATATTTATTTATTTTAATTTCCTTCTTATAGTGTTGTTTTTTTTTTTTGTTATATATATTTTTTCTTTATCTGTCAACAAATGGAATGTTTTTCTTTTATATACAAGCGTTATCGTTCTAAAACCTGGATGAATCAACATATTTTCTTAATAATGTAAGAGCGCTACTTGCGTGTAAATTAGATTCCGTCTTATGTACTAACGCACGTGCAGAAATAAATATATACGTGTATTCATTTATACAACTCTGCATACACATGTACATGTATAAATCAGGCTAAGGTTAGGTATTCACATAACTTCATATATTTCTCATTCCCAACCCCTTTTTTTGTATGTATGTATGTGTGTGTGAATGCATGTATGTATGTAGGAATGCATGTATACACACACACACACACCACACACACACACACACACACACATATATATATATATATAATACATACATTTATATAAGTATATATATATATATCAGTATATATATATGTGTGTGTGTATGAATGTATGTATGCGTGTCTATATATCTGTATGAATGTATGTATGTATGTATGTATGTATGTATGTATGTATGTATGATGCGCGTCTGTATGCATGCATGTACGCACTTACCTATGTATGTATATATGTATGTATTTCTCACTCTCTATCAATCTATCTATCTATCTATCTATGTCTGAATGCCTATTTATTGTCTAGATATATGAGTGTGAATGCACACAGGGGAGAGAGAGTGTGAGAGAGAGATTGGAATATATATGAACGTATGTAAGGTATTTCTTTCAAGGTTCACTCTGCATATATACCCCTATAACCAATATACCCTCCAGATATTCTCCACCCTGTACTCTTTCCTTCTTCAAACAGTTATGTATGGTATAAAACAGATTTCACTGAGTTATCGAGCCGGTTCAGCCTCTCCTCATAGGCAAATATGAGTATATCTACATAGATTGCATGTCTATCACGTGTATATGAAACCATACACTATTGACTTGTCATATATTTCAGGTAGAAAAATATATATACATCTGTGCGTGTATATATACTCCTTGTATTAACTCCTTATTTTGTGTCAATCTTTTTCAAATTGTGTTGCTCTATATACAAACACATACATATAGATACATGCATGCAGATTGTATATATATATATATATATATATATAATGTATACAATGATATTAGTCACTACACCCACACACTCTTGCACTCATATATTTACATATGTATGTAATTTCGATTAATACAAAAACTAAGATACCCTTGATACAGATCTAGAGTGTAGTTTGCGCGCAGACTCAAGCTGCAAATCTGGAATGATCCAGAAAATCGATAGCCAATAGGATAACGAACCAATCATAATAGCAACAGAAATTGCATTAAATAATGTCAATGAATCTCAGAAGAACATAAGCACACATATTACCACCTAATGTACTGACATAATTATTGGTGTCCTTTACAAAAGATATGCCTTAGATGAATCACATGAACTTTTAGATAAAGTAAGTATGGAGGACATCTTCACGACAAACGTTCGAGCCATTGTGCTTTTCCACAATATTATGCCAAATTGAGTCAAAATATTGACATATGATATAGACAATGTATACATGTAGTTATATATGTGTATATATGTTTGTATGTATGTGTGTATGTATGTATTTGTGTATGTATTTATATATAGTTCATAGATGATATCCAGATATTCTCCGTATAGGATACACTTTGTAGTGCTCAAATGATTCAAAGCTGAGTGGATATAGAAGCAAATATGGGGATATGCAAATTGGACAGATCAAAATATAAAGTATATTAAATATATAAAATACAAAATATGCGTTTTTGTATGCATGTAAAAAGGTCCATATACATACATACAGACGTACGTACATACATACATACATATTTACGTACATGCATGCGTACATACATATTCATACATGTTTATATATATATGTATATATTACTTTGTATATGTATAGATATATATAAGTACTTTGTCTTTCATTTATTTAATATGATTTATATATTAATATGTCTAATTTACTCCTTCCCATGTGTGTCTTCATGTATGGATGTATGGATGTATCTATGTACGGTTGCATGTGCGTGCGTACGTATGTACCAAATCTGCAAATCTTTGGCGGGGCTCAAGAGTCATATAAGGGTTTGCATTGTGATTGACTCATTTCAGTGATTCTTCCTAGCAATGGCTTTAATCGCTTATGAGGAAGCAGCCATTTTGTACGTATATTATGTATGTATGTATGTATGTATGTATGTATGTATGTATGTATGTATGTATGTATGTATGTATGCATATATATATATATATGTATGTATCTAGCCATGTATGTACGCATGTGTGAATGTATTTGAACATAGAAAAGCCACTTATCTGTGTAGAAAACACATTAACCGTTAAGAGATCCTTAGATATACACATGCATTTCCCTGCATGCTTAACAGTTGCTTCAGTGGAATATGTTAATGGCCTTCACATTTTTAATGGCGTTGGTGACGATGCTCATTGTTATGGAACTCAAGATAACAATGATGCTGGTACTGTTGCAGCTGCAGTTGTCGTTGTCTTCTTCTTCTTTTTCTTTCTTTCTTTCTTCTTCTTCTTCTTCTTTCTTCTTCTCTTCTTCTTCTTCTTCTTCTTCTTCTTCTTCTTCTTCTTCTTCTTCTTCTTCTTCTTCTTCTTCTTCTTCTTCTTCTTCTTCTTCTTCTTCTTCTTCTTCTTCTTCCAACCAGGACTCACGCCATTAGCCACCAAGAATAATCTCTAATTCCAGTCTACTCTAAGCTACCAAGAACGCGTGTGGCAACTTGAAGATCCACCCATCACACGCGATAGACTGGTGGTTGCACGGGTGCGAAAGCTACGCTGTTATCCTTATTCCGTAAACGGTGGCTTCTAACAGGTGGAGAGCTGAACCATCCTGGGGTACAGACGATTCGCAATCTAGACTAGGATCTGAAATATTTACCACACCAAAGTGGGTTACACCATGGCTTCTCTGCTTTGTGGCAGAAGTAGGAAGAATGAGTACAGCAGGGTTCACCACCCTCCTTCGCCAGAGCCTCGTGGAGTTTAGGTGTTTTTGCTCAATAAACATTCACAATGCCAGGTTTGGGAATCGAAACCGCGTTCTTGCGACCGCGAGTCCGCTGCCCTAACCAGTGGGACATTGCGCCTCCACTTGTCATTGTTGTTGTTGCTACTGCAGCTGGTGATGATGAGGTTTGTAGTGGTTACGTCATTGATAATCATGTTGAAGATTGCAATGTCGTGACGTTAGTGTCCAGTCGCAATTGAGAACTAGACTCAAGTGGTGTTTATGATCGTGTTACCGCCTGTGGTGATAAACGGTGAAAGTTGTAGTGATGGTAGAGATAGCAGTGGTGGTTAACGTCATAATTTAAATGGGAAATACTCCTCATTATCATCTGACAATCTTGTAACACTAGCTCACGCCCAGTACAGGTATGAACAATACAAAAAACGTCAAAAACGCTACGAATGCATGCATAGCATCACAAACCCAGATGAGTTCTGTTGATGACCTCACATAAACTATAAGGTCAACACGATGTAGATATACTCATATTTGCCTATGAGGGGAGGCTGAACCGGCTCGATAAAGCAGTGAAATCTGATTTTATATCATACATAATTGTTTGGAGAAAGAAACGAGGACAGAGTGGTAATATCTGGAGCGCATGTTGGTTATAGGGTTCGTCATGATTTTATCTGTGATATTACATCTTAAACCCTTATATTACAATTTTCTACTACTACTACTACTACTACTACTACTACTACTACCACCACCACCACCACCACCACCACCACCACCACCACCACTACTACTACTACTACTACTACTACTACTACTACTACTTATGCTACTACTGGTTGATAAATACTTATGTAAGATAACCTTGACTTTTAACTTGCTCCTCTCCCACGATAGGCCCAAAGGGGAGAAAAGCACTGTCTTAACTACAGGAACAATAAACTAATATGAATCTTCTTTTATTTTTTCTTTATGGTTTTGTCAGAAGATTAAGGCTACGAGAGCTTCGGGATATTTCGGGAAGGGAGTTAGGATACGAGCCTCTGAAGAAAGACCTGGTTCAAATGTTTGCAATACAAATAGTAATCACGTGACCGTGTTATACCAGGTGATGGTTTAGATTTGTTGTATCAGGAATATGTCCATCAACTAATCTTAGAGATTTCTGGCATTAATGAAGAAATCCTGCTTCTGGTGATGTAGTGTTGATCTTATAGTTTATTATTCCTTTACTACCCACAAGGAACTACACACAGAGGGGACAAACAAGGATAGACAAACGGATTAAGTCGATTATATCGACCCCAGTAACTGGTACTTATTTAATCGACCCCGAAAGGATGAAAGGCAAAATCGACCTCGGCGGAATTTGAACTCAGAACGTAGCTGCAGACGAAATACCGCTAAGCATTTCGCCTGGTGTGCTAACGTTTCTGCCAGCTCACCGCCTTATAGTTTATGTGAGGTCATCAACAGAACCGCATGCATTCGTAGCGTTTTTGACGTTTCTTTGTATTGTTCATGCCCGTACTGGGCGTGAGCTATTGTTACAAGATTGCCAAATGATAATGAAGAGTATTTCCTATTTCTTTGTAGTCCATCTGAGAGTGATGCGCTTGATTTGTTTGATCTTCAAGTTGCTGCAAGTCTCTAACTAGAAGAACAAAAAAAAAAAAAAAAAAAGAGCGCGAGCGGTTGGGTAGTTCCAAAATATTAACTGAAGCGTTAATTGCGGTATCTTAGAAATGATACGCTGTGTGTGGGAACTAATCCTACCGAAACAACCATCATCAGGATTATCATCATCACATCATCATCGTCGTCGTCGCCGTCGCTGTCGCCGTCGCCGCCGGCATCATTGTCATCCGTGAGAGAGGTATGCAAGCATCAAGGTCGATAATGCAGAGTTCATATTAGAATCGATAGAAAGTCTCAAGAGAGGGAACCGGCCTCAGATTATGTGAGGTGGAAGTTATGGCTATTCGGTGATGGAATCTTTGCCAACAAAATCAGTAGAACAACTTGAGTTTGAATGAGTTCTTAGAGATGTTGGTGCCACAAGCATAAACACTCTTTTACTTGTTTCAGTCATTTGACTGTGGCCATGCTGGAGTCGAGCCTTTAGTCGAGCAAATCGACCCCAAGATTTATTCTTTGTAAGCCTAGTACCTATTCTATCGGTCTCTTTTGCCGAGACCGCTAAGTTACGGGTCGTGAACACACCACCATAAGTTGTCAAGCGATACTGGAGTGGGGGGGGGGAACAAACACACAAACATATATACACATACATATATATACACATATATACGACGGGCTTCTTTTAGTTTCTGTCTACCAAATCCATTTCACAAGGCTTTCGTCGGCCCGAGGTTATAGTAGAAGACACTTGCCCAAGGTGCCACGCAGGAGGACTGAACCCGGAACCATGTGGTTGGTAAGCAACCTACTTACCACACAGCCACTCCTGCACCTACAAGTTCGTGTGCGTAACTCTCAAACCTTCTCTTACGCGGGAGCCTCGTATGAAATGTCATCTCAATTTTTTTCTTTCTCATTATAATGACTTTGCCAACTTCCCTGACTGAGAAATAGAAATAATGGAAAATATGTAGACAGGCAGTCAGTCGTACAGAGAGAAGTAAATATATGAAACCGTAATGCGATGGACAACGAATCAAATTCCAAAGGTCAAGCTCTCATGTGATTTGGCTACATATATCTACATACATAGAAACTAAGTGTGCCTATTCGGAAAAAATACTGGTCATCTTTCATTAAGAATAGTTGCCAATTGTCCCCAAAATTATACCCAACAGTCTAAATAAAATGAAGGACATTTTATTGAAAGACCTAGTTGATACTTATAGTGACTGTGGCTTCTTACTAAATACACTGGAATACTAGGTCGTTATGTCCTCCTTAAAGAATATTCCCCATATTTCCAAGAATTTCCTTCTTTGTGTCAGTTTAAGTGTGCCGTGAAAGACCTAGTTGTCTAGCGGATAAATATTTAGAGAGATATTTCTGCTATCACTTGAACACATTGATTGATGTATCACCCCTTCATGACTAACATCACTCACCTGTATGTTATTACTTTCTACACATTCATCAGGAAATATCTGTAGTACAAACAACACTGATGTCTAATCCATCGGCTATTCCCAGAGAACCTCAACTCTTTACTATAGACGTATATCTACATACATAGAAACTAAGTGTGCCTATTCGGAAAAATACTGGTCATTTTTCATTAAGAATAGCTGCCAATTGTCCCAAAAATTATACCCAACAGTCTTAATAAAATGTAGGAAATGTTTATGTTAAGTGGTCTTAGATATCAATTTAAATGTGTTTGAGAGAAATAAAACGTGAAGGCTATTGCTAGAAAGCGATTCGTTACATTTTTCTTTGATGAGGGCTGACCTGCTTTAATCTTGTTCCTATACGTCTGTTACAAGTAGTGAGTCTCACTGGTGCACTATGCCCAAAAGTCGAGCTGGATTTAATAACAGTTTCATTCCTGAGCTCATCTGTGTGCAAGCTTTATGTATATATATGTATATGCATACACGCACACACATGTGTGTATGTATGTATGTATAGATAGATAGATAGATCGATAGGTAGAAAGATAGACAGTTTGATAGATAGATTAGCAGTTGCTCTTACAAACTTTGTACTCCCCCTCCCCCCCCTCTCTCTCTCTCCGCACTGTTTTCATAAGGAAATGCAAGGGTCAATAAAACAACTTGGCTTTATTATTATTATTCAGGTCACTGCTTGGAATCGAACACGGAATCTTGGGAGTAGTAGCTCGCGTTCCTAACCACTACACCATATGCCCGTGAGCAAATGGCGTAGTGGTTAAGAGTGCGGGCTACTAACCACAAGATTCCGAGTTCGATACCAGGCAGTGTCCTGAATAATAATAACAACAACAACAACAACAACAATAATAATAATAATAATAATAATATAATAATAATAATAATAATAATAATAATAACAACAACAACAACAACAACTTGGCTTTAGTTTGGTCGTGGGCGGTAACATCACAACGCAAATACATAGAACAAATACGACAAGGTATTTTTTTCTATCTCTTTAACGGTTCTGTCAGTCCATCGCCTTATCAAACGAACGGCACGTGTTCGTTTTAGTCCATTGAAGAATGAATGCACACATAAATCACTTTATGCAATGCAATCAGAAGTGTTAAAATTAAATGTAAATATTACTGAGGATTCGCTTTATCACAGATTCATCAAATAATTCATCTGTAATTTACAAATCACATCCCTGTCCAAAGGTTAGGCAGAGTAAAGCTCACGTAACCTTGTAAAGATCTGACGTACCTGCAACATGCTATACGATAACGCATACGCAGCTATATGTACACGAACACAGACACTCACACATACACATAATTGCACATTAAGAAGCACTCATGTAGCCAAATCACATGAGAGCTTGACCTTTGGAATTTGATTCGTTGTCCATCGCATTACAGTTTCATATATTTACTTCTCTCTGTACGACTGACTGCCTGTCTACATATCTTCCATTATTTCTATTTCTCAGTCAGGGAAGTTGGCAAAGTCATTATAATCAGAAAGAAAAAAAATGCCTTGCAGCTTTTGTGGCGTCTCTTTAACATTCTAATCGCGCGGAGAGAGTGAATATCTGCTCTTCTTTGCTTCGCGTCTCACGAATGAAGCTATTTTGGACCGAATAGTAGCTTGTGACGTGAAATGGGCTCCCTATAAAAACGTCAAGTGCCGAAGACAGTGGGTAGGAAAAGGAGAAACACTGGTATCCCAGGCTAAAGAAGGTCTTCATCCAAGTAAGGTGTATTATCTGTTTGGTGGGATATAATAGTCCACTTTGAACTTTTAAAACCAAACCAAACGGAAACAAAGATCTACTGCGAGCAGTTGAGCGGTTTAAATCAGCGCAAGAAGGAAAACAACCATCTTTGGTTTCAAGACGAAAAGTGTTCTGCCATCAGGATAATTCTTGGCCACATACAGCGCAGATGAAATTCCAAAGGCTGGAGAAGTTTAAAGCGGAAATGATACCCCACCCACCATATTCGCCGGATATTGCCCCATCTGATTATTAATCATTCCGCAGACTTCAAAATCACTTAGACGGAAACAAATATGAATGTTAATCTCGCCGTGGTAGCCTTTGCCCATTATCATTTCGATGATAAGCCAAGCACCAGTAAAATATTGAATCGATGGTGTCATCTAATGACTTTTATCCCGAAACTGCTAGCTTTATGCCAAAATCAAAAATATATTTCTTCTCTTTCTCTCGTTCTATCGTTTGCTCTATAAATACCTGACGTTTGCAACTCGAATTCGAGTGATGCTAATGTTTTATCGTTTTCTTAAACACGAGCAGCATAGATGTGGTTGTTCAATCCACTTGGGTACTTGTACTAATTTGTACCGATGTGGCAACGATGGATTCGTCTTGCAGTAGGTGTTACAATATTGTTATGGTAAACTTCATACGACGTTTCAGTTCGCTTCCTGACACACATTCTTTCCACAGTCATTGCATATACAGAGATGACGTATAATGCATAATTAGCAATTTTCCCTGATGAATTTTAAGGACTCCCTTACTTAGACACGCCTATCTTCGTTACATGATAAATTGAGCTGAGCACCTACATATTCAGGCAATTTCCCATCAAGACCCTTACGAACACATTTTTTGAGCTATTCATGCTTGAATGATTTTACTCGAATTCTATCCTCGTATAATATACTGCGTTCTTCCATAACTAATGAACTACAGAGAGATTTTCTCATGTATTTTCCAAATTTTTCGTCTTCTTCACTGTATCTTCATGCAATCATTATACGTTATGTACATGCATACACACACATACAAATGTGTGTGCATGTCTGTATGTAAGAATAAACATGCACGATAAATTATCAAATACGAATTTTAAAATAAATATCAAATTTACCCTAGACATTAGGGAGTCTTATTATCTGTCGTATCGTCTTTAATGAGTAAGGAATACTCAATTTTTATAAATCGATTCCAACTTCATTGATAACTATGCCACGACCATCTGGAGTAAAACTGATATTTCTGCTAGTATTATATCAATATGTGTATTCCTTCGTGTGCTTTGCATACTAGATTATATTACCATATTTAAATGGATCAACTTCATACAACAAGCACTTTTATCATAAGAACATGCTGAGAAACTATCTATCTGTCTGTCTGTCTGTCTATCTATCTATCTATCTATCTATCTATCTATCTATCTATCTATCTAACTGTCTCTTTCTCCGTCTGTCAGTTTGTCCATCTGTCTACTTATCTGTCTATAAATATACGTATGTAAATATGTATGTATGCATGTACGTATGCATACATACATACATACATACATACATACATACATACATACATACATACATACATACATACATACATACATATATACATGTCAGCATCTATGTATATATTTATGAATGGATATAAAATGCTTACAACCCCCGAATGTCCCTCTTTATTTATTTATTTAACATACACATACTCACAGAAGACCTGCAGTAGACTCCTCGCATTATTATCGATCCGAGATTCTAACTACGTTCCCTCTGTAGCACTTACCTGCCATCTTAGGTTTTCTAGATACCTATCCCTGTTATATATATATATATATATATATATATATATATATATATAGATAGATAGATGTATAGATGTATATATATATATATATATATATATATATATATATTATATAATATATATATATATATATATATATATATATATATAAAACATTAATCATTATATGAAGTTGCCTGAAACGGTCGTAATGAATGACACCTGTTCAACTTTTATACACACACACACACACATATATATATATATATATATATATATACATTATATATATATAGATATACAGATGTACAGGGTTGGCTAAAAGTCACCTGACAGTAAATCAAAACCGTTTAATTCCAAGACTTTTTTTATATTTAACAACTGAATGAATTTAAGGAAAACATCTAAATATGAAACATCATGACGATTGTTCAAATTGAAGTCCTTCTTGGGCGACATTTTTTTCCATTCGATTCAATGCAGAATTACAAGTAGTATTTATGTCGGGTGACTTTTGGCTAACCATGTATATATATATATATATATATACAAAATTTAGAGGACTGACCACTAAAAGTGGACAGCCTATATGCTAGATATAGACGTCAAATCGCCATTTTCCACGAAGAATGTGTTCTCAAGAAAATATTCCGTTGTGTTGTTGCTTTTATTGAACTCATAAAGCAAAATATGCTGAATATGCTCCTTCTCTTCAAAAGTTGCACTAAGAATGAGGACATCGTAAAATTACTACCTGCTTTTATAGCAAGTTCATGCAGGTAGTTTATCCCGTCCCCCTCCGACTTTTAGTTCATGCAATTGAAAAAAACTGCATTATATATGTGTGTGCGTATGTGCGCACGCATGTATGTAAATGTGTGTATGTGCGTGTGTGTGTGTGTGTGTGCATATGCACAAAAACAGCGGCACTCAAGCGCACGTTCATACACATATGTAAATTTGAGTAAAGATATTGAACTCTTGTTTTGATCCTCTTGTTATATCGAATTCGTTCGTGCTCAGCTATGATCCGTACCATGTTCCAGCTTTGAGAATGAGATTCCTCATAAATACTACATCTAGAACTGCTTTATCTAATGTGCTTTTTCATTTTATAAGACATTAGAGTAAATAAGGAAGGATGGGGTGGTGGAGATTGCTGCTATTTCTAGCCGCTCGCTGGCGTGACTGCGTACAGGCTCCTTTCTACGCTTGATTTATTGAACTGCTTATCTGTTATCTGAATGTGTTCATCTTGTCTTATTGTTGACAGGTGTTCGATTTTCTGTCGCAGCCTTCCATTATTGGATGTTTGTAACAACATTTACAAGTATTCTTTAATCAGCACGACATAGAAAATAGCGGCGGACACGGGAGAAACCACCCCCACACGCACGCATTCACACGCAAGAACAATATATATATATATATGTGTGTGTGTATGTATGGTATATGTATTTACTAAACACACGGACACATATTGCTTATAGTAGTAGATCATCTAATTAAACATAAAAATATATATGTGTGTGGGTGGGGGCGTGCGCATACTTGTCTGTATATAGTGTCTTTGTAATTACTTATGTGACACCATACTTCTGGCAATGACGTCTGTTAAATCCTACGATTCATTCTTTCAATTCTCTACTATAAAACAGATTTTATTCTTCAACTAAAATATTGTGTCAAAGGAATTTTAAATGGACAATATCAAACGCATCAATCAACCATTACAAGACGGTATGACATTTCCAGCAATGCTATAATCCGTTGTATATTCAATTATTTATATATTTATATAGATATGATTTTGGTTTTGTACTTATGACAGTTACTTAGCCCTAGACCATGGCTCATCGGGCATCATATGATGAAAACATCTTCCTGCTTTGTAATCAGTGTTTTTTGTATATGCAGAGCCACGTTATGGAAATGAAGTTTCATTATTCTGAGATAATAAGGTGTAAATTTAGTGAGATTTGATTGATATTCCAATCAGGTTGAGCATTCGCGTAGAGGTTAAATGGTTGGCTTAATTTGAATAGTGCATTATGAAAGAGGATCCCTGTCCATTTCGACACTAAATATTCGTGCCATGGAAAGGCTGAGGGAAAGTTGTCTGCTAATTTTTGGATGTCAAATTACAAATGTTGTAGCTTCCTACTTGATTTATATAACAAGAAATGCATAAGGCAGTATTATGTGGTTTTAGGCAGATTTGGTTTCTGATTCCAGGAGGTCGAAGTACCCTTCTCTCTTTTACTGTCAATACATACGTGATTTCATCGGTTTATGGAGCGTTCAAGAGTTATATACGTTAGTTGTAAAAGGGAGAAGAACTGGAGGGTTTTTTTTTCATTTGTTGTTTTATTACAGACTTTTTCTGCGCAATCAGATTCTTTCATGTTTAAAGTATCGAAATCTGAAGATTCTTTTGGAAAAATGTATCAAAATAAAGATGTTGAATGATAAAATATATGGTTTATGAGGATCACTTTTAAAATTTGGTGATTAAGACGCAGATTCATATTTGTATGTATGTGTAGGTGACAGTGTTTGCGTGCGTATTTGTGCTTGTGTATGTGTTTGTGTGTGTACATGTGAGTTGACATACATTTTGGTATAAGGAATTTATTTATTTCATGAAAGAGCCACGTATAAATGAATATATGTTAATATAAGCCTTCACAGACATACGTTCTTCGGTATTTGCACAGATATATCATAGCACCACAGTGCGATCCAGAAACTGAATAAGATTAAGAGCAGTAATGGTTCTACCAAGTACACAATCTCTGAGTTCATGTTCCTACATTTGTTTCTCTATTTTCTTCTTTTTGGTAATGAAATCTGTGATTTTCCAAAGCAGTACTTCCGGTCAGATGGCTTTTTCTTTAATTACATATCCATTCCAAGATATTGCTTGCTAAGACTTTGGCATAGCTTCCAGAAGTGTAAGCCTCCTGCTTCGATTTTATTTCTGGCAAAGCGTGATAGCAAAGGTGTTTCCAGCTGAAGACATTGCTATTAATTATGAAAGGAATTCGTACAATAAAAGAAGAGAAATTGTTACTAGCGGCAATTGAGACAGTGAGATACACGGTCGATTGCTTGATCAAATTCTATTATTTATAACAGCATGTCTTTGTGTGAATAAGTGTATGTGCATATATATGTATATAATATATATTATATATATATTATTATATATATAATATATATATATATATATATATATATATATAATATATATATATATATATATAATTATTATTTGATGGAATAAAATCCAAAATTACAAGGAAAAAAATTCAATTTAGAAATACTAAATCAAATTTCACACAATATAATATATATAAAATTAGAAACAAAATACCTTTTATCAATTCAAAAGGAGCAATTAAATTACACCATCTAGAAAATTACCTATTATATAGGTTTTTATTATTATTTTTTGCAATTTACTTAATCTTTGACATTTTATTGTTACTTTAATTTTAATTTTTCTATTATATGTAATTTTCTAGATGGTGTAATTTAATTGTTCATTTTGAATTGATAAAAGGTGTTTTTTCTAATTTTATATATGTAACAGCGAGGCGGTTACAATAGAATGTATTGACATTAGCGAAAAAGATGTCCTACTAGCCATAGATGAAGTGGACACAAACTCAGCTGTTGGTCCAGATGGTTTCCCAGCCATCCTCCTCAAAGCGTGTAAGCATGCCCTGGCAAAACCCCTCAAGATTCTCTTCCAGAGTTTTCTTGCGAATGGTAAACTGCCAAGCAAGCTGAAGGAGGGAATAATATGCCCAATACATAAAGGGGGAAGTAGAGCAGATGCCAAAAGCTATAGGCCTATCTTTCTGACTTCACACATCAGCAAAGTCATGGAAAGGATAGTCAGAAAGCAACTAATAGCATTCCTTGAGGAAAATAACTTGCTGAGTGATACCCAGCATGGTTTTCGACCAGGTAGGAGCTGCCTGACACAGCTCTTACAGCATTATGACTGGGTGTTGAGGCAGTTACTCAACAAATCAAATGTGGACGTAATCTACCTTGATTTTGCAAAAGCTTTTGACAATGTGGATCATGGTATGATATGCCACAAACTGCGTGACCTCGGTATAGCTGGAAAACTTGGAGTGTGGTTGCATGACTTCCTGAAAGATAGGAGTCAGGCAGTAGTGGTTAATGGAGCCACCTCTATGAACACACAAATAGTGAACGGTGTTCCACAGGGCACTGTCTTGGGACCACTGCTTTTTATAGTGGCCCTCTCAGATATGCCTTCAAATGCCCGGACAGCCACTCTGGCCAGCTATGCAGACGATACGAAAGTCTCGCAGAAAATACAGAACCCCAGCGATGTTGCACACCTGCAGCAGAAGTTGGAATCAATCTATAGATGGGCTGAGGATAATAATATGCAGTTTAATGCTGAAAATTCCAGGCCCTGCGCTACCAGCATCCTAAACTGAATATTAAACTTACAGGATACACCGGTCCACAGGGAATTTCAAATCCAGAGCCTAAGTCTGGGTGTATTATGTCGATACACCTGGGTATCGACATGAGTGATGATACCTCTTTCCAAGTGCATATTACCAGGATGGCGACAAAGTGCAGACGACTGGCTGGGTGGATCCTAAGAACATTCAGAACCAGAGATAAGGAAACCATGATGGTCCTCTGGCGAACACTCGTCTTCAGCCGCCTGGATTACTGCTCACAGCTATGGTCACCCACCAGTGTAAAATTAACAGCGGTCCTTGAAGCAATCCAGAGAAGATTCACAAAGAAGATCGTCTCTTTGCAACAGCTCAGCTACTGGGAAAGGTTGAAACAGCTAAGACTCTACTCCCGGGAGAGAAGACGAGAGAGGTATGCAGTAATATATGTCTGGAAGATCCTTGAAGGAATTGTGCCAAATTTTGGCATTGTAAGCTACACCAATGCTAGAACGGGACGACACTGCATAGTGCCAAAGATCCCAGCAATGCCATCACGCTTCAGGACCAGCTTCTGCAACAGCCTGGGTTTCAAGGGCCCACCGCTTTTTAATATTCTCCCAAAGAGTCTGAGGAACTTGCACAAAGTAGATGTAGCGGTTTTTAAATCAAAGCTGGACATCTTCCTGACAAGAGTCCCAGATGAACCTACCTCACGGCAAGAGGTGCAAATGAGAGTAGCTATATCAAACTCCATTCTTCACCAAGTGCCACATATTAGAAGAGGTTCGTCGTAATAACAGTGTAGCACAAAACAGCGGCATGGCCGCAGCTCTGAGCTGAAACTAGGAATATATATATATATATATATATATATATATATATTATATATATATATATATATATATATATATATATATATATATATATGTATATATCTATATATATATATAATATATAATATATATATATATATATAATATATATATCGATATATATATATATATATTATATATATATATGTATATATATATATATATATGTATATATATATATACATATGTTATGTATATATGTATATGTATACATATATATTTATATATTATATATATATACAACACACCACACACACACACACACACACACAACACACCTATAATATATATATATATATATATAATATATATATATATATATATATATATACAGGGTGGATGTTGACACACATAATTACACACTCACTTCTCATACGCACTCAAATATAACGTTTAGCTCAGGACACTGGCCTCTGTGAAGGAATATATTGGATCTCTTACATTTGTATGATTCTCTATCCTTTCTTTCTCTTCTAGTCTGGATGCATTTAGCCATAAAGACCTTAAACCTTCTTTGTATTGCGAGGAATTTGGATTAGGATTAAGAGCGGA
Organism: Octopus sinensis; assembly: GCF_006345805.1. Taxonomy (NCBI): domain Eukaryota; kingdom Metazoa; phylum Mollusca; class Cephalopoda; order Octopoda; family Octopodidae; genus Octopus; species Octopus sinensis. The sequence goes on along the minus strand of NC_042997.1, from coordinate 124,678,511 downwards.
AGTTAGTTACTAAGCCGAAACTGTGAACCAAGAGTCAACTTAAAGCTTTATCGAAATTGCGTTTGTTTTCAACTTCTGGTTCAAAATTTATCACGAAACCTGAAAGGATCTAACATACCTGTCAGGAAATATTGTTTCTCGAAAACGAATATAATATACGGAAAATGTACAGTTTTCATAGATAAATACATCCAGAAAAGAAGAGAAGGGACATATACAGAATTACACACACAAAAGTCGAACAGAAATATTCGGGAACAGTGTCTGGAGATATATGTGATATTACTAAAAGAATAAATTAAAATATATATTGCATGGATACATATATATGTATGTATTGATATATGTATATATAAATATATATATATATATATATATATAATATATATATATATATATATATATATATATACATATATCAATACATACATGTAATGGTGTGTATGTGAGTGTGTGTATATATACGCACTCATATATATGCACCATACATTATACAAACACAAATAGATGCAAAAATATACAGGCCCATACTCTAATTTATTAATTAGTTCTCTATTTTCATATCTATTATAATAAATAAATATATATAAACTGTTTTGTTCAACATTCCTTGTATAGGTAACTAATCAGTACTTTCATAGGGTTTTGCTATCCACGTATGAGGTTTGTAACCTTTATTTGTATATATATATATACAATATATACAAATAAAGGTTACAAACCTCATACGTGGACAGCAAAACCCTATGAAAGTACTGATTAGTTACCTATACAAGGAATGTTGAACAAAAGAGTTAATACTCATCTGCAAGGTAACTATATAAACCGTGCTTTATATATATTTATTTATTATAATAAGATATGAAAATAGAGAACTAATTAATAAATTAGAGTATGGGCCTGTATAATTTTGCATCTATTTGTGTTTGTATAATGTATGGTGCATATATATGAGTGCGTATATATACACACACTCACATTCACACACATTACATGTAGAAAGGGGGGAATCAGTCCTCAATCTATATGCTGTGTATTCATTTTATTACTCGTTTACTCTTGTACTTCTTTCAGTGATTTGACTGTGGCCATGCTGGAGCACCGCCTTTAGTCGAGCAAACCGACCTCAGGACTTATTCTTTGTAATACTAGTACTTATTCTATCGGTCTCTTTTGCAGAACCGCTAGGTTACGGGGACGTAAACACACCAGCATCGGCTGTCAAACGATGTTGGGGGCACAAACACATACACAACAAAACATATACACACACATACATATATATATATATATATATATATATATATATATATATATATATATATATAATACATGTATACGACGGGCTTCTTTTCGTTTCCGCGTACCAAATCCACACACAAGGCTTTCGTCGACCCGAGGCTATAGTAGAAGCCACCTGCCCAAAGTGCCACGCAGTGGGACTGAACCCGGAACCATGTAGTTCGTAAGCAGGCTACTTACCACTTCGCTCGTTATCCTTTGTTTCTGCCGTTTAATTCACCTAAAATTTTGTTTCGTAGTCTCCTGAATAAACTCACCAAAAAACAGGAATCTCAGAGAATCAACACAACAAAGGATTAGTTTGAAACGACTTTTGTGTATACAGACAAGCACAGCTCATACAACTAAGTGAAAACTGAAATATAGTTTGACAATCCAATACAGAATTGAAAAGAATTCTAGTTATTCTGCTTTACAGAACCGAGGGCAAATTCTGTAATCGAAGAAGGTATGGATGTAAGAAAGTGCTAAAGTCAAAAATAAAATAATAACTATAAAATTATATAAATTCTTGCTGTAATAACGGCAATTTTACTTTCAAAGTTAGTTATATACAGCTACCTAATGGCAAAGACTAAAAGCTTTCTACAGAAGTACATCAAATGACAAAATAAGAAGTATTAAACCATATAACATCTACTAATAATTCTTTCAAGTACTTGTTAAAGAATATAGGAAATACACATATACAAAAACGAACACACATACATATGTGATTGTATGTATGTGTGTACGTACGTACCTACGTACGTACGTATGTATGTATGTTTGTATGTATGTATGTATGTATGTATGTATGTATGTATGTATGTAAGTATGTATGTGTGTATGTATGTATGTATGTGTATAGATTCATGTACTAACATCGAAACACACATATATAATCATATTAGCACATTTAGATGTCTGAGAGTCATTATAAAATTATATGCATATCTATAAGCATATATATATGATTGGGTGTGCAAGACTGCCTATATATACATGTGTGGGTCTGGATATATGAATTTGTATATGTGTATATATGTGTACGTGGATATATTTGTGTGCGTGGATATACATATACATACATACATACATACATACATACAAACATACATACATACATACATACATACATACATACACACATACATACATATATATATATATATATATCCACACACTTGCATATCCACATCCAGGTATATACACAGACCCATATATACACACATACACACAGAGGTGGGGAGGAACGGTATAGAATCCACAAATGCCTATATTATTCTAAATAACTAGATATTCAATATTTACATATCTATATTTATGTTGTATGGTATGTACATATATCGACAGAAGTATAAATTTGCAGATACACACATATGCAGACAGAAAGATATAGGCATACACAACACACATACACACATACATACATATTTAAATATACGTATACACATTTATATACATACATATAAACAGACAGACATATATACTACATACATACAAACGTCCATACATAGATACAAATGTACATACATATATACAAATGTACATTCATACATACGTACATACATACAGTATATATACACGTGCCTAGCTACATACATACACATATATTGCCATTTTTCTATTAGTTTGTCGGCATATAACATATCATATTTGTTGTGAGTAGATACCATTATTACTGGTGATGTCTTAAAAGATCGTCTGCTCTTTGAATTGGTTTCAATTACATTTCAAATATCTATATATGGAACTGGCTTTTGGAAATTCAGCCACGTTTGAGAATAGCTAATTGATTCCTTCAGACAATTTGCGCTGTTGCATTCTGATGCCTCTATTGTGTGCTTGTGTAATCATTTCCTATTAGAATATCTATATTCTTTCCTAGAAATTTTTTTCTACATTTTTCTTGCTGTTGCTACTCTTCTCGATGTAGTTATTGTTTTCGTTGTTGATGGCGGCGGTGGTGCAGTGATGATGGTGGGGATGGTTGGTTTTGTTGCTCTCGTTGTTGTTGTCATTGTTGTTGTTGACCCTCTTGCATTTTTCATTTCTCTTTTTTTAAATATTATTTTTTCTCTTCGATCTGTTGTTGTTACTGTTGCTGCTGTTGTTGTTGCTTTTCTCTTTCCAGTTTGAACGCTAACCCGCCTTTTCCTTTCTTTCCCCCTTTTTTTTTATATATATCAGAAGACTGCCCATTATAAGCAGTCAAAATCGTGGCTAACGAAGTACGTAAAGATTGATTGTAGTTCTTTCAATACCTTCAATTGAAATATTTGCCATTTCTGGCATCAGTTTGAATACTTCTTAAAGCCCCCTTCCCCTCTTCATCAATATGTGTGTGTATGTGCGTGTGCTTGTGTGTGTGTGTATGTATGTAGGTAAGTATGTGTGTGTAATTGTCACAGGCCTCCCGACCTCTTTATTCTAAAGACTAAAGATAACAAAAATAGCTTAAAGCTAAAGGAAGTCTGACCAGGCTATAAGAATTGAACATAATTGTAATTAATACAGAGTGAGTGGAAATCTTTCATGTGACCACGCACATGATATTTATAATGACATGATCGATGACGAACATGTCTGTAATTTACTAAAGAATATTTTAATGTTTATTCATCATCGTACAACTTCCTCTAACTACAGATTCATAAGATGCGAATTTAAGATGAACATTATTGTTTAAGCTCTGGTGATCAGCCAAATTTAAAAGTTTTAAAGATTCGGGATATATGAACAGTAAGTAGCATGTAAAATATTCAGTGTGGATGACACGCGAAATACGATGTACAATGAGGACATACAAGGCAGTCAAATACTGTGGATTAATGGTTATGTGCCTCAAAACCAGATTTAGTTCGCATGGTTAATCCATTTGATCTATTATCAACTGCTATAGGATCAATAATCTTCATCTGCCTCATAGCTCTGCTTGAACTGAGTTCCCTGAGCTACTTAGCAACGGCAACAAATCTCTGTAGCATCACATGTGGCCAACTTTTTAGTTGGTTCCATTACACGATATCAGAAACACAAGGGACATTCGAGTATTAAAAATTTATGACCTCATTAAAGATGGTTGACTTCATCCTATGCACCCTAGACCATATCCAAATTATAGCTATTTGACTAGTTAACAATGGTTACCTCACCAACATACTACAAACACTCACTTCCTCTCTCTAATCTCTATGGTCCTGTTTTATTCCCTCGCTATCCTTCGCTACCTCTCTCACTCTTTCTCATACACACAAATTTAATCCTTCTATTTCCCCACCAATACTATTATATTCTGTAAACAACAAAAAATTCTTGCCTGCCCGATCTATATGACGTTCATCTTTATCCGCTTCATCAATTGTACGTGTTCCAAATCTCAGATTTCGCAACCAGTACATATTTTTTCCTTAGCAATACCATTATTTTAATTTCTCATCACCTCCTAAATTTCTCTTAGAAACATCAATCAAACGAAGCTCAAACTAAACAACGACAGCATCAGTTCTCTCAGTCCAGGAGGCCTGTAAAGGCCATGGTTATTGTCCTTTGGTTCGTTGAAAAAATGTATTCATAAGAAGACCAAATGCTTTTTTAAAACTTCTTATGAGCCGTATTCCAGAATAAATGTAACTGGCCATACATACATACATACATACATACATACATACATACATACATACATACATACATACATACACACCACACACACAACACCACCACATATATATATATATATATATATATATTATATATATATATAATCGAATTTAAAGAAAACAAAAGACGAAGACAAGTGAAGGAACATCGAGTAGGTGTACTATTTTGATGCTCAGGAAAAAATATGTGTGCATGTGTGTGTGTATGTGTGTGCGTGTTTGTGTGTGTGTACATACGTACGTACACATGTTCAATGAGTAGTTATTTCAAAATATATAACATTGACGAAATAATTTTCTGTGATTTGTTTCATGATTATATAATCATGGATCTTTTCGTTTCTTTTACTTATCTTCCACTTCCATCTATGATGTTATATAATACTTCCCAATTACTTTGGCAGTTCTACTGACCGCCTTCCTAATATAGAGACTCGAATGTTTCTTTGGAAGGAACAATTATGTAATTATAGCAGTTTGTTTCTAATTTAGTTTCTTGTTCACATGTAACAGAAAATCTTAGTTAGAGAAGATCATCAGCGTAGGAACAGATTTATTTACACATTGATGCTGTCTTAAAAATTTGCCATTCGTTCAGAACAGATGAACAATATTTACTTAATGATCCTCATCAAATAACTATATGACTAACTAGAGGTTGAAACCTTAGTTAACTTAAGACTATAACTTTTTGCTTTAGCTTTCCAAAATGAATCGTTACGATCATGTAAGTATTATTTAAGTTTTGAAATATTAAGATCTGTATTATAAGACCTCATCAAAATAACAATGTGCCTAAATGACGTGTAATGTTCTGTAGCTAAAGTCTACTTAATCAAATACCAAAAAAAAAGTTACTAGTAGTCCTAAAATAAATCATTAAAAAATGTTCTTAAATGGTTTGATATATATTTTAGCCGTGTTTGTTGGAAATTATCTTCACGCAATATTTTATAAATATTTCATACAAACAAATAGCCTTTCAAATAATTTCGCAAATCAATTTCTTGTTCTGAACATTTATCAAATATTGGAAAATTTATCATTTGAAAGAAATAGTCAAATTAATGTTGATAAATTGACTTCATACGAAAGAAAATAACTCAATGTTATATAAAGATATAATTTTACGCTTGAATGTGTCTAAGGGTCGGTTAGAACCTAACTTTATGTTGCATTAGACGTGATATCAACAAACTACATTAAAAATATTCATAATCATCTTATTTCTGCTGCAGAATATACACAACGAATACAACTTCGACTGCACTTTTTATTATATATATATACACATATATATATGTGTGTGTGTATATATATATATATATATATATATATATTATATATATATATATGTGTGTGTGTGTGTGTGGTATATATGCACATACATATATATGTGTGTGTGTATATATATTGTATTTCGGAATGGTCATTTCTTTTTACAAATGAACACATGCACTATATATTTGCTCTTCCCTCGTTTATTACTTTTCTGCTTCTTACTCATGAGCATTGTCACACATCTGTGACCTCTTCAACGACTCTTTTCGTCTTCACGTGTGTTCTTGTCCTACTTATTGTGTATCCCTATGTGCGCATGTGTTTGCATCTGTGTTTGTTTGTGTGTGTGTATGTGTACATGTGTGTATGAGGTAGATATGAGTTAGAATAAGAACAATAATAAACGAGTGAAGAATAAAGCGTGTGGTTATTTGGCAAAAAAATGACCATTCCGAAATACAACAATATCTGTCTCAACACACGATTTCGCATCAGGGCTCTTGCAAGACAAATTCATAAACTTATATATATATATATGTTGGACTTGTAGTTATGCAATCAAAATTGCTGCATCCTTGACAAAGTCTGACGTGAATGTGGTTTGAAGCCTTGGTCTCTACTTTTAGCTGATCAAATAGTTACACAGAGCAGTAGCTCTCAGCCGGGGCTCATACGACACCTGTAGGTCGTATAAGATTTTTGGGGCTCCACGTAAGCAAACTAGTAGTTTGGTGTCTTGAGTAGTATTTTAAGGGTCGGTGAGAAAATTTAGTTTTAGATAAAGATAATTCAGATCTAGTTGGTTTGGCTGCTAGCATTTCAAAAATTTAAGTTGTTCGAAAATTTTATAATTTTGCACAGTAATATACTTTTCCAAGCTGAATTTCTGGAATTATTTCACTATTTCAAAAAAAAAAAGTTTTTAAAACGTTACACCAATGTCACTGTAAAATATGGGGCGTTTTTCTGTCGCATCCTGTAGTTATGAGTTGCAATGTTGACGATGTTGATCGTCATAAGAGGCCATCAGAAAGTGTGACGAACATTCGAAGAAGATCGAAATCTGAATCTATCATCTTTGAAAACGATATGTTGAATAATGTGGTTCTACGTTATTTGCACATAAGAAACCCAGTTAAATAGTGACGACTGGAATGTCTTTAGCCAAAAGCGTGCACGATCAGGACTGACCTGCAGCTAAACACTAACAGCAACAATCTCAGAATGTGTAGACTTTTGTATTTTTAGTGTTTTATGACTTGTCTCAAGCTTAGTCATAATTGCGGCGACGCATAACATCAAGAAGAACGTTGTAACTCGAAAAGAAGATTGTTGTAGCTTGCTTGAATCATTGTGATAAAGTAAAATAACAAAATCCTGAAGGCATAAAACTTCTTACGACGAAACATTTATGTCTATACATGGTTGTTACTGTATAAACTAACATTTTTTTTTTACTGTTTATTTGTGATGATTGGCTTTTGTACCAGAAGTATATAAGGAGCTTAATAAGCATTTTTTTTTTCGCATTGTAAAAGATCTCGCTTCGCTATTTTGTTAAGTGGCAGTGAGTGGGCTTGTTGGTAAGACGGTACTTACAACAACAACAACAACTACTACTACTACTACTACTACTACTACTACTACTACTACTACTACTACTACTACTACTACTACTGCTATTACTACTACTATTACCACCAGTACCACCACCACCACCACCACCACCGCTACTTCTACCCCTACTACTACTACTACCACTACTACTACTACTACCACTACTACTACCACTACTACTAAAACTACCACCACCACCACCACCGCTACTACTACCCCTACTACTACCACTTCTACAACTATTACTACTACTACTACCAATACTACTAAAACCACCACCACCACCTCCACCACCACTACTACTACTACTACTACACTACTACTACTACTACTACTACTACTACTACTACTACTACTACTACTACTACTACTACTACTGATGCTACTGTTGTTATTGCTGCATTACAGTTCGTAATTTAGTGATGGCTTGCTCACTTTGATACTGACCTCAATTTCACCTTCAGTCAATGGGAAGTCATCAACATAATAATCAGGTCAAGGTGCATCAATACTACAATCATTCTCCTCCACTTCATCATCATTTATCTCTCCTCCTTCTCGCTGTCGTCATCTACATCATCATTGTCACCACATTTATTATTAATAGTATTCTTATCTTCCTTATTTATTCTTTCGCCAATTCAAAATAATATGTTCGGATCTCTTCAGTTTGGCTCACAGATTTTTTAACTAAATAGTTTGAAACTTTGTATACTGGTGTAATTTCTCACGTTGAACACGGTCTACTTTCAACATTTTTGGCAAAAGTTAGTATTTTTGAAGTTATTTCGTGTTAAATTTGTCGTATTTGGGTGATATTAACCAATCAAAGACGTGCATTCAGCTGAAGAAACCCACTGTTGTTTGCGATAGTAACAACTTCCGGTTAAAAAACCCCCAAAACAAAGCGTTTAATAATCAACACAGGCAGTAAACAAGAATAAAATAGAACAAAGTTGTGAAACTTGTCACAAGCAGTAAGTAAAAATAGCCACATGTAAGCCAAAAAGTACAGCCAAGTTAAAGAACTTACCGAATAATCCACACGTGGTTGAAAAATACATTTAGTAGAGATTATTCGGAAGTTGTTGCTCTTCTATTACTATCACAAACATCAGTAGGTTTCTTCAGCTGAAAACACATCGTTGATTGGGTTAAAATTACCCAAATACGACTACTTTAACGTGACATAACTTCTAAAATACTAAATTATGTCACTACTGTTGAAAGTCAACCGTGTTCAGTGTGAGAAATTACACCAGTATACGAAGTTTTAAACTGTTTAGTTAAAAAAAATAATCAAAACAATATGTGAGCCAAATTGAAGCGAGCCCAATGCTCCCCATTATGATTATTATTCTTGTCAGTTAAAAAATTATTCGAGTTAAAATCATGTTTTAAATTATTAAACAAAACGATTCAAAACATGATTCCCATAAACTAAATCATCTGCGAGGAATTCAAACGTGTTTTGTGGTCTGCTACCACAACAGCTCCTTTATAGGATCCAGTTAGCTCAAGACATCATCAGGAGGAACCACGTCCGGTTTCGGCCCCTACTCCTCTACCATTTTGACGTGGCGGCCCTTCCCTTTCGGAGGTGTCTATGTCTTCTTTCTTCTTTCTTCTGTTCCCTGGCATCTTCGATGTAGCGTCAACGAGTATCAGTGGGCAACTGACTGTCTTGTCAAATTTCCATTCCATATCACTCCATTTGCTTATCTATGATATATGAAATGAAATACATTTGCAGGTTTAAGCCACTATAGCCAGCCTTGATGATTCCTCAAACACAAAAAGATACATCATTCATATGACTTTTAATATAAAAACGTATATTTCTAACGCTGGCACAAACTCGAAGACAATAGAGAAAGGGCTGCAGACAATTTAATTGAGTGCATTACTTAACTGATACTTATTGACATTGGAGTATGTCACTGAAAGATGACCTGGCTGGAATTTTCACTCACTATATTACAGACGTGACGGAAGACTGGAAGGTATTTTAAAGTGGTTTTCAAACTTTTCTACAATACTTCCATCCTTTGATGTTTGATATTTGATTAAATATACACTTCAACGGTGAAGAATATGATGTTGTTAAAGTGGATTCGTCTACTGCGCTGTCATTATCTACGGTGATGTTGATAACAATAATGATGATGATGATGATGATGATGATCATGATGATCATGATCATGATCATGTCATGATCATGATGAATGTGATGGTGATGATGATGATGATGAATGTGATGGTGGTGATGATGATGAATGTGATGGTGATGATGATGATGATGATGAATGTGATGGTGATGATGATGATGATGATGATGATGAATGTGATGGTGATGGTGATGATGATGATGATGATGGTGATGATGATGATGATGATGATGATGGTGATGATGGTGATGGTGATGATGGTGATGGTGATGGTGATGTTGATGATGATGATGATGACGATTATCATCATCGTCGTTATCATAACCATAGATGGGACCGAACATCAGAGACTAAGACTGTTTATCTTGGTGTTAATGACAATGATGTGAGATTTAGTGAATAAATAAATACTTATTTTCTAAAAAAAAATTTATTCTTATATCACATTTTGTGAACAATAAGTATAGACATCTTCCAAACAGGTCAATAACTGGTTCAATGCATTTGCAATGATGAAAGTATCAAGAGACTGTCTGTGCTACTCGGGCAGAACAAATACCACACAAGGGATTGTCGTTAGAAAGTACCGGTTTGTCGGTTTTCTCGATGATGTTTTCGACTTTTGCTACATTAAACAAATACCTGAAGAGGAACGATATACAAGTACGCAAGTTTGTGTACAATATACGTGTGTGTGTGTGTGTGTGTGTGTGGTGTGTGTGTGTGTGTGTGTGTGTGTGTGTGAGAGAGAGAGAGAGAGAGAGAGAGAGAGAGAGAGAGAGAGAGAGAGAGAGAGAGAAAGAAAGTCTAGTAGCATAGTTTACATCAAACACTGTAAAGAATGAGTTAAATTTATTTTAGAAGGCCATTGCAGTGGAATTTAGAAATAACGAAATGGAAACAAGCGCAAAACAATGATTTACACCCTCATCTTGTATTTCATTATATTGGCTTCGTAAGACTTTATCATGAGAAAATATAGATTAAGCTTAGGATTGATATGTACAGTTATATGAAGATCAGAAAAATGACAAGCGCATATTGATAGTGTTATGTTAACCAATTAGTGTCTAGCACTCCTCTATTCTTGATGGAATTTAGTATTAAAAGTTTTAGTAAGAATAATGCCTTTAATTTTTAAATTTTTAGTGTTCTGTGACTTTGGTGGTATTCGTGATATTCTAATTATTGTATAAACCTCAGTTTCGTTCTAATAAAAAGGGCATGCTTTTACGTGGTAATATGTGATATGATGGCTTGAAGCAACGTTTGCAGCCTTCAGATCCACATTTAAGGATGCATTCCACTTAAAGCTTTTCTGTTAGAAAGAAGAAAAAAAAACAAGAAAAATGTTGAGAATGTTACGGACAGATTAAAACATGGGAACATAAATTCGGTGAGATTAGTGAAGTTAACGTTCATTTTGAAGTGAAAGAATTCGGAAGCTGTAAAAACCGGTGTCAGGAGGGAATTTCAGATTGGATGTGCGAAAAGAGGGGAAATGATCCAGCGAATATAATTATAGTGCTTAGCATGTAGAAAAGCGTAAAGTGTGCATCAATCCGAGTGAAATACTGATAATACTCTACTGGGATCCCGGTTAGAATGATTGAAACAAAACAAACCCTCGCTAAAAGCTTTCATTAACCAGGTAGTAGTATTAGCGGCTGTTGTGAAATGCATGTCACGTAAGACGAAAATAAAAGGGAAATTCTTTAAGTCACAAGCAACAAGACTACAGAAAAATATGTTAATCAACAATCAAACGTGTGCACCTTTGCTTTTGACTATATGCAAAAAGAACCCTGGTGGTAATTTTCAGCAGCTGGGCATCTTATTAAAAGCAAAATACATTTAACATTCGATGAGTATACCAAACTGTGAATATAAGCATTGGTTATAATATTGTGACTAGGTTTCATTAAATTGACCCGTACTTTCACGTCTTCCGATTATTAATTCGAAGAAGCAGTAGAAAGTCATCCACTACTCGGGTTGGTATCAGTGTCTTCGACCGTTTAATTACGGAGGATCAAATTATCGGATGGACGTGTTGGTGACGTATATAACAATTCTTCCCACGTTAAACTCACCAGATAATTATACTTCTCTGCTACGATGGATTCCATGATGTGTTATAGACTTAACTGTATTAGATATCAAATAACGAAATTAGTATTTGATACTTTATACTAATTCGTTTGTGTGGAAGGATTATTACGATCGAAAAGAAATCTTATCTGCAAGGCTGTGTTTGTTTATAGAATTACGCTACGCATTTTTTACACCAGAAGGTAACACCTACCAAGTTTATGGAAACACCTATCAATGCTATCATACAATCAATTTGGTAAATATTTGTTCATTCGTTAAAACTGTTTGGAATTATTCTCGATAACACCAATGTCAGATATTTCTCCATATCGATAATTCTATAGCATTTCACTATCTACAATTCAGTTTTACCATCTAAAAAGAAAACTAACGCGGAAGCCTTAACGTAGTTGGTTAATGACCTAGAAATAGAAGCTGATATAGACTTTAATACCTTGAGAAGAAGAGGACATAAGCTAATGTCTTAGATATGCAAATTGTGGAACAAGAGTGCTTGAAGGCTGCGCAGTGCATTGAAGCATCTTTTGCGGTTCGCATAATTATCTTGTAAGAGTTACAGTGCGGGGTAAAAGCAATTTAGTTTGTAGGGTTGTGATTTCTCCAAGCGTTGTAGAATATTTTTGCCGGAACTAATGCAGTGGAGTATTGAGTGAACTTCATGAGGTATCGTGGCTGTGAAGATTGAAATACATGGCAATTGTGAAGGGACATGTCTACAAAGATGGTTTCGGTTATCTGTTTGTTTATTGGGTGAATGAAAGAACTGACTGGTTTTAAGTAGAATGTGCATAGAATCATGAATCTGTTTAGAGCTAAACAACAAAGACGACGACGACGACGACGATGACAGTATGAAGAACGCTTCACAGGAATAGCTTATGATTGCCAGAGTGAAAACTTGGACATTGAGATACATAGTGTGTGATTATTTACGTTTCTTGTCAAAATGAAAACTACTGATTCCGCACAATCTTTCTTTCCGTCACTTTTAACCCTAATGGATTTGTAAGCCGTAGGCACTTGCAAAAACCTTCCACATTCACTGCCTGCTTTGCATTAAACTCCATACTACATGCACTAAGTAGATCACCTACAAAACAATGTTTCTTCTTTCTCCGAGCTCATCACTATGCACCCCTGTACAAAGTTATTAAGAGATCTGCACTCCTCCATGTAGAGATGCAAATATAAGTTGGATATTGATTATGAAAATCGCCGTTGGTCGAGTGAATATATAATTGTGGACAGATTTTATCTCATGACTATCATTACTATATGCCTATTGTCAAGATACCTAAATTAAAAGGGGGTTCAGTTTTCTTTATATACACTTGCCCAAGGTACCACGCAGTGGGACTGAACCCAGAGCTATGTGTTTGGTAAGCAAGCTACTTACCGCAGAGTCACTCCTCTCTCTCTCTCTGTCCCTGTCTCTCTCTCTCTCTCTCTCTCTCTCTGTATATATATATATATATATATATATATATATATATATATATATATATATATATATATATATATATATATATTATATATATATATATAACCCACATACTTCTCACTATAAACAAAACATGTACGATGGAAGCATTGTGGAAAACTTATTTTATAAAATAAGTTTTATCCGCAACTGGAATACTTTAATGCTTTTAGAGAAAGAAGCTCTTCAGTTGTAATCTAAAATCTGAGTCGGAAATTGCATTCATGAACTTGAACAAGTATTTAAAAACGATTGTGTCCGAATCAAGGGCTTCTAGGTTTCATCTTATCGCATTTTGGGAAAGAGTTGGCTAACTGTCCTCTCCCATAGCTTTGAGGTGGTTAAATCTTATGAAGTAAATATACAGAAACTTTACAGTAGCACACTGAATGAGCCGTACCCGCTTTTAGACAGTACCCTAAACGCGTTGCTCTCTTTATGAAATTTTTGCTGATTTTAGTGGAGTACATTCTGTTGCATTTGTTCAGACTACGTCTGTGATCTGAGCTTAATTTCTTCGCTTCCACAAAGCTTGGAGGTCAGAAGAATATTATATTTGGCAACGATTGTATCGTAAAAATATCTTATTATCGTGTTTATTTTGAGAGTTCCTTCTACTATTACTGCAGTAGATAAGATTAAAGGGTTGTACTTTGGTTGGAGATGAAATGAATTAAAGATTAACAATCTAAGAGGTGTCAACTCAAGACGTAGAATTCTGCTATATTTGAGAGGGAGAGAAGAGGGTGGAAAGAAGACAGAAGAGAGTGAGAGAGAGAGAGAGAGAGAGAGAGAAAGCGGGAGAGAAAGAGAGAGAGAGATGTAGAGAAAGTAATAAAGGGAGAGATGAAAGGAAAGGAAAGTAAGTTCAGTCGTGATTGAGAATCATGCACAAGCGGTATTCCTTTACTGCCATTCATGATGACTTTCGAAAAAAATATTTTCGCGATGATTCAAATTATTCGACCTTTGTCACAGGCACAAACAACAAACATAGATGACGACGAGATGGTGATAAGAATAGTAGGAACTACTACTACTACTACTACTACTACTACTACTACAGCTGTTGCTGCTGCCACTACTACTACTACTACTACTACTACTACTACTACTACTCTACTACTACTACTACTATTACTACTACTACTACGACTACTGTTGCTGCTGCTGCAACCTACTGAAACGGAGATACGTTTTACCACTGCGCGCCAGGAATATACGTCTCCCTTTAACTTTCACAGATCCTCAATTTCCTGTTGGGTGTTTCTGCCAATAAGGTTAATGTAAGATTTTGTTTTTTTTTTGGTCAGTTACAATGGGGAAATTCTCTAAAATATAACATCCGATGTGACCTGATATTCAAAACAACAGCAATGGACAGAAAAACCTGGGATGCGTTGATCAACAGCACCGGAAATGGACGGAATAACTCCGCAAACCTTCTGACAAAATGCAATACTTATTCAATCTGAAATTAATTAGAATTGGGACAAGTGTAATTTAAATATTCTTTGAAATGATTCTGATGGAAACATCTTAGCAAAGTGAAAGTTTCATTAATTATAAAATATTAAATAAATAAGTAATTAAGTGACGCCTGTATCAATAATTGAAGAAATAAAATTATAATTCCGTGTGAATAGATTGATATGATTAAATATTGAAATACTTCCATCTCAATCCAAAAGAGAAATGAGACAAGTTCCAAGAGTTAAATTGTGACAAACCGTTGCCTTTGGCTTGTTACTATGACAACAGTAGTAATTTTAGGTATTTTAAATATATATGATTTCTATTTGCTGCTATATATATCAGAATGTAGCATACTTACACATCACTATATCATTACATTGCTCTGTATAAACATGTCAAATATATATGGACGACAGATGTTAAAAGCAGCTGCATTAGAATATAATTAAGATATCATCTTCTTTTACGGCATGACGTTGTTAAAACAATATAAAATATCATTCATAATTAGTCATTTCACAAATTATTTTTCTCATCACTGTGTAACTTTAATTAATTAAATATGTGTTGGCTTATTTCATTAAGAATTCTAGTACACAGTTTACCACCCGTTAGGAGGAATAACTACTGTTGAAGAAATATTGCTAAAAAGATTGGTGGTGAGTGTATTAATAGATTCCAATACAAAGATTATTAGTAAAATATCCCCAGCAGAACATCCACTGAATACAATTACATCATGACTGATACATTAATACATATAGCATAAATATACACGCAAACACATGTGCACACACACACATACACGCATGACGCATATATATATATATATATATATATATATATATATATATATATATATATATATATATAATATATATATATATATATGTATATATATATATATATATTATATATATATATATATATATATATATATATATACAGAGAGAGAGAGAGAGAGAGAGAGAGAGAGAGAAAGTGAGTGAGAAAGAGATATATATTAATGTTTGTTTTTGTGCTCAGTTCGAAGTTACTGTGAATAATGTTCTTGCTTAAGAATTATATATATATATATACATATGAAAATGAAAGACGGAAGAAGGAATATACGAGAATTCATTACTAATCACGACAATTGTTTCGACATATCTAGCATCGATTCCTCATGACTGGGACACTCAACAACTGGTTCAGGAGCATCCGGTGGTGCAGATGTATCTCGTTGAGCGATAAATAAATACAACTCGTTAAAATGATTGTTCTGCAAAGTAACTTCCCATTTTGTAGAAAGAAAAAAAAAGCCAGACGGAGGAAATATCTTCGTTTATGAAGAAGATCAAAAATAAAATCGCAGATGGCAAAATGCGAAATGAACATATATATAACGATCATTGTGAAAGAGACCGATCTTTACCAGTAATCTACCAGGTGTAAACCATTCGTTTTATTATCCATTATATATATTAGGTTGGCAACTAAGTTCCCATCGTTTTTTAAATTTAAATATTTCAAAAGGTTTGATAAAAAATAAATAATTAATCAATAATGTATTCACCCTTGTTGTTTACAACTTCTTCCCAACGTCCAACAAGAATTTTAATAACTCGTTGTTAGAAATCACCTGGTTTCGACTCGAAAAATTAGTGTTGGGCAACCTACTAAATCATAAGTTTGATAGGACTATATGCCGGTTTAATATTCGTAAAATGTACAAGGCACAGGGTAGTAATAAGAGTGAGTGATGGAAAGAATTTGTTAGTGAGAAGTAAGATAGAGAAAGCTGAATTTTACTTATATTCATTAGCGTATTAAAGACCTTGAGAAATAATGGAATAAAATACTAAAATGAAATAAAATAAGGGTGGTAATCAAATCACAATAGGAAAAAAAAAGTTGGAGGGGACTAATACAATTCAGTATAGTTATAATTTTATAACATCAAAATAAATTTATAAATTAGATATACAGGTGATAAATTAATTATATTTAAAATTTTTAGAAGAATGTGAAGAAAAAAGCTAAAATTATACAAAGGAGTGTATTAAATATAAACACATAGAATTTAGGCTCATAAGCTAATGAGGAATATAATGTGTTTAAAATATAAGGATATAAACATAAAATGTACAAGTTATATAAAGTATAAACTGTAAATATATATATATATATATATATATATATATATATATATAATATATATATATATATATATATATATATATATATATATAATCTTTAAAGAAATATATAAAAGATTAAAAAAAATACTTAAAAGAATATATTAAAAAATTGTAAAGAATATAAAATATATAAAGGTTTAAAAACTATAAAAATAAAAAAATAAAAACTATAAAAATATAAGTAAAAAATATTAGAATAATATACAAAATATAAAAAATATAAAATTGATATGAAAAAATATAAAATTATATAGGTAGAGAAAAAATAACAAAATCTTCATTATAAATAAACAGATAAAAAATAATATTAAAAAATAGTAGAAAAATATATAAAAATTATAAAGGTATAAATGTACAGAAAAAAATTACAAGACCTTTATTTTAAATAAAGAGATAGAGATAAAAATAAATATACCGGATTTTATTATAAATAAAGCTAAGAGTGAAAAAAAGGTTTTAACAAATATTTGTAAAGTATACAATAAAAATACATCAAGATAAAAAGTAATAATAGATCATAGATGGATTTATTTTGTACTTAGGTGAGATACGAAATATAAAACCACTAGTAGTAAAGATAGAACTAGTAGCAAAGATAAAATTCTTTTCTACTCTAGGCAGGAGACCGGAAATTTTGAGGAAGAGGGCCAGTCAATTAAATAGGCTCCAGTACGCAACTGGTACTTAATATATTAACCTCGAAATGATGAAAGGCAAAATCAACCGCGGCCGAATTTGAACACTGAACATAAAGACAAACGAAATACCTATTTCTTTACTACCCACAAGGGGCTAAACACAGAGGAGATAAACAAGGAGATTTCAGACGGATGAAGTCGATTATATCGACCGCAGTGTGTAACTGGTACTAAATGTATCGATCCCGAAAGGATGAAAGGCAAGGTCGGCCTCGGCGGTATTTGAAGTATTACAAGAACTATAGTGGGAAGAGGAGACAGTGAGAGAGGGGGAGAGAGATAAAGAGAGAGAGAGAGGGGAGAAGGGGACGAAGATAGCTGAGGATCTTCCCTCATTTAGGGTTCCACTATTTCTTTAAAATGCTAATAAACAGGTGGTTCTTAGCATCCCCAATTCCATAGCAATACATTTGTTACTAATGTCATCGTTTCTAGCATTATAATCAAAATCCAACCTTTGCTCTTTAGCTCACAATTCTTTCCTAGTGGCAGTGCTATGCCGGCCCTTCTTTTCTCTTCTCCCTAAATCTATTATTAGCTCGTTTTTCATCATTCGTTATATTACTCTTTTGCTCCGTCTACATACCTTCCTCACTTTAACTAAGTATTCCTCTCTTTCTCTCAATTTTGCCTTCAACATCATGTTATTATCCCTCTTTCAATTCCTTTTTTCTTATTTAGACCGTCGTCCTCTTTTTTATATATACCTCTCCGCCTCATTCTTTCTCTTTCATTCCATGTACCAACCCCTTCCTGTCTTTCCAACCTCTCTCCTTTTCTACTATCCTGCTCTTTTCCTCATCCTCTTTTGTGTTGTCACATATAAATATTTAAGGAGAAAGTGAAAAAAAGAAAGAAAGATAGATAGATAGGTAGAAACATAGAGAGATAGATAGATAGAGAGGAGAGATAAACAGATACGTAGATAGAAATATAGATAGATAGATAGATAGATAGATAGATAGATAGATAGATAGATAGATAGATAGATAGATAGATAGATAGATAGATAGGCAAATAGATAGATAGATAGATAGATAGATAGATAGATAGATAGATAGATAGATAAATGATTTCTAGTTACAGTGTCTTGATAATTTCTTTGCGGAGCCTTAGAGGAAACATGTCTCCCCTGAGCATTGTGACTATGTTGTAAGAATATGAATCTAATTATACAATATTCTCTTCTTAAGATACTTTTTTTTTGTGGATTACTACAATAATCAAATCGGAATCCTCCTAATCTCTTCCTCTCTCCTCTCCACTCTGTTTCTTCTTTTCCCTCCTTCTCTCGTTTTATATATATATATACATATACGCGGGCGCGTATTCACACACACATACGCACACATAATTTTTGCATTCAATATTGATATCGGTTTATTAATGTACGGCAATTGACTCGTTTTCTGCGATTGTTTCCTGTGGTATTTTTGTTTTCTTTCCTAATAAGATTGATTAAAGCTTTAAATCTTGTCCTATCTCAATTACTACCTATCTCAAACGATACGTTCGCATCAAATGGTACCCTCTACCTTCAATTATCCTCAAAGAACAGCGAAGACAGAATCATCACTCACTGAATAAATAAATACATAGATAAATAAATAAATTGAAAAAAATGTCAAAATAAATATTTACTAATGACAAAAGATTTGATTGTACGACGTCTTCTTTCTCCGTTGTTTCATTTAGTACTTTGCTTACAGCAATCTCATACTCTACTGACGATAATTTTTTCTCAGTAATTTCTTCATATATCTTAGCACGATAATAAAGCTTCTGCTATAAGCCATAGCTGAGTGTACTTTAACAAGAGTGTATACTGGTATTCATCTATCTGGCTGGCAAATTATCTTGGTGATTCTATTCATTTGTTACTTCAAAATGTAATATCGTGTCTTCATTTCCACATTTTTATTGATACAAACGATGAATAAGATAATTTTTACAGGGACGATTTTGCCCCAGCACGACTGTAGCACAGTGAATGAAACATGACAAAGACTAAAGGCTAATAGAAACATTATTTACATTATTTACACTATTTACATTCGACGGATATTTGCCCTCATCTTGTTTGTTGTTAAGCATTTCGGCTGTGCGCAATATGGTGATCTCATATCAAAATAAACAACACATGACCTTGTAGTGGGGCCCAGTTAGAATTTTATTCTGGTCGAGTAACACATCCGCTCAAAAGGTCCCTGAATAAG
The DNA here is from genome assembly GCF_006345805.1 of Octopus sinensis. Taxonomy (NCBI): domain Eukaryota; kingdom Metazoa; phylum Mollusca; class Cephalopoda; order Octopoda; family Octopodidae; genus Octopus; species Octopus sinensis. The sequence goes on along the minus strand of NC_042997.1, from coordinate 124,658,334 downwards.
GGTTGTTTAAGGATGTTGAACGAAACACCCATGTTTCCAGAGGTGATTTATTCAAACCCCAAAGAATCCCTCTCAACACATGCCTATTATGCTCCCCCACTACTTCTGGTCATGATCAGAGATGCACATATCGTCAGCCACTAAGTGACGTGCTCAACTGGTTATGGTCAAACAACTGACAAGCAAATCTGTGGTATTGAGAAGAATATTTACTGTAGTCCACCTTTTATACCAAAACAAAACAATATACATGATAACACTTCTAGTCAGTCAAGATCAGAAGCTATGAGAGCCACTGCCTGTTACTGCATCAGGGCAATTATTATTATTATTATTATTATTATTATTATTATTATTATTATTATTATATTATTATTATTATTATTATTATTATTATTGATGGTGGTTCTACTGATGAATTAAGTTGTGAAATTTGTCTTTATAAGAACTTTGAAACAATAACATGTTGCGGCTGAAATTTAAAATATGAGGTTATTAAAATATTTAATCTTGTTCTATTTTGTATAAGAACAGTGGTAGTTTGGCCTTGTATCATATCATCACGGGAACGCATCTAACCAATCTACACATACAGAATATCTCTTACGTAATCGAAATCAATAAATGTAAAGGAAAACAGGAAGTTGACTAATTCCTGCTTTGAAAGACTTCGATGAAGATCTCTCCTAGATCTTAATCTTCGGAGTTAAACAGCCAAACCATTTATAGATTCCACAAAGTTGATGCTATAAGGACACGTAATGATTTTATTGCTGGTGCGGTTTAAAATCTGATGTATTTATGGAAACCCGATACGGGAATCAAGTGAAGTACTGATTAAATGTGTAGTCAGTAAATAACTATGAAAGGAAAATACACAGAGTTAAGTGGTTTTGTGGGAGAATAATGCAGACTTTAATGAGATAACAATCGATATAAGTGTTAGTAAAGGAGATAAAAATATGTTTCAGACAAGAATAGTTTAAATAAGAACATGTGTTTGTAATTGTAGGAGAGGAATATTGAGAAAAGACTTACTTCATCAAAGAAATTTAGCTTTTCCTTCTCTTTCCTTTGGCAAAACAAACTGTTGTTTGCATTACCATGTAGTGATCATTGATAGCTCACATAATTTTGTGATGTCAGCAGCATATTGGTTGCAAGATTAAGGTAACCTGTATGTTCGAGGTCAAATGAACAGTGAAATAACAAATTATTTCGTTTGAAAATAAGGTCAACATAACTGATACGTGAATAGCTTTTGGTACCGACTAAACGATCAAATGTCGCTAAACATCGCTGGTTAAATTGCGCTTTCACTTCTTTCATGACTGAGCCCTTATTTTCCATCGTGGCACAAATCGTTTAACTTCCAATCTTCGTGGAGTCCATCTGTGTGGCCGTTCCTTGTCTCTTGGATACTGTAACAGTGTTTAAAACATTCAATAAGGGAAACAATCAACAAACCTAATAAACAGACAACAATATTTTTGCCATATCATAAGAACCAACATTTGGTATTATTGTCTTATTTGAGCAGTTCTAGTCAGTTCTAATCTCGTTGAAGCTACTTATAGAAATCACTTGGGTCACTACGCTTTGGTATAGTTCAATGCTAAGCTATACAATTTGATATTAAATTGTGCAATCATATAATGTCTGAAAGAATAGAATCAAACGCGTCTACTTTGTTTTTCACAATTCAATAAGTCTTCCATTGTAAAGGCTGAAGCGACGAAGATTAGATACAAACACAACCAAACTCTGACTTTTATTGGTTTCACTTAACTCATATATTCCCGACTTTTTAGTAAACAACATAACTAGTGGGAACTTAAACGTAAGACATTCTTTGAATTATCAATGGAAATATAACCTCAAATTGGCTAGAGTTTTATGGTGCTTAACTATTGTGTATGGGTAACCCAGGACAGGAGCAAACTGTGTCACACTACCAGTTATAATGGTGCTGCTGCTGCTGAGGATAATAGCAGCAGCAGCAGTGGAGGCGCAATGGTCCAGTGGTTAGGGCAGCTGACTCGCGGTCGGAGGATCGCGGTTTCGATTCCCAGACCGGGCGTTGTGTGTATTTATTGAGCGAAAACACCTAAAGCTCCACGAGGCTCCGGCAGGGGGTTGTGGCGACCCCTGTTGTACTTTTTCGCTCCAATTTCTCTCACTCTTTCTTCCTGTTTCTTATCCCCGACTTCCTACGCAACCGCTGAGCCTGGATGCACATTCATCCATCCGTCGATGCTCTCGGTGTCGGGGGTTGACCTGCTTTATTCTCTGCGGGTCTTACGAATAGCAAAGGACCACGTTTCGAACTTGTCCCACTCTGGGAAGAAGACCGCTTCGCTCAACAAACAAACAAACAAGCAGTAGCAGCAGCAGTAGTGGTATAAGTAGTAGTAGTAGTAGTAGTAGTAGTAGTAGTAGTAGTATAGTAGTAGTAGTAGTAGTAGTAGTAGTAGTAGTGGTAGTAGTAGTAGTAGAAAAGCGTTCTAGAACACTTCTAGAAAAAAGGTTCTAGAGGTATACGAAGAGACAAAAAGTGATGAAATCTAGATGTTAGGCTATACAAAATCTTGAAGGTACGGATATGGATTTAAGTTCATGCATCAATATCCTGTGCAATTTTGTGTTCGTTTGTGTGCTTATGTATGAGAGAGAATTGGAAAGTGTATAAGTATAATCAATAATACTTATCAGAGGATGATAAATATCTCGGATAACAAATGATGAATTAGTTGACCAATTTTATGCATTGATGGCGTTGCATGCATTGAAGTATAAATATATATGAAACTTCGTCGGTTTCCACGATAAATGTTTCAATTATTCGATCAATGGAAACACTTACCTACTTTCTACAGCTTAACTGGGTGAGTATTCCACAGGCATAGGTACCATTAACAATTCTGTGCGGAAATCAGTGAAACGCTAAGGGATAAAGCTGTCATGTGTTTTTTTTTTTTTAAGTACTGATTTAGTCGACAGGACTAGAATATTTTGAGAGAAAAAGTATAAGAAAAGAACGTACCATGATTTTATGCTCTAGAATCAAATCCAGTATCTCAGGACTGTGAAACAAAATTGTGAACCAAGAGGTACATGGCCTAGTGGTTAGAGCAGCAGACTCGCGGTCGAGGGATCGCGGGCTAGAATCTCAGATCGGGCGATGTATGTGTTTATGAGCGAAACACCTAAGCACCACGCAGTTCCGGTAGAAGGTAATGGCGAACTTCTGCTGACTCTTACGCCATAACTTTCTCTCACTCTTTCCCCCTGCATCTTGCAGCTCACCTGCGACGGACAGGCGTCCTATCCAGGTGGGGAAACTATACGCCAAGGAAACCGAGAAACCGACACTTATGAGCCAGGCGTGGTTCGAGAAGGAACAAACAACAATAGCATTCAGTGCATTATATTCACGCCGTTATTTCCTGATTTCTACGTATAACAGTGCAAAGTAAAACAGAAACGGTTATACAAAGCATTACATATGACATGCATCTTATGCAAACAAAGACAAACACGTGCACACCATTTGAACTAAAGTTACCTAAATAGTTAATCTGAGATTTCAAGTCGTTTTTATAATTGGCAATGTGAAACTTTAACGAGTCTAGAATTTTAAGCTTCTAATTAAACATACCAGCTCTATTTTGAATATTGAAGATGTTCCTTTGGTTACAAGCATATACACTAATAAATCTACCTACCTACCTACCTACCTACCTACATACATACATACATATTCACGCAAACACAAACGTACACGTATATATGCATTCATGTGTGTGTGCGTGTGTATATGCATTTATGTATATATTATATATACATGCATATATATCCATAACATACATACATACACGCACACACACGTATATTATGATATAGATAGATATACATATAATAACATACGTATGTGTACATTAATTCAATCAGCTAATATATATATATGTCAATATATATGTGTGTGTGGGTGTCTGTCTATGTGTGTGTGTGTGTGTGTCAGTATGTATATATATATATAAACGTATATGTATGTGAATATATAGATGTGTGCGTGTGAATATATATGTATGCATATATACATATATATATGAATATAATATAATGCATCTATATATATATATATATATGAAGATAGTATAATAAAATGCATACATACATACATACATACATACATATATATGAAGGGAGGGGGCGCAAGAAAGAGAAGAGGTTAGTTGTAGTGAGTTATAATGAAAGGAAGGAAAAGACATTGAAAAGAAGAACCATAGAGACAAAGAGAGAACATTGGGAATCAGTATCGTTAATGAATTCTTTTAATTAAGGTGATCAATTTGAAACTCGGGATTAATTAAAAAGGTATGATAGATGCACAAGTGTCCAATACCGGTAGACAATCAACGTTTTTTCGCTAGTGATTGTTTCTTTATATCAATTATAATGAAATGTTCAATTAGATACAGAAGCCATTTTGTTGCTTTCTTAATTAAACAGTGTATCAATGATCTCTACAGACCAGTAATTATGATATACATAATGATTTAATATTCCGTTCGCACATGTACATATTCTGCATCAGGGATTATTCCTCACAATTTATCATATTAATATTCTCGTTCTATTGTCCTGATGGATATGACATTTATATTAAAATGGATCAACAGAACATCATAAAGTGTATTCGTCTCTTTCTCTATATGCATACACACATGTACTCTCTCTCGCTTCATAAACACACAAACACACACACTCACACACGTATATATATATATATATATATATATATATATATATTATATATACATACATATGGACACATGCACAGAATTCACACATCCATATATATATATATATATATATATATATATATATATATATATATATATATATATAATATATATATATATTCATACATTTATACATGCGTGTGAGCATACGTGGATAGAGAGAGAGCGTGTCTGTATG
>NC_042997.1:124643351-124648351 GCF_006345805.1 Octopus sinensis | reverse complement strand
AATTTACCCTCTTAGTAAAACAGAAATAGATATTACACACGGAATCTTTCGGGCCATGAATTTCCGGGTTAAAGGAAAAAAGGAATAATATAGAAGTTTTCTATACTTGTTAGTTTTACCCGGCAATCCTCGATATGGCCATTTAGGATTAAATTGTTTTAGTCTTATTAGATTATAAAAATATATCTTATCAACTCTATTGATATTTTTATCGGAGATGAAAGTATGCAGAATGCAAGGGCTGTGTGAGAAGTGGATGATTGCAAAATCATGTTACATCATGAGTTTGCCTCTCACGTGCTAGACATAATCCACAGCTAGTTTAACATCTGTACCACATATTTAAGTGTATATAGTGAACTTCATTCTAGTGACCTTAATATTCATAAATAACAAAGAAATGAATAAATATAAACTGAAATTTAATGTTATCAATCGCTTGGCGATCAGGCAGAGTAAGCAAAAGCCATGAGCTATGTCACTCACTAACTAATTTAAAAAAACGGCTTCCAAATGCTAAGCTGAGCTTTCGCTGTTTCGAACTGTAGCAAAATCAAAGCTGTAAGGAGCTTCGGCAGTGTAAGATAAGACATATCATGGAGTGAGTGAAACATGCCCTTATTTAACAGAATACCTTTAGTTCAAATTATACCACACAACGCAATAAATATCACATGTGGTAGGATACCTGGACTTTGAAATATATTAGGATTAATTCAATATGATTTCGTGTTCTTCGTACTTGAAATAAACTATTGCTGCCATGGTAAAAATCATTCCACATTCAATAAGAAATTATGACTCATTTTGTTTCGGGCAGGTAATCTATCTATCTATCTATCTATCTATCTATCTATCTATCTATCTATCTATCTATCTATCTATCTATCTATCTATCTATCTATCTATCTATCTATCTATCTATCTATCTATCTATCTATAAGTCTGTGTGTTTCTCTCCTTCTCCCTATACAACATTCACACACATACATACACATGCACGCACACACACACACACACACATTCAAACCACTCATACTCATGTTATATATATATATATATATATATATATAGATATATATATATATATATATCTATATATATATATATATATAATATATATATATATAGATATATATATATATATATATACAGCAGTAGGTAGAAATTGTCTCTGATACCTACTTGTAATTTCGCGGAACGAATTCATAATCATTATTTATCATCTCGTATATCCAAATACAATCTAGAATAAGCAATATTTACTTTGCCTTAGTCAGTTCAGCTTTATTCATCATCACTCATAAATCTCACAAACTCTATACATATTCAAATACCTTCTTATTATTTATATATTTACTTTAATTATCGTACGTATCTGTAAATAACAAGTGGAGGTTTCAGTTATCAAATTTGCTTCACTATTTTATCAGGTAAGATGAATGGTATCTGATGTGTGTGTATAGGTATATACATATATATACACACACACATACACTGACACTGACATAGACTTAGACACTCACACACACACACGCACACACACACACACACATACACATACATATATATATACATATATAAACAGAGAGATAAGTGCAGGTAAGTGATATGTGAAAATGTGAGTATGCGATACTATCTGTATGAATAAGCGATATTAATAAAGAGGTCGTCGAATTAGATTAATGGATCTCCGATAGATATATACAAGAAAATTAATGATAAAACAAATAAATCAATTAATAATAATAATAATAATAATAATAATAATAATAATAATAATAATAATAATATTGGTAATAACAAAATGAGTCCTTTTGGTTATTATTGACATAACATGAGATCTAAAGTTACATTTAGATGATTTAAGTAAACCTATCTGATTAATACAGTATAGACATTATGCGAACTCATCAAGCGAAAAGCGCGCGCGAGTCATCGTATATATATATATATATATATATATATATATATATATATATATATATATATATATATATATATATATAAAATAGGATTAAAAGAGATTAGCAGAAGACTATGGTGAGCTGCTTCGTTACAATTATATTTATTGGCAAACTAATAAAATTACTTCCGTTGTGAAGGTTCTGACGTTTCGAATGAAATACTTCTTCGGAAAAGAAAACTTTTTTGGTGTTATTTCTTGAAATGGAGATATTAGATGGTGAGAAAATATAGGGAGTAGGAGACAGAAGTAATAGTTGTTTACTTGCACACACCCGGAAGGAGAGAACTGACAAGAGAAGATCGGGTAAGGGAGAGTGTGCAAGAAAATTTGCCCGAAGAAAAGGTGGAGAGAAAATAAGAGGGATAAGAGAAGGAAATATTAATATATGGTCAGTAAGAGGTAAGAAGGTCTGTTAGCTAGGGAGAAATAATAAGAACGATGATGAAGGGGAAACGAAATCAAGAAGAATAGGCTAATAAAAGACAACGAAGGGAATTATTTGCTGTGAATCTTCATGTGATCATGATGGAAGGTGTTTTCAATAATATTACTTAAAGATGAATCTGCTATGATGTAATGAACAGTTGATCACGATGAATCTGTTTGATTATTAGAGCATTGACAGAGTATTGTTGGTATTTTTCACAAGTGTAAGTAAGACAAAGATAAGAGCTTGCAGCATTTTGTTGATTTATGTGGATAGGAATTCAGCAAGAGAAGTACGGGCAAATATGGTAGACCAATCGGGATTGTTGGGTCTGTGAATTTGGAGGAGAAGTTAGCCGCAGGAGCAGCGGAGTTTCGCTACATCAGAAGAGGTGAGTTAAACTATGACTTCATGTTCGATTATGAAAACGTGTATAGTACATGGTAGGATCCCTTACATCAAATGATATAATAATGCATGTATTTATATAAGGAGGGGGATATATCTACGCATTCGACTTTATATACCATTTTCACGAGATTGGCTTAACATAGCATGGAAGTATAAAATCCCAATAAGAAAAGAATTGTCACTTTTTAAGGCGGCGAGCTGGCAGTAACGTTAGCACGCCGTGCGAAATGCTTACGTTAATTCGTCTGCCGTTACTTTCTGAGTTCAAATTCCGCCTAGGTCGACTTTGCCTTTTACCCTTTTGGCTTCAATAAATTAAGTACCAGTTACTCACTGGGGTCGATGGAATCGACTTAATCCCTTTGTCTGTCCTTGTTTGTCCCCACTATATTTAGCCCCTTGTGGGCTATAAAGAAATAATAAAAGAATTGTCATGTTACTATAATTTCCATGGTACAAGATTACTCTTTTACTTGTTTCAGTCATTTAACCTTTAGTCGAAGGAATCGACCCCTGGACTTATTCTTTGTAATCCTAGTACTCATTCTATCGGTCTCTTTTGCCCAACCGCTAAGTTACAGGGAAGTAAACACACCAGTATCGGTTGTCAAGCGATGCTGGGGGGAACAAACACAGACACACAGACATACACTCACACATACATATATACGATGGGCTTCTTTCAGTTTCCGTCTACTAAATCCACTCACAAGGCTTTGGTCAGCCCGAGGCTATAGTAGAAGACACTTGCCCAAGGTGCCACACAGTGGGACTGAACCCGGAACCATGTGGTTGGTAAGCAAGCTACTTACCACACAGCCATGTCCTCTGTGAGAAATAGTGGAAATTGACCGAAAGTAACGTATGGAAATACATTATAAATCTTTCACCAAAATTTAAAATAGCTCATCCTATAGGAACACGTATCTAAAAATAAAATGAGAAAAAACTGGATGCCTGAATAGCCAAATGTTCTGAGTGATAAGCATATCAGTCATTTACCAGGTGATCTTCATGAAATTGTTAACGACTTGAGTTACTTTCCACGAGATATCACATTGCTACGTGAGATGATAAGCAAAGAGCTAACCACGTGTAGATTTTGAGATGAAATTTTCTAAACCGCACACTCAACGCTTCTCTTATCTTATTGATCCCCACTTCACTTTGAACGAAATATCACAGAGAGATGCACATAGACTCACGTACATACACACGCACATGCACGCGAACACAGACACAGGCACAGACACAGGCACAGACACAGACACACACGCACACACACACACACACACACACACACACACACACACTCTCCTCTCTCTCTCTCTCTCTCTCTCACTCTATCACGTATCCTTCTACATACCTTAATACTTAATGCATTTAATGCTACCTGTTCGCCTCATCCATCTGCTCTATAAATTTTTATCAAGATAGTCTCTCACTTGAAAAATAGTAGAGAAGGTGTGATCCTCCATTTTCCTATAAATATGTGTTTTCTTCTCCAAACAGTTCTTGATTGAATGGTATGATACATATCTGCAGCAAGCTCAAATAAAAAGGATGCAATTAATCCTAACTTTGTCAATTCAATTAAGCTGCAACCCTTGGTAATTTGGCTTATTGTTTCTTCGTAACACGCGGATTGTTTATTGCCAGTAGCTGCACTTGTGCTTATTGACAAAGGGATTCACGTTAAACGCTTCTCAACACGTCGACAAATCTTGTTTAAAAACACCCTCTTGTCTGTACAGTTTACTTTGTACGATTTACAAAATTCAAAACATCGATCGGGATTATTTTCACTGACGACAAGCAGGGCAAATGTTGAAATATAACATCATCAATGAGCAGGTTTCAAACGTCGATAAACGGTCGATTTTCATTTCACTCACCAACCGTTTACCAAATTGATTTCCCTAGAGATTTATGGAGCTCATAGACCTCTACGGCTCTCCGGAAAGGTACTTTCGAGTTCTTGAAGTGTTCGTTGCGCTTCAAAATTATTAATCATGCAAGTAATTGTTAGTCGTGTCGGTAATTCTATTTGAATCTCCTTTCTAAAATACTTTTGCACTTTAGCTTTACTCTCGCACTTAAAACGATCTTCTAAAGTAAGTCCCCAGGATAAATTTCCTTTCTTCTAAGCTTATTCGCATTTCATCCATTATTTATATCCAAAAGGAAAAGAAC
>NC_042997.1:124623351-124638351 GCF_006345805.1 Octopus sinensis | reverse complement strand
GACAGACAGACAGACAGAAAGATAATGTTAATCCTCGGCTTGGCACCTTTCTTAGCGCAAAATGGTTTCAGTTTAAATCAGTAATGAGTGAAATTGTGGTTAGAATTAAACAGGGCAACGGATTAAGATTAACGTACGAACGAGCTTCCAACTAACTTTGAATCACCAAATTTCACTCACTTGATGTGGATGGAGCTGGAGGTAAGACAGAACAAATTTGCGCAAAGTGCCCATTCCCGAAAGTACGTAGTTGCGAAGTAAACTTCTAAAACACTAACAGAAACTTACTTGAAAACATTCGTCTTAGATGTAGCTTAGAGACATATACAAAATCCTTAATAATACCATCTTCCATATTTCGAATTCCTTAAAGTAAAACATCGAATACATAAAGATGTTCTCAACGCAAACTTTTTGTGTACAATTGTTTTACTCGATATCCAACAGAGGAAAGATTTGTATGTTGACAGTATTTTCGTTCAATTCTATATACGATGATGTATACTGAAATTTGACATTAGAACTTCGAATAATGTTCACGTGTTGATTATACCTCGCGTTCCTCTTGTTAAAAGTGTGTCCCTTTTGTTGTGTACATTCTTAATTGATGTATAGGTTAGCGATCCAGTTTATAATACCCCATCAGTTATATAATATAAAGTAACCGAGACATACACGTAAAGCTGTAAATAAGAGAAGTAAACTTTGGGTCAAAAATCTTCACGAAAGGAAAAGTTGACGACTGCATAGATAAATTAATTGATAGCTTTTGTGTCTGGGGCTATATTTCTACAGATATAGGTATGCAATATCAATTATAAATAATTTATATAAGAAACCAGGGTAATACCGGAGGTTTAACCATGGCAGTAACATATGAGTATCGGCTTCATTATTCCGAAACACATAAGGTTGTTATTTTTGTCATATGCATGTTAATTCAAACGTGAAATTATTCTTAATTTCTTCATATGATTCTGCAATCTCATTCAAAATTCCTAAATATTATCGCCAGGTTTTCATTTCTACGAAATTTAAATTAAAAAAAAAAACTATACATGTTCTTCAGTTCCCTGCACTTTTGGCTAAAAAGTCTTGGTACTGCCCTCTTTGAGTGCTCTTCTTTTTGGTCATTTAAGAACAATAAATTTCTGATCTCACCCCAGAAACAGTAATCAAAATATTTTATCGTAAGAATATTCATTCAATCTTGAAACCAATCTGAATTTATAAAAATTATCTCTCTTTTCATCAACAGTGACTAACAATTGCCGCTCGGGTTTTGTTTCCTCTGGCATTCATCTACCAAATTTCACTCAGAAAGTTTGTCTGATCCGAATGTATAGGAACAGGCATCTCATCAGGTTACTGAGTATGGAATTTAACAAGAAACCATTAAAGTACAGGCATGCCTCCGCCCATACAAAACTATGTATCTGTATATACGCCAACACATACAAACATATATAGATCGATCGATAGGTAGATAGATATAAAAATAGAGAGAGAAGGTAAAAGAGGAAGAGAAAGACAGAGAGACAAAGGGAAGACAAGTATCTAGATTGACAGAGAAAAAGATGACTCGACACATATAATTGATAGATAGATAGATAGATAGATAGATAGATAGATAGATAGATAGATAGATAGATAGATAGATAGATAGATAGATAGATAGATAGATAGAAAGATAGATAGATATTTAGATAGATTAAAGTAGAAAGAAATGAATATCTCAAAATATACACCAAAACACCTGCTCATATTTGTATCTGTTGATAAACACTAAAAGGGGCACAGAATTAAAAATAATGGTATCAATAATACCTAATGTTCCAAAATTACGCAAAAGATTGACAAACATCTTGAAATCAATTATAACTCTGATGTCAGGCATTGAGTATTTGGCAAAATGAGTTAAAGTGCATCTACCTACGGTTCAAAGAGCAAATAACGACCAATTTTATAATGTTATCAGATGGAAAGGAACAGATGGGCCCAGTTAATATGGCGTGAAATGAGCTCAAAAGCAGAAATAAAAGACATTCTGCTAATCATGGAGATTTAGCGAGTAAATGTATGCTATTTTCGTATGTGTCTCAAAACGCATATAAAAATACATCGTGTTGCACATATCGATTTATAGCATAGAGAGAGTGCGCTATATTTTAAACGATTCCCTTAGTAAGGTATAAATTTTCATATAGATATATGTATATTATATACATACATACATACATACATACATACATAATACATACATATATACATAAATAAATATATATATATATATACATACATACATACATATATATACTATATATACATATATATATATACATATATATATATATATATATATATATATATATATATATATATATATATATATATATATATATATTATATATATATATATATATATATATATATATATATATATATATTTATTATATAGAAGGAGCTTCTACAGGACTAGAACTGTTTCATTCAAGAGAAATCATCAGGAATGAAACAGTTCTAGTCCTGTATTGAGTACCTTATTTACTGTGGTTAACCCCGAATCAACCCGGGACCTACATATATATATATATATATATATATATATATATATAAGAGAGCGAGAGAGATGAAAGGAGAGAACGTGAGAGAGAAAGAAAGAGAGAGAAATAACTTCATAGATGAGAATATATATATATATGTGTGTGTGTGTGTGTGTGTGTATATGCTTACATCTCATAAATCTTACAAATCTTCTCTATGCATTGATCCAGATAAGATATTTGGCTCTGAAAAGAGATGGAAATTACAATGCATGAACAATAAGAAATATAGATATTATATATTCCACTGATCCAACACAGCTAATACTATCCACACCTCCACTTCAAAAGATCACTATACATGTCCTTTAGCAAATGTTTCACTCTTCACTGCTTTCTTTGTTGGTGTTCGTTGTTTTAAAAACAATACTATTGCGGTAGGTTGCATCGCACATTCTTTGTTATATCAATTATTTCCCACGTAACTAAAGGTTACTAGTTTTCTTTCTTATACAACCAGGCTGCAATTCTGCTGGAGATTTGTCTTCAGCAGATTTGAATCCGTGAAATTGCAAGAGATGACGTCATGAAATTTATAAGGAAACGTTAAAAAAACCCAAAAAATACGATCAGGGTAACATTTTTCCCCGGTGTGCTAACGATTCTGGCATCTTGTCGTTTTTTGACGAAGAATTATTCAACACATTTTGTTGAGATTGTATTATAATACCTTCCCAGAGAAGAGCGGTGACAGTAAATTCGAAGTTTCGGCCTACTACCTTTCAATTTTTTTTTTCTAAAATAATGCCTTCCTTTGATAATCTACTTAAATGCATTCAATAGTGAGAATTCAGGGGCTGGTTAATAATTTTTAGTTTTCTGTATGATTTTACACGAAACAATGATACACACATACAGACAAACACACACACAGACATTCATACATATATATATATCCAAACGCACGCATACATACACACACACACACACACACACCACACAACATATATATATATATATGTATTGCGCTGTATGTATACTGTTATTGATTGAAATTGTAACAAAAGACAAAAAGCAGTGAGGACAAAAAAAGAAAAAAATTGTAAGATAAATAAATATTTAAAAACTCACAAACAAATACATATACATATGCATATCTATCTATCTATCTATCTATCTATCTATCTATCTATCTATCTATCTATCTATCTATCTATCTATCTATCTATCTATCTATCTATCTATCTATCTTTTCTCCTATTTGATTCCCATTCTTCTGTCTGATTCCCATTCTTCTGTATCTCTGTCTCTCTTTCCTTCTACCAATCTATCTTAAATAGAACTTAATAACTTACTTTTATATGAGAATCTATCGAACCATTACAGGGAGCTGAGATAAAAATGCAATAATCTACAGCGAGCAGATTATCAACAATGTGTGCAGTACATCAATATTTTCATTTGTGTTGTATAGTACAATACGCTGCAATAGAGGAGTGTTATGCAGCCATTTTGAAAAGGGGACCAAAATTGAGGAAACGAAGAACCATAAAATATAAATTTACCTTTTAGTTACATTATACAACACAATAGGACATAAAAATCATCGTGGTGGCCATGAAAACTTTGTTATGGATCATGTCGTGCTTCGCTACTGTAAGCGCAACACAGAATATTAGTGTTATAGTTGATAGATTTATATAGTCCTACACGTTACTCTGTATGGTGCTACATGAATCGAGCCGGCAGGGAATTAGATGAAACGTCAGCGTAGCGAATAGATTGCATTGCGTTATCCGTTCCGGCTTTCTGCACTCTGAGGTCAAATATCACCGGGTTCAACAGTGCCTTTCATCCGTTAAGAGTTTTTAAATAAACTCTCAGTCCTGTACAAGAGTCGGTTCTTCCCTTTGACTCTCTCATTCTCTTTAGATGAATTCAGCTGCGGTCAGGCTTAGAGAAGGATGGAGCTACCAGGCCTAAAATTCCCTGTTATGTCACAACACCGCTTCTAGTATTCAATCAGGAGTTCAAGACCCGGGGCAAAGCCAGGACAGTATATTACTACTCTATACTTTAATACACACCAATATGAGTATACTATCAAATTATTGAGTAAGTTACAATAAAAATCTATACATAGTAGCATATATGCAATACTACCATTCACTATCATCAGTGCAATGCAGTATAATCGGATCCTGCACTAGGCACGAGGTAAAACAGGGTGCGAGAAGCGGGAAACGTTACAAGAATTTTGAGTCACTTGGTCACTATTTCTTAATCCAGCAAAAACCACGAACACAAAATTTAGAATCCATCAGCCCTAGAACAATATTTAACTGTAAAAGAAAATTGAATCATCATCAGCAGAACAATTAATATACTATTGGAAAACTGTATAAAGAAAAATATCAGGAGCAGCAGCTATGTAACTATGTGTGTATATATATATATATGTATGTATATATACATATTATATATATATATATATATATATATATATACATATATATATATATATATGTATATGTATATATATATGTACATATGTATGTATATATATATGTGTATATATATAATGTATGTATATATATATATTATATATATATATATATATATATATATTATATATATATAATATATATATTATATATATATATATATGAAAATACATAACTGAAAGAGTTGCTAATAGTTTCATGCTATTATGGTACTTGGACAAGCATATTTATAGAATACGCCAGGTTTCTTAAAGCAATCTTTGAGGCTTTGCTTATGTGTCATTAACATTAAGGGAGAAAGGGGACGAACCAAATTATTTTCCTAGGTCTATTTTTTGGTCTAGTTTTACGATTCTTATTTTTAGTTAAAGAGTTGTAATATATATTATCTTTGAAGCCGCTGTTAGCTTGGGCATTGTTACAGTAGGGGGCTGCTTTATCAAATATATGCTTAGAAGAAGATAAATTTGATATCCTATTACTAATGCTAGCTATCAAACTTTTAAAGACTATAGGATGGTAAGCGGACTGTTTATGTATATATGAGAGCTCGCTTGTCTTATGACTCAAATATATATATATATATATATATATATATATATATGAAAATAGTAATGCAATACGAGAGTATTGCTTTCCAGTAAAGGATAGCCCGTGAGGGTAAAATTATACATATAAAAGTAAATAAATGGCACAACGAAGCACCGATATTTACTGGAAAATAGCGAACGTAATAAATACGACGCTAATGTATAGCTTCACTGCATATGTACTAGTAAAGATGCGTGTGTGCAACAAACATGAAAAAATTGTCTTACCTCTAGGAAGAACATCTGAAAAATGAAAGAAACGGATAATGCAGTACCCGTTTCAGACTCTTCAAAATACGTTTGCCAACGTATATTTGATTTGTCTTTATCAGCTGCATATACCTCGACAACATTTCAAATGTTGCCACATCTATGCAGTACACTCGTCTGAACGCCAAAACGTTAACAGAACGAGAACAGTGAAGAAGTTTCAATGAAAATAGTAATGCAATACGAGAGTATTGCTTTCCAGTAAAGGATAGCCCGTGAGGGTAAAACTATACAAATAAAAGTAAATAAATGACGTTCAAACGAGTGTACTGGCATAGATGTGGCAACATTTGAAATGTCGTCGTGGTATATGCAACTGATGAAGACTAATCAAATATACGTTGGCAAACTTATTTTGAAGAATCTGAAACCGGTACTGCATTATCCGTTTCTAGGTTTTTCATTTTTCAGATGTTCTTCCTAGAGGTAAGACAATTTTTTTCATGTTTGTTGCACACACGCATCTTTACTAGTACATACGCAGTGAAGCTATACATTAGCGTCGTATTTATTACGTTCGCTATTTTCCAGTAAATATCGGTGCTTCGTTGTGCCATTTATTTACTTTTATATACATACATATATATATATATATACTGTAATACCTCACTTTACAGGGACCTGCCTTACAAGACCACGGGTTTAAGAGTTTTATTTTCCAAGCAGAATTTTCTTCTAACATAAGAAATTCTACTGCGTGTAACCGAAGAATTTATAGAGAGCGAATAAAAGCTTCTGCTAAGCAAACAATTTTAGACTTGTTATATAAAAAGAAATGTACAAGTCCATCTACGAGTGCTTATGAAATGGATGACTGCGTCTACAACTGGCAGTGTGCGTGTGTCTAGTGCAAGTGAAAGTGATTCAGAAAACGATTATGATAATAATACTTTTCTATTATGGTTGACATTCTTGTTAGTTTACATTCTGCTGTTGGTGTTATTACCATTTATTTACGAGTATTATAAATTTTATTGGTAGAATATTTGTCTGGGAACGAATTGCTATTCAAAACATTGCTACTATGCTCTGCTTTACGAGCTTTCGCTTTATATATATACGGTAATGCCTCGATATACGAGGTAATTTATTCCCGGAGATCCATCATAAAGCGCAGGAGTGGATGTGTGGTAAGTAGCTTGCTTACCAACCACATGGTTCCGTGTTCAGTCCCACTACGTGGCACCTTGGGCAACTTTTTTCTACTATAGCGTCGGGCCGATCAAAGCCTTTTGGGTGGATTTGGTAGACGAGAACTGAAAGAAGCCGGCCGTGTATATACATATATATATATGTGTGTGTGTGTGTGTGTGTATGTGTGTGCGTATGTGTACTCTTAACGTTATTCTCGGGGGAGGGAGATTCTGCGTAACAAAGAGTGTGACAAGGCTGGCCCTTTGAAATACAAGTACAAAAGAAACAGGAAGAAAAAGAGAGAGAAATGTGTGATGAAAAAATACAGCAGGGTTCGCCACCACCCTGGCCGGAACCTCGGGGAGCTTTTAGGCGGTCTGGGAATCGAAACCGCGATGCTATGACGGCGAGTCCTCTGTCCTAACCACTGGGCCATTGAGCATCCACTACGTATAGTGTAGTAAAATAGCATACATCCCACATTGCACTCAGAAGAACATAGTATGTTGCTATGGAATTCATAATAACACTGTATTATCATAGAGTCCACTAATATTTATTACATTAGCTTGTAGTATATAACCATAAAGTGGTACGACTTGCATAAAGTACATTAGTGTATAGATTAGTACAGGACATTGTTCACTCGTTGATTTCAATGAATTAGCGTTGCATCGACTTGATTAACAGAGTTCCGTATGTAAAAAGCTTTGTTGATCGATCATGTGAAATACCCCAATTAGTCCAAAATATTTCGATGTCCATGAAGATATGTGCGTCCCTGATACAGATCTACATATCTGCAGATTAATCTAATAATTATAACCGGCGTCTGCGTTGACTACCGTCATATCTAACATATGGCAGTATATATTGTGTTATACGTATGCATGTATATGTTTATGTATGTATGTACGTATATATATACATGCATGCGTGTATGTATGTATATATATATATACATACACATAAATACAATACATACAAGCACACACATGCATATATATAATATACATACATATATATACATATATATATGTATATATATATGTACATATATATATATATACATATATATTATATATATATACATGTATATATACATATATTATATATATATATATATATATATATATATATGTGGTGTATGTATGTATGTATATTATAGATATATGCATGTGTGCGTGCTTGTATGTATTGTATTTATGTGTATGTATATATATATATACATACACGCATGCATGTATACATATACGTACATACATATACATACGTATGTATTTATATATGTATGTGTGTACGTATATGTATACATATACATGTACGTATATGTATACATATACGTACATATATATATATATATATATATATACATACATGCATGCATACATACATACATACATACATACATACATACATACATACATACATACATACATACATACATACATACACTGCATATATTAACACACACAGCCCACGCGCATATGTCCATTTTACACTCTCATTAAAAATAATTACTGCAAGCATTCATTTCTATTGACATATCGCACTACCGATAACACTCTCCATCCTATAAAATAATCAACCATATTCAAAAGTAGGCGATGAAAATAATTAGACAATAATATTCCACAAATAAACTTTTACTGGTTTTAGCTGGTGGCCTGTCGCCATGTTGATATGGCGCTACCTTCACTTTTCCTTTGCCTCTCTTTCTTCTTTGTGCCTTATCTCCATTCTGTTCTTCCTTCACTCTTCTCCTCCTCTCTCTCTCATATGCATGTGCACAAGCAACAAAATCACAATCGAGTTTACAAATATAAACCTAGATATGTGCAGATGCATATGTGTACATGTATCTAGACGCACATACAAATATATAGACATACTTACACACGCACACATATACACAAATATATTCATAAACACACATATATATATATATATACATATATAGACGTACACATATATAAACATACTTACACACACACGCACGCACACACATATATTCATATATATATATATATATATATATATATATACACATAGGCGCAGGTGTGGCCCTGTGGTAAGTAGCTTGCTTACCATCCACATGGTTCCGGGTTCAGACCCACTGCGTGTTACTTTGAACAAGTGTCTTCTACTATAACTTGAGGCCGACCAAAGCCTTGTGAGTGGATCTGGTAACGGAAACTGAAAGAAGCCCATCGTATATATATGTATATGTGTGTGTGTGTGATTGTTTGTGTGTCTGTGTTTGTCCCTCCACCATCGCTTGACAACCGATGCTGGTGTGTTTACGTCCCCATGCCTTAGCGGTTCGGCAAAAGAGACCGATATAATAAGTACTAGGCTTACAAAGAATAAGTCCTGGGGTAGATTTGTTCGACCAAAGACTAAAAGAATATATTTGTATGTATACACACACACACACACACATACATATATATAGGGATACAGAAAGAAAGAAATAAACAAATAAGAAAAGAGGAAGTGAGAATGAGATTTATGCACGAATATATATGCGTACGCGTGCGCACGTTTGTGCAAGCAAGCGCACGTGCGTGTATGCGTATTCTAACGCCTTATTACGGTAGAACTTCACTGCCGTAATTTTCAAAACCTGTGAATCAGTCTCTTTAATGCTGTGAGCGTGGTAGAGTCCTTCCATCTCCTCAAAAGGCTCTCGATACGTTTATTGCTTGAGAGTGTTGCTTTCATCAGCTCGTGGCATGTTAGCTTGTGAAATATTAAACCCTCCGCCTCTCTCTTTCTCATCTTCATGTCTCCCAAGAGAAGAACGATGTCAAAGGACATATTCACCCAGAGATCTCAATTTATATGATGGCTCTTGATTTTATTTTTCGTTTTTATAAACAAAGCACAATAATTCTCCTCTACTCCATGAATTTTATTAAATTCAAGTTTAACCACTTGTACGTGTGAAGTCTGCTTTTTCCCGAAGTTTCCTGTTCAATCTATTGCCATTCCGCCTGGTTTTATATTTTTCTCAAAATTTCGAATCACTTGTTCAACGAAGTGTTTATTAAACGCCTACACGTGAGGTGCCAGTCGTATAAATTAGAATATATATATATGTGTGTGTATATATATATGTATGTATGTATGTATGTATGTATTTATACGAAAGCGATCAATGTAAATAAACAAAATAAATTGCAATAAAATAAAAGTGGTGTGTATGCCAATAAAATTTCCATTTATTTGATTAAAATCTTTCTCTTGGTCATATAATTCTGTATCATATTTTACTTATATTATTGTTGTTGTTGTTATCATTGCTGTTGTTATTGTTATTATTATTTTTTTGTTATTATTCAGTGGTAGTTTGATTATCAAAAGTCAGGTGTATGTGACAATGTCTCTTGTAGGCATTTAATGTGTTTATTTAATATGTTCATACGTGGTTGACTAAACAATCAATAAATGCAGGTACGTATTCGTGTGTAATTTTGGTTGTTAGAACATTCGTGTTTAAATTTCTATTTATTTATTCAATTATTTATTTACAATCAAATTTTTATTTCTATTCTCTGGTGAGGCTGCTTTGTTTTCTCACGTAGCATTCCAGTAATATGCTGTCTCGGTTCTAATGAGGACTGGATATGCCTGTTTAACAATGCTTCATTAAAAATTGTTCAGTGAAAGAAATTTTGAATGTTTCGTCTTGTTTCCGGAAACAAGAGTTTTGATATATTTTCCTCGCATATATTGAGACAGCGCCACTGATTTATTTCTCACGTGCTAGAATAGTGATTAACTGGGTTCTAATAACGATGATTTCTGATAGATTGCTTTATAACAACTTTAGCAGAATATTTGCCTGCTGTATATTGTGTAGAGCTGTGGTTCTCAACCAGTTTTTCCTTATGGACATCTTCGAATAATATTTTACTCGAGTAGATCCTCAAATACATTCATTCTTTAAAAGAAAACCCTATCATAGGCGTAGGAGTGGCAGTGTGGTAAATAGCTTGCTTACGAACCACACGGTTCCGGGTTCAGTCCCACTGCGTGGCACCTTGGACAAGTCTTTTCTGCTATAGCCTCAGGCCGACCAAAGCCATGTGAGTAGATTTGGTAGATGGAAACTGAAAGAAGCCCGTCGTATATATGTATATATATTTGTGTGTGCGTGTGTGTGTGTGTATGTGTGTGTGCATATGTTTGTGTGTCTGTGTTTGTCCCCCAGCATCGCTTGACAACCGATGCTGGTGTGTATACTTCCCGTAACTTAGCGGTTCGGCAAAAGTGACTGATAGGATAAGTACTAGGCTTACAAAGAATAAGTCCTCGGGTCGATTTGCTCGACTAAAGGCGGTGATTCAGCATGGCCACAGTCAAATGACTGAAACAAGTAAAAGAGTAAAAGAGATATGTTTATAGTAATATATTATTAGGAATTGTATTAAAAATATTTTCTGCATTATATAAATACAAACCAATTTATTGCACATAAATTTGTACAACTAAAATTTATATGGACCCCAAATTCTCACGAGGACTCCGGCTGGTGAAGAGAGTGATCCACTGGTGAAGAGAGCTCTTGGTTCAATGATTTGTTGACAGCTGTAGAGATAGTGAATTTCTTGTTAGCTTTAAGAATTCCTTTCCAGAATTTCGAGCAACTAACTCTCAGACGTTCCTACTGAGAATTTGCTCTTGTTTTCGTTTCAACTTAACCTTCAGAAAACATAAAATATCATTTTACTATTACATTACGAGCAAGATCAAAACACTAGCAATGTTCAGAGTATGATTTCCCTTGGTATTTATGTTCAGGTAAAATAATTTTCAGTATATCTGCCTTTAAACCACATATACTTTTCTCTCTTAAACTAAACATAAAAGCTTAATTTAAGTGGAGTAAAGTAAACTTTACAATAAAGCATTTTAATATGGCTACGGAAGCCGAAAATACTTGACAGGAAAGCTCCATAAGTCTAGATTTCTATGTCTTTATTACCGCTAAATTCAGTACGAAATAGTATTTTACTGAGGCGTATGTTCAGCTATTGCAGCTTGATGCAAGTCAGCTTCCCTCGTTCTCTTTCATTCAATACCAAACTTACCGATTGAAGCTTAAATGCAAACACATCAAATACATACATATACATAGAAACATACATACCTACACACACAAAACCAAACACATACATATTAATATATATATAAAACAATAATAAATCTCTGAGCGAGATATAAACCGTAGCTGCACGATATCATGAATAATATATGCCACTTAAATATAGCTAACCCTTCAGGGTGGATATTACTGTAGCTTGTAGCCCAGGGAGGACACCACATCCAGGTGGCAATTGACACACTTTCTGTGCCCTGTCAGTATTTGCAAAGGGAAGCCATCCTTCCCTCTTCCCTTTGCAAATACTGACAGGGCACAGAAAGTGTATCAATAGCCAGCTGGAGGAGGTGTCCTCCTGGGGCTACAAGCTACAGTAGCATCTACCCTGAAGGGTTATCACATTTAAGTGGCAAATATACTTCACGATATATATATATATATGTATGTATGTATATTCAATAATTTACATTTTTGTCTATCTACTTATCTATCTTTATTTCTTTCTCTCTCTCTCTCTCTCTCTATATATATATATATATATATGCAGAGAGAGGGAGAGAGGGAGAGAGAGAGAGAGAGAGAGAGAGGAGAGGAGAGGAGAGAGAGGAGAGAGAGAGAGAGACGAGTGTGTATGATGTATATTACCTATACGATAATTTACTCTATTTCTCCCCTACCGGCATGATATATATTCAACTGAGAATTGAATACATGGAGGTATAGCGACACAGAAGTACACTATAAAGCGGGGCTGAAGTTACTTTAGGGTAATTTTTATGACATACATTTATACTATCATACGATCAAATGCGACTGTGCATTTATATATAGGTTGTCATGTGCGTGTGTGTGGAGTGCGATGTGTGTGCGCATGCGTATGTTTGTGTATGTGTGTGCTGTGTGTGTATGCATGTGTGTTTGAGTGTGTATGTATGTTTGAGTGCATCTATGTGTGTGTGTGCGCGTATCTGTGTGCGTGTTGTTAGTATGTATCTTTAGGTTACCATGAATATCTGTTGGTGGAAGCTGATTTCGTTTTTGGCAGACGCCCACTCAAAAGAATCGAAAGTAATTTAGCGTGTTAGACACGCACGTACACACACACACACATACACACACCACACACACACACACACACACAACACACACACACACTTTCACACATATTGTGAAGCATTTGAAAACGGATGTTCAATAGTTATGTTTCCGTTTTGAAATTGCATTTTCCGTGTTAATTTTGTTGGCCAACACCTGTCACTGTGTGAGGAAACATCAAATCTTCACAAAACTAGACTAGACTCTCTTGCCTGCGGTGTTGCAGTTCTAACACTGGCCAGAAATTGGTTATTTGCATGGTCTACGTTTGAAGATTCTTCATAAAGGGAATCAGTAAAGCAAGCAGGTGTTGTCCAACAAAATTAACACCACAGAACATAAAATTTCAAAGTTAAAACTCAGTTAATACAGTCATGTTTAAAAGAATATGGATATGTGTGTCAGTGTATGTATATATATATATATAATTTTTTTATGTGAATATATATATATATATATATATATATGTCCATGTATATGCATAATATACACAAACACAAACGCATCTATATATATATGTGTGTGTGTTTGTAAATATGTATGTATATATAAGTAAACAATTAAGTATGTGTATATGGTTCTACATATATGCAAGCATACGTGTATAAACATACATATATTGTGTGCACATGTGTGTACGATTAGGTTTGTATGTGTTGAGACGGAGAAATTTGAATTTAAATAAACTGAAAATCTGTAGATTTTTCCCGTATTTACTACATTTAAAACGATAACAAAGATATAAGGTGCAAGTATGGCAGTGTGGTAGGAAGCTTGCTTCCCAACGACATGGTTCCGGGTTCGGTCCCACGTCTAATATAGCTTTCATCACCACTTCTACTATATCCTCGGGCCGAACAAATTTTTGTCAGTGGATTTGGTAGATGGAAACTGAAAGAAGTTCGTCACACACATACACACACACACACATACACACACACAACACACATACACACACACACACATACACACACACACATACACACACACACACATACACACACACACACATATCTGTGTTTGTCCCCCACCCTATGCACTAGTAGTATGTTGGTGAGGTGACGTAATTATATTGTGTAACCACTATCCTCCATCAAATGTGTAAAATGCGTTTCATCGGGTCATTATTTTAGATAAGACCTTCGTTAGATCATTCTGTCATTTCCCTCAAAATTATAATGAATACCCAAATTGTATTTTCCACAATTTACGTATGTTTAGACATGCAACTATATGCATGAGTATATGTTACATCAAACAATAGATACAGGTCTGCACATGTAATAATGCAAAATACCTGCACATATACACACATAGATGCACAATTACCCTGTTGATGTTGTCAAAATTCTTTTGCGCTTACTTTAGTTGTAGGTTAGAGAATGTCTCTTTCTCCATTGGCCAAAAATCTAGACGTAAAAATATATAACAATATGCATACAATTTTCATACATGCTTTCATATACCTTTCCCCATTCGTAAATACATAATGTCCTCTGGACACCAATGTGGTTAAAGAAACTAGAAGAGAAAGAGAAAATCCCTGGACAGTTGCTAAGTTTGCAAATGCAGTATCCTAGATCCACTTTAAGCTTCATACCTATTATTGAAGCAACAACATACATACCAATCTGTTTGACGCGAAGAATGACTAAACTTGGGTTCTTGGGGAGAGATCGCAAATCCTTAATTCATACACTACAAATAATTACGATATCTTGAACTACAAAATTCTGCAGGACCTTCTTAAGATTTGG
>NC_042997.1:124594724-124623251 GCF_006345805.1 Octopus sinensis | reverse complement strand
ACGCATGCGTACGTGTGTGTGTGTGTGTGTGTGTGTGTGTGTGTGTGTGTGTGTATAAGTGTGAGCGTGTATATGTGTTTGTGTGTGTGTACATATATATACATATATATCTGTATATATTATTATTTTTTTACTCGTTTCAGTCATTTGACTGCGGCCATGCTGGAGCACCACCTTAAAGGGTGTTAGTCGAAAAAATCGCCCCCAGGGTTTCTTCTTAGCAAGCCTAGTATTTATTCAGATTTTGCCGAACAGCTAAGTTAGGGGAACATAAACATACCACCATCGGTTGTCAAGTGATGGCGGGAATGTCAAACACGGACACACACACACGCACACACAAATATATACATATATATAAATACGACGGGCTTCTTCCAGTTTCCCTCTACCAAATCCACCCACAAGGCTTTGGACGGCCCTAGGCTATTATAGAAGGCACTTTCCCAAAGTGCTATGCAGTGGGACTGAACCCGGGACCATATAGTTGGGAAGCAAACTTCTTACCGCACAGTCACGCCTGCGCTTATACAATGTTTATGAAAAACATATATCAGACGGCTTTTTTTTTGTTACAAGACGGGAACTAAATGAGTGGTTTAGTCGTCAGGTATCATATCCTTCGGTTTTTATTCTAGCTCTCTGTGTTTTAATTTGTAATTCTAATATCATCTTTCCTTTCCTGCGCTACTGTCCATCATCTTTGTCCAAACATATATCATTTCACAATTTATTTAAAGCTAGACCCTGCTGTCACACATCCTCTCCAAAACTGGACTGGCATCATATCATAATATTATGATACCATTTCTTCACATTCAAGTCGTTCTACTTTATTTAACGATATCCCGAAAGAAATCAAAGGAAAAAAACTCCCACAGCATTTAAACAGAACGTGGACACATTCCTCCAAAAGATACTAGACGAACCACCGACACCAAGATACATTTTTGCAGACTATAATTCACTACTCGAGTGGACTATGTTGTCTCAAAACATGACTTAAAATCTGTCCAGCGTGATCTTATTAAGTTAAACAAGGCCTGGGCCAATAATGGCCGAAAACTAAGTTAACTGTTACATATCTAATTAATTGAAACATAATTAAATTATTATTCATAACTTAATCACGTTTAAATTTATTAGATACGCTAGGTATATTAATCTTATCTCGAATATATTCAGTAATTTTATGCAAAATTATTTTCCGATATTATTAGTAACAGACTGATGTCGCAGCAGTGAATTTCTTTCTTTCACCTTATCTTTTTGCCGCCACACTTCTCATTCGATCATTTTCTTCTCCTCTCTCTCATTCTCTTTCACTCCCCCCCTCTCTCTGTCTGTCTCTGAAACAGCACTTGTTTCTAACGTAAGAACGCCATGACATAAAAACATCATAAATTTTTCTGGGGTGAGTTAATTGATTAAATCGACTCCAGCACTTCGCTCGTAATCGGCCACAGTAGGGTTGAAGGTGGTGTCGAGTTCCGGAGGTAGTTGTCTCATTCGAAAAAATTACAGTAAAGCATTTATTTTAACATTTAAACCGATTCTGCTGCTACCATTACCCAAGACATTCCGCCCTCAGTTGAAGAAATAATTGGTGAGGGTTTAGTCTGAAATTATTCCCTACGAAGCAAAAAATATCCTGTGCAAAATCAGGAAACCTTTTTAAGTCGGTGAGCTGGCACAATCGTTAGCACTCCGGACACATTTCTTAACAGCAATTCGTCACTCTTTACGTTCTGAGGTCAAATTCCACTGCGGTCATCTTTGCTTTTCAATTTTTTTTCTTTCAGTATAGATAAAATAGACAACAGTTGAGTACTGGAGTCGATGTAATCAGCTTACGCCCTCTCCTGAAATTGCTGGCCAAAATGTCTAAGATTTCTATCTCAACTTGACAGAAAACCACACATTTTATAACGCGATTATGGTCGAACGTCTTCGCGCAACACGACCGCATGGTCAATGAAATTTACCTCGCAACCATGAGGTCCGGGTTCGAATCGCATATTGAGCTTATACTCAATGCTCATATTTCGAGTCAACTCATTGGCTTTGAGTGAAACTGGATGTAGGGCAACACATGGTAACCGGTTGATGGATTGTATATGTGTGACAAGGGCAGTTGAATTTGGAACAGCCCTTGTCACACAGTGAGACACACTGATTGTACCTGCGAATTACATTAAGGCCATAAGGGTCTGCGGAATTCTCAGCCAGTTACAGACTAATTCAGGCGTAGATAATTCAGTTGATTGAACCACTGAATATTTATCGTCGAACGACGGAAATCCTTCAGCAACCTGATCACCACCACCGCCACCACCACCAACAACAAGAACAAGAACAACAGCAGCAGCAGCAGCAAAGATGTTGCAGAATACAACGAAGAGTCTCCTTTTGTTCATCAGTTCATAAATGTTGCCGCCGTCTAAGGCAGAGAAAGAAAGGAAATACAAAATGGAGAAGTGAATAAACTTGGTTCTACCGAGCAGTAAAATGTGTAGTGTTTACTATCACTGTCTGTTTGAGTCTAATAATAGAACTAGCAGGAAAGGTCAATGAAAGGCCAGTTTGAGGTCAGTGAAGCCACTGATTATATTAACCTCAAGCTACAGAAACATTAGATGGGACTAAAACAACGTTGAAGTATATACGCCCTCCTCCTTCTGCACTCCACATCGCCCTCGCATCCAGGCCTTCCCCTTTTCTCTTCCTCAACATCATCATCATCATCATCATCCTTTTCTTCTTCTTCTTCTTCTTCTTCTTCTTCCTTTTCTTCTTCTTCTTCTTCTTCTTCTTCTTCCTCTTCTTCTTCTCTTCTTCATCTGCTGCTGCTGCTGCTGCTGCTGCTGCTGCTGCTTCGCCTACTCCTCTTCACCTTATTCCTCCTCATCCTCTTCTTTTTACTCTTTCTTGTGAACGAAGAATTAGATTTTATTTTTGCTGTCAATTTTATTTCCAACCAACCATCACCACCATCACCAACACTACCACGCCTTCCGCCCACCCCCATCCCAACTTCACCATCACACACACACACACACAAGTATCCCTGCATCTTCACCATCCACCGCCATCACCTTTCCCCATTACTATCAAGATCACAGCACATCCTCCACCATAACCACCACCACCTCCACTATCATCGTCATCATCAACAGCGCCAGCATAATCCAACGAAACCCCTGTGTATGCAGCGGATCATTTCGCTAAAAAGTGATCTAAAAATAATGTGCCAAGGGAAATAATTCAAATGGATCAATGGCATGAATTTCGATAAAATATTTAAGGATGCTCTACTAGAACATGCACGCAATTAATTAGAACATTACACTTGTTAATAATCGGTTCTGGTTTGCGTACAACTACGACTGGTTTGACTTGTACTTTAGTTTATCGATCTTCCGAAAGTATCAAAATCAAAGTTAACCTCACCGTGGTTTCAAATCAGAGTAGGCGTGGCTGTGTGGTAAGAAATTTGCTTTTCAACCATAGGGTTCCGTGGTGAGTTTCACTGCGTACCGACTTGGGCAAGTGTTTAATGCTAGAAGCCTCGGTCAAAGGCTGTGAATAGATTTGGTAGACGGAAACTGAAAAAAAGCCCTTCGTATAATTATATAATATATATATATATATATATATATATATATATATATATATATATATATATTATATATATATGTATATATATATATATATATATATATATATATATATATGTATATATATATATATATATATATGTATATATATATAATATATATATATATATCTATATATATATGTTATATATATATAATGTATTATATATATATATATATATATATTATATATTATATATATATATATATATATATATATATGGGTGTGTGTGATTGTGCATAGAAGAAATATTAATAAAAGGAATTCCGACCTTGTCTGATTTTCACGTTTTATTTACAATCTTATAATGATATAAGAGTAATAAAAAATAAAATAAATAATACAATGTTAAATGTTCATTCTGATTGAACTAGTATTTTCATGCATTAAATTCTGCAATCTTGAGGTTCCTGTAGTAGTGGTGACAGTCATGCTTCACAATTTTTGACTGTGAAATTGTGAAGCATGACTGTCACCACAACTACATGAACCTGAAGATTGCAGAATTAATGCATGAAAGTACTAGTTCAATCAGAATGAACATTTAACATTCTATTATTTTATTTTATTTTATTATATTATATTATCTTATATCATTATAAGATTGTAAATAAAGCGTGAAAATCAGACAAGGTCGGAATTCCTTTTATTATATATATATATGTGTATAGATAATATATATATATATATATATATATATATATATATATATATATATATATATATATGTATATATATATATTATGTATGTATATATATATATATATATATATTATATATATATATATGTATGTATGCATGTAATATATATATATAATATATGTATATATTATATATATATATGTAAATGCATATATATACATACACACACACATATATATATATATATGTATATATGTATGTGTGTATAGATATATATATATATGTGTTTGTTTATGTATCTGTGTTTGTGTCTGTGTTTCTCCCAGCACCGCTTGACAACCGGTGTTGTTGTGTTTACGTCCCGTAACTCAGAAGTGGCCAAAAGAATAACTACCAGGCTCAAGAAAATTAGTACTGGGGTCGATTTTTCGACTAAAATTCTTCAAGGCAATGCCCCCGCTTGGCCAAGATTTGATGACTGAAACAAGTCATAGATAAAGCCAGAAGAATTATTTCAAAAAAAAAAAAAGAACTTCTTCCGACCTTCTGACGATTCTACAAGATCGCTGTCTTGATAAGTTCAAACAAAAGCGTAAAAGTTTAGGGGATAAGAGTAGGCGTTTACATCGGCTTATTTTATCGACTCTGAAATGACGAAAGGTAAAATCGGCCTCGACGGAATTTCAACTGTGAAGGAAAAGACGGACAAGATGCCGTTGAGCATTCTTTTCGGCATGCTAACGGTTTTGCCAGCTGGTCTCCATGTTACATTTGTTAATAATGGTTTCAGATGTTGACGAATATGAAAGTGCGGAAACTGCTTGAAGGTTTTATAAAAACACATTCATTCATTGATACGAATTTTGGACGTGTGTGTATTGTTAATGTATCACGTGAGCATTTTCCTGTGGTCTTCATCGAAAAGTGAGTTTTATTCATTTTATGAGCTTTTGTAAAAAAAGAAAAAAAAAAATTGTCACGAAAATGTGTGAGTACTATTATAATATTTGTAGTAATTATAGATCTATTTTCGTCTATCCTCATGTTCTGAGTTCAAATTCCGCCGATGTCAACTTTACCTTTCCTCCTTTCGCGGTCGATAAATTAATCGACTGTTCCCCTCCCCAAAATTTCTGGCCTTGTGCCTAGAGTAGAAAAGAATTATAGATCTATTTATTATAGTTATTGTACTTAATTCTATGACACTTGTCTATGGAGCTCTCATTAGTTGCATGCAAATGAGTTCGTAACTGGGGTCTGGAACTCTCGTGGAAAAAAAAAAAAATTCGCTTCCCGGAAAGTAGCTCTTTTACAATACTGAATATAAATGAGTACCAGACTTAAGATATTTAGTGGGATCGAGCTGTTCGACCAAAACCTTGAAGGCGGGGCCGCAACCTGACCGCAGTCGAATGACTGAAAAATAAACGAACTATGAAACAGAATAAAGAGCAGCATTACCACCACCACCACTACCACCACCACCACCGCCACCGTCGCCGTCGCCACTATCACTTCTGCTCTCATTTCCATTATTGCCTTCGCCACTACAACAACCATCTCACCAACTTCACCTGAGCGCAAACATTTCATCCTCTTCACAATTGCTGAAATCGCCACCAGCAAAACCAGCATCACCCAAACAACAACCTCTCCAGCCACTTCGACCATGACGATCCCCCAACCAATTCAACCCCTAAAACCGTCACAGCCACCGCGTTCCTTAACCGCCAACACTACCACCCCCACATCAACCACTACCATTTAGCACCTTCAATACGAACCCCATTATCCTCTTAGCAACAGTACCACGTTCACCATAATCCGCCTCGACTCAACAGTACCATCATCATTATTGTCACCACCAGCCACCACCAAACCGCGACCACCGTCACCACCACCACTACCAGCACCCTCCTCCTCCTCTCCTAATCTCCTCCTCCCCTTCTTTCCTCTCTTACTCATCAATTGTGACGGTGATGGTGAAAATTACGACGAGGTTAGTGTTAGGATTAAGATAGTGAGGGCAGTGGTAGTAATGATGGTTTTTTTGGTGATGATAATGATGATAATGATGAGGAGGGGGAGGAGAAGGAGAAGGCGGAGGAGAATGGTGATGATAATGATGATTTAGTTGTGATGGTCGTGGTGGAGGGGGCTAGTGCCTAGCAGTAGTCGTGGTGAGGGCGATGAGAACGACAACGTTACTGATTATTGATTTTATGAAGACCATGACGACGACGACGATGACGATGATGAGGATGAAGAGGGGAGAAAAGGATCGCGATGACGATCATGAAGACGATTGCGATGATGATGATGATGATGATGATGATGATGATGATGATGTTGATGATGTGATGTGATGATGATGATGATGATGATGTTGATGTGATGTAATGATGATGATGATGATGATGATGATGATGATGATGTTGATGATGATGATGTGATGTGATGATGATGATGATGATGATGTGATGTAATGATGATGATGATGATGATGATGATGATGAAGATGGCGATGATGATGATGACGACGACGACGACGACGACGGCGACGATGGCAACGATGATGATGATGCTGATGATGCTGATTGCAATAATGATCAGCCTGTAGGCGGCAGTTAGTGTAATGCATTGTACATCAATGCTACGAGAATGAATTGCCAACATTATTACTAATTAGCCCTCGTGTGATAGAACATCCTTTATTTTATCCACTTCACTTGAACTCCTATTAGTAACGGTGCCCTGCTTTTCACTCTCCATCATCTTCTTCTTGTGCTTCTCTCTTATTATTGCTCCTATTATTATTATTATTATTATTATTATTATTATTATTATTATTATTATTATTATTATTATTATTATTATTGCTATTATTATTATTATTATTATTGCTATTATTATTGCTATTATTATTATTATTATTATTATTATTATTATTATTATTATTATTATTATTATTATTAATAATATTATTGCTATTATTATTATTAATAATATTATTGCTATTATTATTATTATTATTATTATTATTATTATTATTATTATTGCTATTATTATTGCTATTATTATTATTATTATTATTATTATTAATAATATTATTGCTATTATTATTATTATTATTATTATTATTATTATCATTATTATTATTATTATTATTGTTAATATTATTATTATTATTGCTATTAATTATTATTAATATTATTATTATTATTATTATTGTTAATATTATTATTATTATTGTTATTATTATTATTATTATTATTGTTCTCTCTTATTATTGCTCTTTTCTATTAGCATTGTTTGTTGTTGTTGTTGCTGTTTAGCCCCGGGTCAGTCTTGATTGATCAAGCCCCTATGATCAAACGGTTTATTCTATGCGGATGGTGTTGTAGAGGTGTTGTTAGAAGTGACAATAATTGACATAGTTATTGTTTGTCGTTGATGGGAAAGAGTAGTAGCGGTGCTGGTGCTGGTGGTGGCGGTAGTGATAGTGGTGGTGGTGGTTGTGATTGGTGTCAGTTGTGGCAGTGATAGTGGTGATGATAGTGGTAGTGTTGGTGGTGCTGTTGGACCGATTGGTGTAGGTGGTAGTGGCTGTGATTGGTGTTAGTGGCGATGAAGGTGGTTGTGATTGGTGTTAGTTGTAGTGGTAGTGGTGGTGGTAATGGTAGTAGTGATAGTGGTGGTGGTAGTGGTAGTGTTGTTGGTGATGCTGTTGGGCCGATTGGTGTAAGTGGTAGTGGCTCTGACTGATGTTAGTGGTGGTGGTTGTGGCCATAATCGATTTTATTGTGGTGCATTTAGTGGTGATGGCTTTGATTGGATTTGTGGCTGATCTTTAGTGATAGCAGTGGAGGTGGTCGTGATTAGAAATGTGGTAGCATTGGTATCTGCGATTGGTGTAGTGATCGATCTCTAACAGCGCTAGTTACGTTAGTATCACTAATTGCTGTTGCAGTAATGATAATGTAGGTAGATTTAGTGGTATCGACTGATCCCTTAACCCTAAAATTACTGACGTTGTCCCTAAATTAGATACAGTTATTTTTGTGACTTACTCAAAAGAGGAGGGGCCAAGAGACGCGTTAAGTCCTGGGATCGATGAGGCAGATGGAAGAAAGGAAGTTATTCTCAGATCGGGTCCGTAATATTGAGGTCACTGCTAGCGGCTTCTAAGTGTTATGTGGTGGCATTAAACTCAGCGTCCGTCCATCGAATTTCATTTAGAATATAGCAATTCATTCAAGGCTAAAGTAAAAATCAAAACTAAAGACAAAGTAACTAGGCTATGATTCCACTCAGTAGGACTGAAGCCGAAACCACGTAGTTGATTTCAAATTCTGCTGATTTCGACTTTTCCTTTCGTCCTTTCGGGGTTGATAAATTAAGTACAAGTTGCGTACTGTGGTCGGTGTAATCGACTTAGTCCCTTTGTCTGTCCTTGTTTGTCCCCTCAATGTTTAGCCCCTTGTGGGCAATAAAGAAATAAGAAACGTTAACACATCTATTTTTATGTTCTGAGTTCAAATTCCGCCGATTTCGACTTTGCCTTCCATCCTTTCGGGGTCGAAAAATTAAGTAACCAGTTGCGTACTGGGATCGATCTAATCGACTGCCCCCCTTCCCAAAAACTTTTGGGCCTTCTACCTAGATTAGAAAAGAATATGCAAACTCGACACTCCGTCGGTTACGACGACGAGGCTTCTAGTCGATCCAATTAACGGCACAGTCTGCCCGTGGAATTAATTTACACATAGTTGTCTGGTAGATTCAGTGTGACAGAATGTGACACTGGCGAGCTGGCAGAGTCATTAGCACGCCAAGCGAAATGCTTAGCGATATTTCGTCTGCCATTATGTTCTGAGTTCAAATTTCGCCGAGGTTGACTCTGCCTTTCATCCTTTCGGGGTCGATAAATTAAGTACCAGTTACGCACTGGGGTCGATCTAATCGATTTAATCCGTTTGTCTGTCCTTGTTTGCCCCCTCAGTGTGTAGCCCCTTATGGGCAGTAACGAAATAAGAATGTGACAAGGCTGACCTTTTGGAATATCAGTAAAACTCATTCTTGCCAGCTGAGTGGACTGGAGCAATGTGAAATAAAGTGTCTTGCTCAAGGACACAATGCACCACTGGAAATCGAAATCATGACCTTACGATCGCGTCTATGCCACGCGCATTCATACTTCTAAATTGGGAGACAAGCATCCAGACTTGAAGCAGACCTGGAATAGGGGGGGGGGACTTCTTGAAGAGGTCATGAATGGCAACGAAAGGACATTGATGAGCGGAACTGATTGTTTGATTGACTGAATGAG
Organism: Octopus sinensis; assembly: GCF_006345805.1. Lineage (NCBI taxonomy): Eukaryota > Metazoa > Mollusca > Cephalopoda > Octopoda > Octopodidae > Octopus > Octopus sinensis. Next base: position 124,613,623 of record NC_042997.1, on the reverse strand, counting down.
TAATCAAAACAATCGATTAGTTAATTGGTTAAATGTTAATTAAATGACTAATAATAATAATGAAAATAAAGGAAGTGAAATGGAACCAATGCGTGTGTTTATTATTAAACTAATGACACTCCCAAGATACAAAAAACAAAATAAACGGTGGTTTGATACGCCAGTTGATGTTTTAGAATATTGCAGACGAAATGCAAAAACGAAATATTTAGTCATATAAAACAAATGTTTGGATGTTCTCCTGTCTCGTGAACCTAGAAAGAGGAAACTTTTGATTAGCAGTTGAGTCGATATGCTTTGTCAACGAGGTTTGAATTCAGAAATCATGCTTCAAAAATAAAAACAAAAGAGAACAAAAAAAACAGGAAACTAAAAAAACAAACAAAGTAAAAAAAAAATCAATGATGAAATGCTGTTACTATTGTTGTCTTTTATCGATTTTGCTTGTTGTACATGTGATTTTATGGTTCAACCACAGGGTAACCACTGACCGAGCAAGCAAATGATCGGTAGCAATCTAGCCATGACAATCTCGTCTTATTTGATTAGCCATCAGTGTTACATTATATAATGAAGTCTTAGATATAATCTTGTTTTAAGCTGGCATCATGTAATTTCAGAAAAAAAGAAAATTTTGAGGTAATATTTCTGGCAGTTCTTCCAGGAGTTAGTGTTATTAAGAGAGGCGGTAGCGGTGGTGGTACGACTGCTGATCATTCTGATGATGCTGTTGTTGTTGACAACAACGACGACGACGAAGATGATGATGATGATGATAGGGAGGAAAACGATGCCGATGACTATGACGATGACGACGAAGGGATAATGATGATGGTAGATGATGATGATGACGATGAAGATGATGATGATGATGATGATGATGATGATGATGATGATGATGATGATGATGACGACGACGAAGATGCTGTAGATGATTATAATGATTTATAATGATGATGGTGTTGAGAATGATGGTGATGATGTTGACATCGCTGCCACAGTTGCAGCTGCTGCTGCTGATGTTGGTGAATATGGCGACAACGACGACGACGAAGATGATGATGATGATGATGATGATGATGATGATGACGACGACGATGCTATTGTTAATAGTGAAGATATTGAAAATAGCAGGAGACGATGACGGCGAAGCAGAGATACATAGGAGATATTTAATTCTCAGCTTTACATTTTCCTTCCTTCCTCAACGTTCTATACATAATAAACTGAATGCATAATACATAATGCATAATACGTAACCAGCTCTACACAGTAGCTGAAGAGATTTCGCTTCTGGAAATAAATCTTCAATGCATTTCTCTTCACCTGCAAATCTAAACCCTGCACCCTGCAACCTGCACCCTGCTTCTCAATACCTAATCTCCACCAACAGCTAACGCAAATACAAGCCTCAACTAATTCTCTCCACCTTGTCTCTCTCTCTCAATGTCTACACATCTGTGTATAAGTATGTGTGTGTGTGTGTGTTGGTATTGTCATTTGATTTGCAATAATGTCGGTTGAAGGATGGCAAGCTTTACTATCAATCCATCATGTACTCTTAAATCCCTTTGCTGGAATACAAAGAAAGCTTGCTTAACAAATCTATCTATATTTATCACTTGCCTCTTAATCCGTCTATCTATCTATCTATCTATCTATCTATCTATCTATCTATCTATCTATCTATCTATCTACCAGCAACCAAAGTATATATACATACATATGTGCATATATATAAATATATATGTATATATATATATTATATATATATATATATATATAATATATATATATATATATATATATATAATATATATATATATGCATATGTATATATATATATATATGTATATATATATACACACATATATATGTATATATATATACATATATATGTATATATATGAATATATATGATTATGTATATATGCATCCATGTTTGTATGTATGCATCTGTCTGCCTGTCTGCCTGCCATCTTTCTGTGTGCCTGTCTGTATGCCTGTTTGTCTGTCTGTTTGTATGTCTTCTTTTGTCCTTGTAAAATATTTTACTATTAAGTACCACAGTATATGACACATGAAGGATGTATTTTATTGGGAGCAAACTCATATACGAGTGTTTAGATTTTCTCTCAAATATTTCTCATCCTTTTAATCTCGTGCTGTGAGCATACGATGTTGGACATGTGAAGAATACAAATTTCAGTTGAATCTGATCCCATTTTGCTAAGGAACCACATCCGAACCACATATACAAATACACACAGAAACACACCCCTTACTTAAGCTTTATACGAGGTAGTATCAAAAAATAACTTATTTACCTAAGTTCTATCGCCATCTCCTTCGAAATAGTCACCTTGCGCAGTAATACACCGGTCCAAGCATCCCTGTTACTTTTGGAATCCGGCCTGGAAGTCGTCTTCCGTAAAAGAGTCGAAGACCGTCTGCGATTCGCTGTAGATCTTGACAAAGGTTTTAAAACAGAGACCTTTGAGCAGCACTTTAAACAGAGGTAATAACTTTGGTGAATAGGGCGGATGTAGAAGCGATACCACCATGTTGTGAAAATTTGCAGGTGAGGAGAGCTCGGTGACAGGGTGCATTGCTGTCATAAAGAATCCATTTCTTTGTGCTCCACTGATCCGGTCGCCTTCGGCGAATGACCTCCTTCAAGCGCTTCATAACATCGCATTAGAACTCTCGATTGATGATCTGAGCCCGTGGGACGAATTCTCGATTTACAATACTTCATTTCGGGGGTAACGCTTGTGGCAGGTCTTCCAGATTGCTCATTGCCTTTCAGAGACGTTTTGTCGCCTTTGAATCACCCTATCTTTCCCCAGGACACCTGAAGAAGGCTGGCGAGTATACCAGCCGAAACGTTGTGTTAAAAACAAGCAAAAATAGTCAGATGTATGATAATAACCTGCTGTTAGTTTGTTTCCGTTCCGTTTCAGGTAGTGGTTAGGCAAAAGAAATCGATAAGATAAGCACCAGACTTTAAAAAGACACCCCAACAAACAAGTACAGGCATTGTTTTGTTTAACTAAATCATTGAAACTGGTGGCACAGCATGGTAGCAGACCATTGACTGGAAAAGTAAAAGATAAAAGATTAATATGACTATATTAAAATCATACGAATAAAAAATGAAACATTTCTTTATTTTTCGTTCTTAGACGAAGAAATAACCCTTAACTATGAGGTTTCTCATCAATAACCCTTGACTGTGAGGTTTCTCATCTCTCTACGCCATAAAGACATATACAAACTCAAGTAATTCTTTGTTTATGTATATCACTATTTAACTTAATATTGGTTTCAAATTTTGGCACAAGGCCAGCAGATTCGGGAACTACTAAATGACGAAAGCAAAAAATTCTTAAATATGATACTTATGTGGCGAAAAAATATTAGAATTATTGGTAATTTTCAAAAATTTAAGAACGTAAGATATTTCAAAACATTAAGACTAATTCTGCAAAATTGTCAGCCGTTTCTTTGCCCACTAACAAACTCAGTTATCTTCTTTTGGCATACATCTTTAGTTTTCTTCAAAATTTATTTGATTGGTTGAAATTATCTCCCCATTTTTCAGACACGGTAATAATTGCCATTAGGTTTTTGTTTACTTTTTCCACTTAAAAAGAAAATTTCTATTGCTTTTGAATCGTTGCATACATCATTTAGTACATCCCTACCTAACTTGAATTGATGAATTTATGCCAATGGCTCACTTGAGAGATGTTTTTCTTAGCTGCTTTTTTAATTCAGGTATACGTTTGTATGTGTTTCTTTATGCCGCTGTGTGTGTGTGTCACTGTGTATGTGTGAGAGATTGTGTCGCCTTTGTGTGTGTGTACATGTGTGTGTGTGTGCGTATGTGTACATATGTGCTTGTGAAGTGTGTGCTACTGAAACTTTGTATTCCACAATTTCCACTGTTTGTGTTTATTTTTTTTCTTGTCTCCCTTATCGCTACATCTTCCTTCCATTTCCCTCTCTTTTCCCTCACTCCTTTCTCTCCCCTTCTCTCCCTCTCTCTCTTTCTCTCTCCATCACTTTCCTTTCCTCTCTTTTATTTGTCATGCAGTAAACCCCTTATTTCTCTGGAACTAATATATTTCTTTATTTCCTCGGGTCAATAATTAATGATCTTCCCCTTTCTCATTCCCCATCACACGCACACTCTCAAACACAAACCACACACACATACACACACACACACACATCACACTTATACACAAGCACAAACCCACACATAACAATGCACAATACAAGCACACACACACACACACTTTTCCCTATGTGTTTAATCATTCATTAGTTTCTATCGTATCACTGAGCAGTAAAGCTCTCCTCGCAAAAATCTCGCTCTTTTCTTCTCCACCACACTTTACAATCACTCATTCACACGCATACACTCACACACACACAACAACATAGACTTACGCTAACACACATGCACTTTCTCTCTCTCTCTCTCTCTTATCCCTCTCTCATCTCTCTCTTTTCATTATACATCATACACACATACACACATATGCACACTCTTTTCCTCTCTCCTTATTTCTCTCCCATTCTCTCGCTTTCTCTGTCTCTGCCTCTGTCCCTCTCACGCACTTTTACATCATGCTCATACACAGATATGCACATCCTCTCTTCTCTCTCTTTATCTCTTTCTCTCGTTTCCTCGTTCTCTCTCTCTCTCTCTCTCTCTCTCTTCATTATACATTATAATCAGACACGTTTTTCTTCCTATCTATTTTTCTTTCTCTCTTTCTCACTCCTTTTCTCCTACACACGCTCTCTCCCTCGCTCTTTCGCTCTCTCTCTCTCTCTTTCTCTTACATTCTACTCTCTTACTTTCACACCGTCTTTCTCATTAAAACCATTATTTCACTATATTCATTTAAGTGTAATCTCCCATTCTGCTGTAGATGAAATATTCTTCATTAGATCGATCGCCATTGCTTTATGAACCACGAAATATAAAACCACTTCAAATTTTAGTCGAAAAAATACAAACACAATCTTGAGATTCCGTTAGGCTATACGGTTTAGTACCACGTACAGAATTGCTACACACGCACAAACTCACACATGCATTTATACACACACACACACATATATACACACACACATACACACACATAGATGGAAAGGTAGATAGATAGGCATACACACATACATATAGATAGTTAAAGAGAGAGAAAGTGACAAAGGAAGAGTCATATCTATCTATCTATCTATCTATCTATCTATCTATCTATCTATCTATCTATCTAACTATCTATCTATCTATCTATCTATCTATCTATCTATCTATCTATCTATCTATCTATCTATCTATCTATCTATCTATCTATCTATCTATCTATCTATCTATCTATCTATCTATCTATCTAGATAGATAGATAGATAGATAGATAGATAGATAGATAGATAGATAGATAGATAGATAGATAGATAGATAGATAGATAGATAGATAGATAGATAGATAGATATACACATATACATGGATCATATGTATGTTGAGTGGGTGTGTGTTGCTCTTATTCATCTACTGCTTTTTGTTATCAACGAGTGGGCATACTAGGGCACCATCTTCAAGTTCTTTAGCCCATCACATCGACCAAAAGTACTTCCTGCACATTTCGTTCTTCCTCTCTTCTTCTCCCGCTCTCCCATTTCACTCTCGCTCTCACTATGCATACACATTTATATGTGTGCATATGTGATTTTAGGCACCCAACAAGATATTATTGTTAAGCTGAAACTGTTGCTAATTTAAAAAGAAACTGAATGGTGAGGTTATTGTTTCGTATTCCGAAAAAGCAACGTTTTGGACATACGACACTCTTGCATAATGGCAACGATATACATACATACATACATATATATATATATATATATATATATATATATATATATATATATATATATATATATATATATATACAGACACAACACACAGATAAGGAAATAATTATATAGCACGAACATGATCAACTATCCATATTTTGCTGAAAAATCTGTCGGCGTCCAGCCATGCGACTTGACTGTGATTACGCGTCAAGTGCTTTACCATTTAAGCTAAACTGAAGGAAAGAGAGAGAGAGAGAAGAGAGAGAATGAGAGAGAGAGAGAGAGAGAGAGAGAGAGAAGAGAGAGAGAGAGAGAGAGAGAGAGAGAGAGAGCAACGGATGGTTATAATATCGAGGGTTATAATATTCATTTCAGCCCAGTCAAAATCTAAGAATCACCCACAATAACCTTGTTTCTGTAACTTTTTAACCATTTACATTTATCATTCACCGATTTGTAGGACCCTGTTTAGTTCAATGCTATCAGTAATAATATATGAGATGAATTTTTTTAAATTTTCATCGGCTTCGCAACAAGAAAGTTCTAAGCTGGTTGCTTTTATTTGAGGTTCTACAGATTCTGTGAATCCAGTGTTCAGTCACAAAATGAATCTTATGGTTGTATTAAATTTTGTTCATGGTGCCGTTGTAATTTAACCCAAGGTCCGCCCTGATCGAGTAAACCTATTATGAAAGACATTCCAACATATCTGAAATCTTCGACTCTTCTTTGTTAGTTATTCAATGCGACCTTCCGAAGATTAAACTTGTATATTTAACAAATAAAGCGGCCACCTAGATACTTATGAAGAAAATTACCGATACAGAACTTAAATTGTATACAAATATATTAATTCAATCATAAATTCTATATCATATTATATAGTTTTAACTGGTCTCTAATGAGTAAATTTTCATTACCAGGTAATTCACTCAAGATATTGATTGATAAACAACTTTGCTTTCTTACACCAAACACTATCTCCTGTCATACATTTTCTTAAGTTTTCTCTCATCATTAATTTGACAAATACTATGAAGTCTATACTTCACTGATGAACTCCTAATAAAAGCAAAAGCTTGTTGTCTTGCATAAATATCTCCTCTACTTGCTGAAATAATTAAGAGATTATTAGTCATTTACTATCGTGGATCTTATACTAGCGTATAACCAATTAGTTTGTTAATGGTCTTTGTATTAAATATGTTATTCTTATCTTTTATTTGTTGAACACACGCACTCACAAAGTCTCACACACACACATACACACACACGAACACATTTACTTACATATAAACATCCATACATACAGGAGCATGTCTAGATATGTAACTGTATGCACGAGAATGCATACATAAAACAAAATTACAAATCTGCACATATACATACATGCATTTATATATATATACATACATACATACATACATACATACATACATACATGCATACATACATACATGCACACATAAATACATTGCCTATCATTCGATATGGTTAGCCAGATATGGATTATATCAGAGTGCTATTAATTCAACTGCCCGGTGACCAATCTTCCGTTCCTTAACGTTATCATTCTTATTTTGCATTTGTTACCGTCCCAAATGTTCGGTACGACCCCTTTAATCAAGCCAAAACCAGCACCATTATATCTATGACTACGACGACGACCACAGTACCGCCATCACAGCTACGTCCACCTCCACCGCGGTCGGGGCTAATCAAGTTCTTTCTTCACTTCTCTGCGCTTTCTTAAAGTATCACTTCTTTCACACTCCATCATTAACTTCGTTCAGACAAATTTCCTGCTATTTCTCTGTCTCTCTCTCTCCACTTCCAACATCGTGTGCGTCCATCCATTTCAATACAAGCAGCCTCACAATAGTACTAATCGTCTGCTTGTTAGGAAGACCAGACAGAATCGTCATCCTGTAATGGCAGTGATCCAAAGTAACTGGCTGGGAGAATTAACCGTTTCTTTATCTTTCATCAATAAACAAGTTGCAATTGTTTAAGTGATATATGATATATGAGAAAGGCAAACACCTTACCGCTAAGTGTTGACACATTTGTTATTATTTCGTCTCTTCTTCCTCTAATTCTTTCGATTTTTATCCGGCAATTACGTCTGTAGATAGCTGGCTTCAGAAGTCAGACGAGAGAATCCGTTTTAGTGAACGAGGAGCAATAAAAATTTAAGAATGCCTTCAGCTAGAATCGTAAGCATGTTTGGATAGGTATTGAACTAATACATAATTTTGGCTGAGGTACAGTATCTGTAACAACATTGTATCTGCGTCTAGCCGCTAGCTTATTGATAGTAACTTGTAAAACATATTGGCAAATATCGCTATTCTAATGTAGATCGAATTTTACATGGCGAGTTTGTTTAATGAGCGTTCAAATGACAAGGGCTAACATTTGTGCTTAACCACTCTTATCTGTTATTAGAAACTGGTGTGCGTTTATGAATATATATATATATATATATATGTATATATATGCATACTACATACAAGCATACTACATACAAGCATACTACATACATATTATATATACCTTTGCATGTGGGTGCGTGTGTGTGCGAGCGTGTGTGCCGATATATACATATACGTGTGGTAAGAAGCGTGTTTCTCACCACACGGCGAGCTGGCAGAAACGTTAGCACACCGGGTGAAATGTTTAGCGGTATTTTGTCTTCCGCTACGTTCTGAGTTCAAATTCCGCCGAAGTCGACTTTGGTTTTCATCCATTTGGGGTCGATTAGATAAGTACCAGTTACGCACTGGGGTCGATGCAACCGACTTAATCCGTTTGTCTGTCTTTGTTTGTCCCCTCTGTGTGTAGCCCCTTGTGGGCAGTAAAGAAATAAGAAGCGTGCTTCTAGCCGTGTAAGTCCGGGTCCAGTTCTACTGCGTGACACCTTAGGTTTTTGTGTTTTTTTTTAATATAGTCCCAGGCTAACGAAAGACTTGCGAGTGGATTTGGGAGTAGATTTTGAAAACTGAAAGAAGCCCCTCGTGTATATACATACAAACATTTATATATATGTCTATATTCATCTGAATGTTATCTTTGTGTTTTTCTCTCCCACGCCACCTGCCAACCGATGTTGGTTTGTTTACGTCCCTGTTAGCTACCGGTTCGTCTACAGATCCCGATAGAATAAGCACTGGGATCGAATCATTCGAGTGAAACCTTCCAAAGTGGTGCCCCACCATGGCTACTGTCCAATGGCTGAAAGATAAAAGATGATATATATATATAATATATATATTTGAATTACACACATAGCTAATGACATAAATTTGCATTTTGATTATCCTGGGTAGAAGATCTTCAGTGCAAGATGGACATTATAGAGTTTACATCTTGATCATTTGATACTCCAACAGGCTAAGCAGATGAAAGCTTGATTATTGTGTGTGCACACATGCGTTAATATTTTTTATTTCTATTTAAAAACAATAATAATAGAACTAATAATAATAATAATAATAATAATAATAATAATAATAATAATAATAATAATATAATGATGATGATGATGATGATAATAATAATAATAATAATAATAATAATAATAATAATAATAATAATAATAATAATAATAATGATAATGATGATGATGATGATGATAATAATAATAATAATAATAATAATAATAATAATAATAATAATAATAATAATAGTAATAATAATGAATTAAAGTATATAAGAATAAATATGAGGGCCAGATATAAAGATTAATAATAAATGAAAATAATGAAAATGAAATATATCAATAATGAAAAACAGATAAAGCAAAACTGAATGAAAGTTTTTTTTTACAAAACGTGGATGCCGATGGTCCATTTTGGTTTATGTGTGCGAGTATGTTCGTGTGTTTATATGTGTGATCGCATGTGTATATAAGTATGTTTACTGCCTAAGTGCGCGCGCGTGCGTATGTGTATGTGTGTCGGCGTAATGTTATTGAATACAAGTATGGATGTTATTATTTATGTGTGCGTGTTTATAGTTGCGTTTATATATCGTTACTGCTTAGTTTCCTTTATTAGTGCGTAAGTGAGTATGTCTATTAGTAAAAAGTTATCGAATATATAACTGCATATGTATTTAGAGTTATGAATATTCATGCCCATTTCACTTTAAGTTTGATTGTTTATGCGTGTGTGTGTGTATGAATGTTTAATATCTACGTTGATTTATGTATGCATAAGTGTGTGCTTGTACACACAGACACACACACACACACATATATATATATATATGTATATATATATATATATATATATATATATATATATATATATATATATATATACATATATATAAATTTTGTTTTCGTAATGGGATAAAAAAACCAAGACTGAGTAAATTTTAGAACATTTATAAATACGAATCTGGAACTCAACTATGGTCTATCCATAGCACTTATTCAGCATTACCTGACACCTTTGGTCGTCACTGACACCATTACCTCTCATAACCTATATATATTATATATATATATTAATATATATATAGACATTAATATATATATAGCCCGAGGCTATAGTAGAAGACACTTGCCCAAGGTGCCAAGCAGTGGGACTGAAACCTGAACCATATGGTAAGCAGCTTGCTTACCAACCATATGGTTCAGGTTTCAGTCCCACTGCTTGGCACCTTGGGCAAGTGTCTTCTACTATAGCCTCGGGCTGGCCAAAGCCTTGTGAGTGGATTTGATAGACGGAAATTGAAAGAACCCGTCGTATATATGTATGTATGTATGTGCGTGTGTATGTTTATGTGTCTGTGTTTGTCTCCCTAGTATTGTTTGACAACCGATGTTGGTGTGTTTATGGCCCCGTCACCTAGCGTTTCGGCAAAAGAGACTGATAGAATAAGTACTAGGCTTACAAAGAATAAGTCCCGTGGTCGATTTACTCAACTAAAGGCGGTGCTCCAGCATGGCCGCAGTCAAATGACGGAAACAAGTAAAAGATTAAAAGAGTAAAGAGTATATATGTATGTATATGTATGTGGTTACATATAAAAATAATCTATTTTGTAAAATGCTTGTTACTGCAATTCTTGCCCGTACAATATTTGCCAGTCATGTTTTCTTTCCAAAAAGAAGAGTGTTACATTCTCTTTAGCTCTCAGTAACTTCTTTCGTAAACATAATCCCGCCACTGGTCAATGGCCAATCAACAAATATTCTGAGGCCCTCCGAAATTTCCATTACATTATCAAATATGTCCTTCGTTCATTCTACTAGTATAGTAAGGCGACTTTTATGTTAAAGACTTAACTGAACACCGAAGAAGAATTTTCTCTTATTCGTTCCAGTATTGTTGTAGTTAATTGTAGGTCGGTTACTATTGCTGTGTCAGATGGAATTGCTACTGCTGCTAGTATTTTTATTATTATTGTTGTTGTTGTTTTTATAGTTGCTGTTGTTGTTAAGCAAAAAACACTTAACATGTGCCGGATATTACTTTGAAAGAAATGAAAGTTTTCTTTCTGTTTTTTCTTTTTTTTTTTTGTACATAAATTCAAAATGATTTTGGAAGAAATTAGTTAATCAAAGACGTCAAGAACGTCTTTAAGGAAAACTGATAAATGAGATTAAGTCTAAGGCATAGTGAATGGAGCCTAATTAACGCGTAATCAATTGGTAAGTAGCAAAGAATATTAATGAGATTATGTAAAATCATCAACTTGAAATAGTTGGGACACAGTACAAAGCGAAGGAAATTACTCTACAAGAGAAGAGAGTAGAACTGGCTTTCTTTCTTTCTTTCTTTCTTTCTTTCTTTCTTCCATCCATTCCTTATTCTTTTCTCGGTATAATTAATTAAATGAAATTTATGGAGTTATCTCCCTTGCCTCTTCTAAGAAAGATCTTCATTAACGCTAATAAGTTTTCCTTTCGTTAGTTTATAATTGCGATTCATTAAGAAATTAACATTCATATACCCACCTAGAATATAACAGACTAAACTTAACCGTAAACATACGAACGCCTGTGTCACTCAGCGGACTACGTGCTCAAGCACAACATAGCTGTCGTCGCATAAATACTAACTACTAAAGAAAAGAGAGTTCACATTCTATTAAGCACAAACCTAGATTTAGATATTCACATGTCCCACCCCACTAAACACATGCATTCGCATACACAAACACACACACATACACACACGTGCACGCACATGCATGCAACCCTCACACACTCATAATCGTACTAGCCATGATTTAGCAAACGGGATTGCATATTTGTGTGTGTGTGTGTGTGTGTGTATGTGTGTGCGTGTGTAATTTCCTCTGACAATTCGCGCTGCCGATGCCCCCTCCACCTAGGTATAATATTTTAAAAGGCTTTCCTTAAGTTTGGGATGTAGCTTATGAGTAAGAACTTATCAATCATACTTTCCTTTTCCTTCTGTCCATCACTCTCATCTGCTTTCACAATAATGACAGAAATTTGCTTTTATATTAACGGAATTAAAAAAATACCTCAAGTATTGGCATCAATGAGATACAAACATTCTTCATTTCAAGCGTTTAACGCTTGTTATACGTTGCAAGTCAATGACTGCGATTGTGCATAACCCTGTTTTACCCCTCCTCTGGGATAGTTCTTTGGATATCAAAAAGTATAAAGGTCTATTTTATCTTTGTCTCAGGTCATTTTGTTGTGATTTCCCTTCAGTCACATCCGTTTGACTATCAAACTAACATTCCTGGCGCATGAGTCAGCACGTAGACTTATAATTTTGAGTACAGCTTCCACTGAGAGTATCAAACAAATTGTTATATATTCTTTTCTACTCTAGGCACAAGGCCCGAAAATTTTTTTGGGGAGGGTGCCAGTCGATTAGATCGGCCCCAGTACGTAACTGGTAATTATTTAATCGACTCCGAAAGGATGAAAGGATGGAAACTGAAATAAGCCCGTCGTATATATGTATATATATATATATATATGCGTGTGTGTGTTTGTGTGTCTGTGCTTGTCCCCCTAGCATTGCTTGGGAACCGATACTGGTGTGTTTATGTCCCCGTTACTTAGCGGTTTAGCAAAAGAGACCGATAGAATAAGTACTGGGCTTACAAAAGAATAAGTCCTGGGGTGGAGTTGCTCGATTAAAGGCGATTCTCCAGCATGGCCGCAGTCATATGACTGAAGCAAGTAAAAGAATAAAAAAAGAATATATGTATGTACGTGTATAAGCACAATACTTAAAATTTTCTGGGAAGGAGTAAGTTGATCACATCGACTCCAGCGCTCAGCTGATACTTATTTTATTATCCCAGATGGATAAAACGCAACGTCGACTTTGATGGAGTTTGAATCCAGAGCATTAAAACGGACGAAATACTGCAAAGTATTTTGCCCGGTGCACGAAACGATTCTGCTGGCGCGCCGCCTTAATGTACGTGTACATAATATTTATGATGAGTTCATTGAATATATTTTGGCACCTCAATATAAACAGACTCATAAACATCATGAATAAAAGGAGAGTATAGGTTTATAAATACTGTTCTGTATATTGTATTAGGTTTGACTGTTTTCCATTAATTCATTCTTTAATGATTTAGCAGGAATGTTGTAAAGCGAGTTGTAATATTTGGTCGTTATTAGTCTGGAAATGAATATTGCAATTCCACTAACCACAATATGTTTGATATATACTTTTATAATTATAAGAGTATGTATTATTGATTATATTTAGTACTAATAGACATAATTTTGTACATAATTATATACGTATACAATATATAATTCTCCATACAGAAGATTCATAAGGCTACCATTTTTTTAATATCTCTGCAAATCTGTAGCAATCAGAAACAATAGACAAATAATTCTATGAATGTTATTGTCAACATATTTCAAATTAGATTCTGCAATAACAAACAGTGGGTGGGTGTAGTGGAATATATCTATGTACGCAGAATATCGGCTTTGTTTTGTATATTTAGAACAATGACAGTCTAACAGAGTCTGTTCTGAAATAAGCTATATAAATAAGAACGTATACACGAAAGACACGCGTGTACAAATAAGGAAACTTACTGCATTTGTGCAATTTTCCCCCAAATCACGGGTCAGTAAATTAGCTTGTCTTATAACCACGAGGTCAGTCTTTGTGTTATTGGTAGTTGGTAATTCAAGAAATGGTCTGCAAAAAAATGTGCACTTTGGAAGATGTCATATAGAGCACGCACGAAATACTCACCCTTTAACAAAACCATTGCTAATGTTATATACAAAACCCAACTGAAACCTACATTTGTAATTGCAAAATATATACTGAAGCTTTGCTCATTTTAATATGCTCTACTCTCATTCTAATATGCTCTACTCTCATTCTAAAGAGAACTAACCATAGATTACAAACAATGCCAAAGGAGTCCACTCTAGTTTTAACGCAAAAAGCAAGCTAGAAAAATATATTCAAGTTAAATTTATATTGACAAAACTTAAACTGAAATTACTTTCGTAGAAACGAAGTCTACACAATCTACATCCACACTAAAGCAAACTCAATTAAACTTGGTGGTTTTTAGCTGCCTTTAGCAATTAGAACTTCAATCCCATGCTACATATTTACTGTCAAGTAGACTGAACAACTAATTTGAGAATTAAATATCTTGGAGCCCTCTGTAGACGGATCAATATTTTATTTATATCAACAACTTGGTATAGACCCCACAGCATCTTTGAATAATTTGCTTTGTAACAAAGTGGTTTCAGGTACGAACTTACGATGTTACATCTTGAGCTGCTACTTTTATGCCAGTGTCTTGGGTTGAAATTTGGTTAATGAAATCTTTTCAGAAGCCTATCTCTCTCTCTCTCACACACACACACGTATATGCTTCCTTTTTTCATTTGTATGAATATACACAAATACGCATCTAGATATGTGTTTATTCCTGAAAGGTATTCACGTCGAAGGAAATTTGTAAATCAATCGGTGCTACTAACAAAAACACCGAAGGATATTTTTCCGACAGAAACATTTACTATTCACTCGCAACGTAAGAAATGTTGTATGCAGTAAGCATACCACATTGCGTATTGTAAACTAAGATTAGTTTGTTGGACTTTTGTAACCTATAACAGATAACACTATCATTGGCAAATATATCTTATAACTATATGAAAAAAATAACACAAGCAAACAAACTGTCTTTTTTTTATCTTTGGAAAGATAAAAGAAGAAATCTAAGTGAAAAGGATAAATGCCAGCTTCTGAAGAATGTTCTAAACAAATTAACCAGAGATATATGTGTATAAATCTTGATATTTAATCTTTTACTTTTTTACTTGTTTCAGTCATTTGATTGCGGCCATGCTGGAACACTGCCTTTAGTCTAGCAAATCGACCCCAGGACTTATTCTTTGTAAGCTTAGTACTTATTCTTTGTAAGCCTAGTACTTATTCTATCGGTCTATTTTGCCGAACCGCTTCGTTACGGGGACATAAACACACCAGCATCAGTTGTCAAGCGATGTTGGGGATACACACACTGACACGCAAACATACATACACACATGCATACATATATATATATATATATATATATATATATACGACAGACTTCTTTCAGTTTCCGCCTACTAAATCCACTCACAAGGCTCTGGTCGCCCCGAGGCTATAGTAGAAGACACTTGCCCTAGGTGCCACGCAGTGTGACTGAACCCAGAACCATGTGGTTGGTAAGCAAGCTACGTAACACGCAGCCACTCCTGCGCCTATAGTAGAAGATACTTGCTGAAAGTGCCATGCAGTGAGACTGAATCCGGAACCACGTGGTTGGTAAGCAAGATACACTCCTGCGCCTATTTCTGGTACTTAATTTATCGACCCCGAAATGATGAAAGGCAGAATTTGAACTCAGAACATAGCGATAGGCGAAATACCGCTATGCATTTCGTCCAGCTTGCTAACGACTCTGCTAACATTAATGTTAGCTCATCAGACCGGAGCAGCGAGTTGGTAGCATGAGCCAGTGAAAATGCTAACCGTATTTCGTCCTTCCTTACGTTCTGAGTTCAAATTCTTCTGAGGTCGAATATATCACTTCGGGATCGGTAAAATAAGTCAGGCACTAACGTCGATGTAATCAAGAAGCTCTTTCCCCGCTAAAATTTAACCCATTGTCCCTATAGTAAAAATGAATATTTAATAACAAGAATAATAATTTTATCTTTCTTTTGTATAAGAGCTGAAATTTCGTTTTTATACAACGCGTTAAAAGGGGGGGGGGGAAATTCGACAAAAAACATCACTCACGCATGAAACAAATTATTTCTTTCATTCGGGTTGATCTAGGTATTTCAAATTGATTACCTTTACTATAGCAGCTGAAACTAATTAATTTCAAATACGTTTATCATTTCTTTCAAAATAAATAAATAAATAAATGAAAAATAAATAAATAACTAAATAAAACCCTTCCCTGTTAAAAGACTTCATTAATTATCTGAGATTCTGGAGGTGCATTTCGATGCGTTCATTTAATTTGCATTTGTTACTAAGAATAGCTACGCACGAATGCCTTCAGGCATTGATCAACTCCATTAATGTTTATACTAAAATAAACAATATTATAAAGAGATGGTAGCTCCGTTCTATGTTAAAAGACAGTGTAAGGCTTCTAGAAGACATGGGCAAATAAGAGGATATTAGAGGTTCCAGTGTCACTGAAGCCATATCGATAGATACTACAAACGCAGGCACACATAGACACATATATGTCTATTTATGTATGTGCGTGTATATGTCTGTTTATATATATGTGTATGTGTGTGCATATACTCATTATAAATGTAAATATATATCATATTAAAATGTGTGGCTGTATATAGGTGGGTGTTTATGTATCAATGTGTATGTATATGCATATGTATATGTGTATCTATATTTATATCGACGTACAGTAACGTATACGTGTTTATATATTCCTATGCGTAAATGTATATTATATTAAATTGTGTGTTTGTATATGTGGGTGTGTGTATATGTGTGTATATGTATAAATATGTATGTATATGTATATGTATATCGACGTATACTAATATATATGTGTTTATATATTTGTATGCTTATGTATACTCTTGTGTGCGCATCAATAATCAGAGTGCATCTGTGAGTGTTTGTGCGAATCAACTTTTGAATATATTTATATACATATATACATACATACATACAAACATTCATACACACATACATACATACATACATACATACATACATACATTCATGCAGACATATATATATACATACATACATACATACATACATACATACATACATATAATATATGTATATTTATATAAAGACACCTGTTATTTCTTGTTCTTGTGTTCGTAATTGTGTACCATGTTCTCCGTTTCTTTTCGTTTGTTTGTTTTTTTTTCGTCTTTGTTGCTGTACGCATTCGCTAGTTTTCTTACAAAGGGGTCTAATGCTCTTAGCTTAGACATTTTGGGGGACAACCAGATCGAACCATCTCAAGTGTAACTGCTCCAAATGGTTGTGACTTCTGGTAGTTGACTGATGAAAGAAAGCCAAGAATGACCCCTCTGTTTTGTTTGTCCTAATTATTTCTCTTGTCCGCCTTTGTGTCATCTATCTGCCCGAACATTTTAATGTCCTCTATTGTGTTTTTGTTCCATTCTGTCACCTGATGCGACCAGCAGCCGGCGTCGCTGTCGTTCGTTTGTTTATCTGTACACTCGGTGTCATAATAAATCAACTAACTAAAATTCTGAGACAATGAGCATGTTGAGAAAATTTGCTAATAAATTTACATGATTTCATAAAATAAACTTTCATTTTGTCAGCGAAAATAGTGACATTAGGGAAACCACAGGGTTCTCTCTAAAGGACAGAATGAAAATTAACTCGACCAGTTTTATTTGGTCATTATCAACTCATGAAATACATAAATAAATAAACGAATAAAAAATTAAATCAGATAATTAACGGTTGGTAAAGTTTTGAGTAAACGAATGCAAGACAAACATAAAAATTTGTATTAACTTTCGTAGGTTTATTAATCCTATCACAATCCGATATAAATTCCCTTTTCAAGTATAAGAAAATAATTAAAGAAGATTATAAAACACCCTAAATAGGATAATATAGTATGTTTATCTTCTTTACCTTTTATTCATTGCCACCATTTTATATATTGTAATTATCTCCTCACGCTATTACTGAAAAGACTGCGAAAATTTATCTCATTATCGTATACTGCAAAGTTTCGAGAAAATTACAAGTTCTCATTTACCATCACTGGTATGTTTTTCAGAAGTCTGATATTAAGTGAAACGGCTTAAAAGGAAACCATTTTTAT
Organism: Octopus sinensis; assembly: GCF_006345805.1. NCBI lineage: Eukaryota > Metazoa > Mollusca > Cephalopoda > Octopoda > Octopodidae > Octopus > Octopus sinensis. The sequence goes on along the minus strand of NC_042997.1, from coordinate 124,595,382 downwards.
CATAGGATCATTGATATAAACACGAGTCACCGTTCCACAGTTAATTCCCAGTCATGAAATATCAACAAACTTCTAAATAGTTCATATTCTCAATAGAAGTATATGTGATCTTTATATGCATTTAAAAAATTAGAAAAACCAAATTGAAAAGTTTAAATTTAAAAATACGTCAATAGTGCAAGGATGAAAAGCAAAGTCGACCTTGCCGGAATTTGAACCCAGAACATAAAAGAATTGTTGCTATGCATTTTGTCACACGCGTTAAAGATTCTGCCAACTCTTATCCTTGGATGTCCCTGGTTGAGACTTGGGTGCAATTCGTATAACTGAAAGCAAAAGCAAAACATAGCATAAAGTAATAAAGATAAGGAGCAGAGACGGCTGCGGAGGGAAGGCGCGCCGGAAAAGGAGCGGGGATCGGGACGAGCAAGAGGGAGCGGAGGAAAGTGAGCTCTCGGTGGATATAATAAGAATATGAGCATCTCAACAAACCACTGCACATACCCAAGGCACACAGAGCTGCGCTCAGTAGTGCAGTGAAAGCACGGGATAAAAATAAAACTACTGAATAATAATAATAATAATAATAATAATAATAATAATAATAATAATAATAATAATAATAATAATTAATATTATTATTACTACTACTACTACT
>NC_042997.1:124582224-124589724 GCF_006345805.1 Octopus sinensis | reverse complement strand
ACCTCTAGCTTAAGTTAACGATGTTTTAGCTCAATTATAATGCCATATTTAGTAAATCTACTGATCTCCCTACAAGAATAGTCAACAACTCATTATAATTTAAATTTATTGAAGTCTACATATTTTTAAGGTATGAGAGAGGAGAGATTTTTTTCAATCATTCCTGGAGTTTGAACCAGCGTTACTCTGAAAACATTTTGTGACTTTGTCCAAGATCGACAATAACAATAAAGAAAGTAGATAAAAACATGTTATAATAGTAATAATAAAGAACAATAAAATAACAAGAAATGATTTCTGAATTGGGAGACAACCACAGACGGGTTTTTGGGGCACCCTATGTAAAAATCTGTTGTACTCTGATATACGAACGTCAAGTACCTTCTATTACATGTTATCGTTGTTTTCTAATATAAAGCTTCTCAGATATTGGGGTAGGTGTAATCAATTTATTCACATCATAGCATGCGTAGTTCATATTTTAATGATCCCAGACTGTAAGTTGTTCCCCATTGTGGTCGGGACATAAATATATATAGATAAGTACACTTGCGCATTTGGTCTTACCGTCTATCAATTCTGCCAATAATAAAAATATTAGCATTAATAAATATCATAGAACTAATTTAATAAATGGTTTCTTGTCCATGTTTCTTCTCATTCGTTAAAGATGTGGCACCAAATTTTCTAGGCAATTACACATTATTCAATAACAAAAATTCAATATTTATGTTCCAATTTGATTTCTTATTTCTCACTAATATTTACAATATTCTTTTATTATCTGTTAGTAAATTGTTTGCTGCCGTATATAGTTTCATTTGCTTTATTCCCTTCCTTCTCTATAAGGAATGTGTCTGCCATTGCGTATATATTTGTCATTAATATTCATAAACCTCAAATATTTAAAACAATGCGCATTTAATCTATTATTGTCTTCAGTTTTATTCATTTCTCGAAAAATACTCTAGACTCTGGCATTTAGATATTACTAATTTCTAGAAAAGGAGTAACTATAATTGCTTCCTTAAGTACTGAGTTACCTCCCATTATAACTTGAGTCCGACCTTGGCGTTGACTATTTAACTATTTGTAGAATCGATAAAACAATTCGTCAGGCACTAGGATCAATTAAATGCATGATGTCACTCGCTCAACATGTATTGATAGGTGCCAATGCTAGAAACCATTGCGTGAGACTAAAATATTTGTTATATTTAGTTGCAGCCCTTCTCCTCCTGGGATCAAATCGGTAGATGTTAAATTCGATTTAAATATCTCCGTTCGATAAAATAGACCCCAATAACACAATGAAGTTGAGTTTCTTTTAAAGCCTTTCTCTAGAAAATTGTAGCTTTGTGAAACAGTTTGAAGCCCTTACTATTTGCAATTATCTTAGTGCAATCTCATGAAGTGACTTGGAGAAAATTCTTTCAACAAATTTCATCCGAATTATGTATTGATTGGGAAAAAGCATGAATACGAAGAATTAGTCTTGTCTTTCCAGCTTTTTCACTTTCATCGTCATTCCCCATTCTCTTATGGTTCTTTCTTGCTCTACTGTCAGATCAGAAATGCAGAACGAATTTAATGATTTGCTGAAAATAAAACGTTGATAGAATTACATGGAAAATCATGACTACGGTACAATTTGTTGTAGATTAATGCCTACTAAGGGAAGAAAGGTAACCTTTACATCTTTTCGTTGGAATTCCTACACTGGTAGAAGGAAGAAAGAAAATTAGCCTCAGACTCTAGACCTGGATGAATGCAACACAATAACGACTGCTAAGGCGTACAAAAGCCAAAAGCTGGTCTGTAAGCGGACGATGGATTAGCCCTACAATTCAAGAACACTTATAATTTATTATGCGTGCTTCCACACAGTTTCCGCATACTCAATTCCCCTCACAAAGCTTGGATTGGAACTATGCTATGATAGAAGAGATAGAAGAGAAATTAGCCGAATAGAATGTTATTGAGTCTGACCGAGAACACATTTAAAGTTATCTTCACTATCACACACCCACGTTTGCACTCTTTAGTAATTGAGTCTTATCTTATCAAGTCACTAAAATATTAGATTCCATTTAACAGATTAAATTGGCAAATGAACTGTCAATCACAAAGTATAGGTAAACACACTGACAATTCATAACCCATCCTCCATGGAATTATCACAAGAAGATACTGTTTATCGTAAGAAGCACCGAGAACATTGAAACAGTTCTGCTAAAGACATCACATATTGATAGATACTATTTCATGTACCATTTTTTTTTCTTTTTTGAGATAAGATTCAATACTTATAGAATAAAGGAAAGGATATATCTAGATGTCTACCCTGTTTTGTATTTTTATTCCAGTCACATCTTGGGTAATATATAGGAATAGTAAATGGACATCAGCACTAAACTGTGACTTGGTTTTATTGACTTTGGAAGGAGAGGTAAAATTAACATAGGATTTTAACTAACAAATAACTGATCATCACAAGCGTTTTATCTCAGGCTTTCAAGGTTCGATCTATTCACAAATTGATGTTCCGACAACCTAATGGCTTATAGAATCTCAGACTTCTCCAGAATTGAAATAACTTCAATAAAATTCTAACAGCTTTCATAAAATGTTCTACATAATCTCTAAGAATAATTCAAAACTTTGCAAAGGTTAAGGAATTCAGTTCGCAGAATACCAAAGCAAAACATTCGTATTGTATATGTCTTGTCGAATCACATTCCACAGCAATTGAGTTTACAATGATTTTCCAGAAGTTTCAGTTAAATTAATTAACGTGAAAGACAAAGCAATTACTAGCTGAGATAAATATTTCATAAGATAATTGCATCTTTGCTACAAAAGGAGACGATATATATATTACTTGACAGATAGAAAAGTGTTAATTAAGAGATCGAATACTTAGAGAAATAACAGGTAATAGAATAACGAAAACCCATTCAGATGAATGAATGTTCCAGACTGACACGTCAGTTAAGCCAATCAGATTTCTAGGCTCAGTTTTACGGTCGATGTAATTGTTTAGCAGCAGATAACACAATACACTCTGTATAAAGATGGCGTATGTCAGTTTTGTTGAATTTAACAATTAGTTTCTGTAGAGGTGATCTAATATTTAGTAACACGGTTCACTGTCATTACTGATTATATTATCTACTAATTAGAAGATGGAAAGGGAACAAAAGCAGCCGCAATTGTACAATGAACCTACTCATATACATGCGCACAAACGCCAAAATGAATATACATATGTATCCATAATGCCGCTTGTTTTTATTGTGCGTGTGTACACATGTACGCATGTTTCAATACATACATACTTACATACATACTTAGTTACATACATACATACATACATACATACATACATACATACATACATACATACATACATACATGCATACATACATACATACATACATACATGCATACATACATACATACATACATACATACATACATACATACATGCATACATACATACATACATACATACATACATACATACATACATACACACATTGAGAGAGAGAGAGAGAGTGGGGGAGATGTAGATATACAGATATAGATAGATATATGCATAAATGTATTTCTGCTACTGGAAACGTGACAGCATTTAACTTTTCTACTTTTTATCAATGCTTTTTCCTATTTTCGAATGAGTTCTTTGATTAAAAATAAAGAAAACAAAACAAAAAAAACCCCAGAAACGCTGTTGTTTATTCTGTAGCAAATGCCCAAAATGAAAAGTAATTTGGGTCTATCTATCTATCTATCTATCTATCTATCTATCTATCTATCTATCTATCTATCTATCTATCTATCTATCTATTTATTTATCTACACACAGGCACACATATGCATTTATACTTATATATACATACATAAACGCATATATATATATATAATATATATATATATATATATATATATATACATTTATACTCATACATACACACAAATATGTGTAAGTATGTATGTATATATATATGATATGGTAGTATGCATACGACTCGCTATGATGTATGAGTTGAAAGTTTGTACCGTGCATTCGGTAATCATTTTAGGCCCATACATTGGCTGGTATTCAAAGCAACGACCTACGGTTCAAGTATCGAATCGATGACGTTATGATCATTAAGCTAATATCCTAACCACTGGGCCACACGTCACTACACACATATCTACCGACATCAATTTTAATAATAGAACTCAACACATTCCGATTCGTTGTGTTTTCGATTTTTTTCAGTCGTTAGTGTGTAGCGTGAAGGATTTTAGCCGAAATGTTCCACTCCCGTACTTATCTTCAAGCCTGGCAATTATTCTGTTGCTCTCTTATGCTGAACCGCTAAGTTATGGTGCCGTAAATAATTCATCACCGTTTCTCAAGCGATGTGGGAACAAACAAACATAAAGACACAAACACACACAAACATAAAGGCACACACACACATACATACATATATACATACATACATATATACAGACAGACAGACATACAAACATACATGCATACAGACATGCATGCATGCATACATACATACATACATACATACATACATACATACATACATACATACGCGTCTTCTATACAGTTTTCTGCTAACAAATATACTCCCATGCCATTGGTCGGTCCTGACTTTAGTAGAAAATACTTGACCAAGATGTTACGCAGTGGGACTGAAACCGAAACCGCAAAATTGGAAAGAGAGCTGCTTAACAGCACAGCTAAGCCTACGCCCATCGAATGAAGAGAATAACTATTACAATGTAAATGGAACGTAGGTGTCAACGTTTCAAACCTCACGATTTTCTTCAGGGTCACTAAAGTAAAATCGTGTGTTAACACACTTTGGTACATCCGTAGGACATTTATGTTTTACAAAATCAGCAATCGACCACCTATGCAATCGAATACATGCCCATACAGATGTATGCATGTGTATGGGAAAAAAAACTGTGCTCGAATTTTATTTTTATTTCAAAACCAACTGTAAAGAACTCATAAGAAATTATGAGGAAAAATATCTTTAGAAAAAAAACTTGATCGTGTCTTTAACGCATGTTTAACAGAAAAGCTGTTGTGTGTGTGTGTGTGTGTGTATTAACATGTTAGTGTAGCTACAAAGCTGCGTTATTAACTCTGTTAGTGTAAGATCCGTATGTATTTAAGTATACGTGATTGTACGTATGTATATCTGTTTGTGTACATATAAATGTACGTGTGTAAACGCATAACAATACGTACATGTACATAATCTTATACATGCTTCCATGTGCACACCACACAAACATACATATATATTCTTACTTTCTATATATACCCCTTTCTCTATATCTATCTATCTATCTATCTATCTATTATCTATCTATCTATCTATCTATCTATCTATTATCTATCTATCTATCTATCTGTCTGTCTGTCTGTCTGTCTGCCTGTCTGTCTATCTATCTATTTATCTATCTATCTATCTATCTATCTATCTATCTATCTATCTATCTATCTATCTATCTATCTATCCATCTATCTATCTGTTCATCTCTCTCTCTCTCTCACACACACACTCTCTCTCTCTCACTCTCACTCTGTATACTCAGCATTGTATTTAATCGAGAACTATCCAGTTTTGTTTGCCTTCATTCAGCATATCTTTGAGTATCTGGCCAAGACTTCACGCAGTAGAATATTGGTTCTCATCACTCTAGTTCAGAAGAAGCCATCTTTATCTTGCTACATAACCTTGAGAAATTTCCTGTTACAGTTTGTTCCGGAAGCTGTTAAATTTCCTGTTATACGTCACCGCAATATCATGCTTCTATGATGGATGTTAAGGGAGACAGTGGAACGAATTTTTGTACATGAAATAGTGTGCATGTTTTGACAAAGTTCCCACTTTCGAAAGATCGCTTTCTGCAGTTGCTCTCCATGATTAAGTTATTTATTTCTATGCAGCATTAGGTAAAATAGAGAAGCAACATTACTTCTTTCAGATGAATCAGCTAAGATAAAGATGGTAAACCAAACAATAAAAACTCGCATCTTGCCCTTCTTTCTATTTCTTATGGCTTATCATGAATAAGATGTAGAAAAAGAAGTTCAGTACTAATAAAGTTAAAAGACAAAAGAACATCCAAGTATCGAAACACAAATGGAAAACATCTGCGGTGAATCATAGCAGAATATCAATAAAAACAAAATACACGAATGTCCTGGCATTGCTCCAGTATAAATGGCTAGAATTGTAACAGTCAAGATTTTATGTAAATAATGGTAATCGCTATATAAAGATGGCAATTTGACAGAATTCTTATAGCGTCAAAGTAACTTCTTTACAATCTTCTTTTCGAAGTTCAAATCCACTGACATTGGAATTTATCTTTCGATGTCAATGGAAATAAGCCTTAGTAAATTAAAAAAAGAAGCTATGGACGACGTAGAAAATTTTCAGCTGATTGCTAAGTCAACAAACTCTGTATCTACACGGTCGTTTAACATGAAAGTAACGACAGCCAAATCTCCTGTAAAATACTTTTTACCTTTTTAAATACATGGAGGTCACTTTCGAAAACTTAGTCGTATTGGGTTGGCGAAAATGTCCCTTTCGTTTTTTTAAGCGAATATACGACAAAAGTATGAAACACAAAGTGTTTTATTCCATCAATGATATAGTTACCATTTCGTTCCAGTATCTTCTGCCATCCTGTGGACAGATTCATTACTTCTTGCTCAAAGAATTTCCTGTCTTTACTGGCGAAAATCACTTCGAGCTGAATATTTACGTCCTCTTCAGAGTTGAAGATCCGTCCATTCAATGAATTTTTAAAAGATCGAAACTAGTGCAGATCTGAAGTAGCAAGTCGGGCGAATATTGAGGGCGCAGCAAACTTCCTAGCTAAGCCTCAGTAACTTATGATACATTTGCAAAAATGTGTGCAGTTTGGTATTGTCATGATGAAAGACGATATTCTTATAATTAACAAATATCGAACGCTTCTGATGGGTTGCTACATTTAATTTCACAGAACACATCTAAATTGATGGTCCAAATGGAAAGCATAAAGACCTGCTTTGGAAGTTGTTTGTGGTAGATTGTTACGCTTCCCTCACGATCGTTTACACTTCCCATTTTTATAAAAAAATCTAATTTTTCATTCCCTGTCACCAGTCTCTTCAATAAGGATCATTTTCTTTATGTTTCTGCAACGAATCACAAATAGAAATCCGTTGGGCGATATTAGCTTCATTCAATTGATTTGGGACCTAAACATCAAACCTACTGAAGTTGCCAAGGTAATGCGTATCATTTTCACCACTCTATTTGGATATTTGGGGTATATCTGCGGTCATCCTGGTCGTATAACAGCGGTGGTGCTGAGTGGGGTAGGAAAGTTCTATTCCTGTATTCCTGTTAATCTCAGTTGACCGGGTGGAGCGAGGTGCATTGGAACCAAAAACTTTCGTGGTCGAAATCTTGGAAA
>NC_042997.1:124559724-124577224 GCF_006345805.1 Octopus sinensis | reverse complement strand
GGCCATGTGAGGGAGGTCAGTAAAATAAGCAAAAAAATAAGCACCTGTTCAGTATTATGGACTAGTTGGAATGAAAACAATCCTCTCACTACTGTGGTATTTTGCCTGTGTTATCATTGACTTCTACATTGAGCAAAGCGCCAAAGATATGAGAGTTGTCATCGTTCCAACTGATCTACATATGACTGGTATTTATTTCATCCTCATATTTCCACCTACCGAGTAGTCTTTTTTTGCTTCTTAGATTTTACTATTAACATAATCTTTAAGGCAGCGAGCTGACAAGATCGTTGGAACGCTTAGCGGCATTTCGTCAGTCTTTACGTTCTGAGTTCAAATGCCACCAAGTTCGAACTTTAACGTTCATCCTTTCAGGGTCGATGAAACAAGTACCTGTCGACATAACCAACTATCACCCTTCCCTACAAATTTCAGGCTTTGTGCCTATCATAGAAAATAATCGTTAAAAGTGATAATCGTTAAAATTTCGAGACTGTGGGATTACAGTTGAAAGAATTGTTAATATGACTGCTAGTTGATCCAGTCTTTATGAAGTGAGTTCAGATCCCACTATGGCTAAATTTACGTTTCATCCTTTCAGGGGTGATAAGATGAAGCGCCAATCAAACGTTAAGGTGATAGTATCGACTAACTCTCAGCCTCCCGAAGCTGTTGGCCTACTTCCTTAATTAGAAGCAATTGTTAATATTATCGTTATCATGAAACCAAAGCAGACTTATTAAGTACGGGATAATAGAATTTTCCTCAGCTGTCGATAATTGATTTAATAGGACTTAATGAAGAAAAACTTAGAAATGAAACAACACGTCTTGGTGAAAATTCAGGAAGATATGGAATGGTAGTAAATGTAAAAAAAATATGCAAAGTAATGCTAATGAGTAAAACGAAAAAGGTGATCATTAATTCAATTAGAATAGCAGGGCAGACACAAAAACTTGTTGAGGAATTTAAATATTTGATAAGAACAACAAAAGATTCGAGATCAAAGTAAGAGGAATAACATCGCATTGAAGCAGCGATGGTAGTTTTAGCAAAATTAGACATTGTGGGAAGTGATAAAAAACAAACAACAACAATAAGAAAAAGAAGACTGCATTAATCATAGCAATCGTTCAACTGCACTTTGTGGGTGATAACTATGGATGTTTGATGTTAAATGGAAGGAAAATTCTTCCATGCGAAATGAAATCTTATAGAAAGTTTTTTCGCCTTTCATATACAGAAAAGAAATTGTTGGTAAGAAAAAATCTCTTTTGTTTCGTAAAAGAAGAAAAATATAGATGTTTGGCTATGTAACCACGACGCTGTACATTCCACAACTGCTGAATATAGCCATGTTTGGACAAAATCCTGTTAAAAGACCACGTAAGAGTTAATGGAGTGCAATATCAAGGAATGGACAGGGAAGAAAATAGAAAAGTTAACTGATGAACGGCGAAGATGAAATGAAATTGTGTCCCTTGATGTACAGTCACAGTCACCCAAGATAATACATTTTCATTGAACTATTAAAAAAGTCTTAGGCAACCGATGAAATATATTTTCACTGCTTTGTCGTACTATTTTCTTTCCAGAACACTAATAAATACCAAAATAATTCTCCCCCAAAAGTCACCCTAGGTCCTATATAAAAAAGCTAAGTTGTTTTAAATAATCAAACCCTAAAAGACAAGGTTCGTGTTTCAGTGCTATAAGAATATTCCCTAGGATAGGAGGCCCCGTCTCTCTCTTAATCTCTTCACACACAGAGACACACATGCACATAGTGGTCACTCGAATGAGTGTATGACTTTGTAGCTAGGGGGCTGCTTCCATTAGTAGCTTCGGTGTCACTTAGTCACGCAGAGACCTAGACACCTTCTCAGCCCTATGCAATCTTGTCCCCCGGGAACATCAATGTTTTGACAGCTGTAAGGATAGAAAGCTACTCTAGCGGGCGATTGCTCCTCAATTTCACCTGAAGCGAAGTAGAGTAAAATGAAAATAAGTATTATACAGTACTCTTTGCCAAATGTTTGACGGCACCGATGAAAAAGAAGAAAAATATTAATTTATCAAGAACTCTGTGCATAAATATGTGCAAAGATATTGTTTTGCCCATGCAGTTCGTCTGCAGCTTTATACTTATCATTCCTAGAATTCCCAATAACTTACATATTGCATGCATTTTAAATTCTCTATATTCCGAATAACGCTGTTTAAAAAAAAAACATATTTCAAAATATGCCTGTTATATTTTCTCCTCTACTCTTGTAATTTCTTTTCTATTCATAGACTTTTAATTTTAGGTTATCTTTCAAACCTAATATTAAACTCCCTTCTGTTATACAGGTGGTATATTCGACACCGATTCACTGACCACAGCTATTCGCTATGCCATGCGAACCAACGTGAAAGCCAATCATATGATAATTCAAGAAACTGTTGATATAATCGATACTTCTGATGCCTATAACCTTAGCAGTGCCAGTAAGTATTTGTTTTTCTTTTTCTTTTTTTTTTTTTTGTAATTGTCATTTCAACTGACTCCTGGACAGAAAGAGATAAAGAGAGCGAGAAAGCTGAAGAATGCATGAATAGTCTCTAAGAGAAGGCAGAGAAGAGAAGAAGGAGAGTAAGTATACACATATGTGTGTGTATGTGTGAATGTGTGTGTATGTGTGTATGTGTGTGTATTTCAGTGATTGTAGAGTATACCCTAGCATAGGACTGCCCCCGTCTCTCTCTCTCTAAATCTCTTCACACACATACAAACACACACACACACACACACACACACACATGCACATAGTGGTCACTCGAATGAGTATCACCTTGTAGTTAGGGGCCTGCTTCCATTAGTAGCCTCGGTATCTGTTAGTCACGAAGAGACCTAGACACCTCAGCCCTATGCAATCTTGTCCCCCGGAATAGAAAGCTAATCTAGCGGTCGATTGTTCCTCATTTCAGCTGAAACAAAGCAAAAAAAAAAATGAAATGTACCGTACTCAACAGCAGAATATCTGAGAATTGAACCCAAGGATTAATGGTCGTGATACCCATGTACTCCCACCCTTAGTAATAGCAGAAGCTTCGTGATTTGTAGCTGGTGTTGTTTTTCTTCTTCTCAAACTTCTGCGTAAAACTTAAATAGCTTTTACGGCCACTAATATAAAAACTGGACTTTCTGTCCAAGACGCTCCGATTCCAAGCCTTCTTAACTCTGACGTTGTTTTGGAGTGTTACAGGGACATAAAGATGTGTATAACCATGTGATCTTCGTCAGAGCTAATATACCCAAATGTCTCATCAGCACTAACTACCTTCCCAGAATGTATGATGAGATTGATCAGTAACCGCTGCTCAGGATACTGACCTTTCTGTTTCGTCTGCAAACTTTGTAGAAATAGTGTAGAGACGGGTGGGAATCGCATTACTTGTGCTTTCACCTGTTTCCTGTTTTGAAGATGATGTATATAGCACCATTCGATTTATCGATGTGTATAAGAGAGATGTTGCCCAACCAATCTGCAACAGCTGTCTGCAGTTGTTTCCTGGAAGGAACAGAGAGAAACCCTTGCGCTAGGGAAAAAGAGTTATTTTACTCAATTCTCAAGCACTTAGTGCTACATCCTGCAACGCTGTTGCCCTTCTGTTGTAGGGATAAACGCGTGGGTAAGTTCTCCCATGCATTTATCCTTTCCCTGAGTGGGTTGTGTGAAGAGAATACCTTTTTTTGTGTAAACTGGGGAACGATAAGATTATTTTTGTATACATCACATATTTCTTGAATCAAGTAAATATAAGGTATTGTTATTGTCAAACGTCTTTTAACGTTACGTGTATTTACTGAAATGTTATTATTTGTTTTCGTTTTTTACAATTTGTATATTTGTGTGGTCATTAAACTGTTCTATATTTTGTTTGTTTCTGTTTAGAAGCATCTTTTCTCTGTTTGATATGATTCTTTCAAAAGCGTCATCTATCAGCACGTTAAATTTGAAGAGGAATATCAAAATATGTAAAGAGAGAAAAATATATAATTATTCAAAAACTAACAACTGTTCTCAAACTCTATTATGGCGTAATGTGAATATGAATACCTCAAAGTTATTTTTTCGTGAAACGGACATCTGTTAGAATCTAAAGCTTTGAAGAACAATTTGAAAACATATATGAATAACTCATTATCGATTCAATAATACGGTTTTGAAATGTTGACATAACGCCAGCATTTGAAGGGGAGGTGTACGTCAAGTAGATCATCCCAACTGCTCACTTGGTGCTTATCTTATCAGCCTCTAAAGGATGAAGCGTAAAGTGAATCACGGCGCAATTTGAACCCAGAACGTAACTGCAAACGACATATTGTTAAGCATGTCGGACAGAATATATAAGAGCATTTGATCTGTCTTTACGTTCAAATATGGCCAAGGTCGACATTGCTTTTCATTATTTCGAAGACGATAAAACAAGTACTCTGCAGTTACTGAAGTCGATGTATCGACTACATTCCGCTCCCAAATTTCAGGTCTTGTTCCCATCTTAGAAAGAAATAATAATTTCGGTTTGGTCTCTTAGTCTGAATCAACCGAAAAGTGGTATGCGCGCGAGTGGGAAGCAGTCGAGGTGAATAATAACTATGAGATTTTATGGGATTTTCCCATGGAGATTGAACATACAACTGAATTGAAGAAACTAATTACGATCAGAGAAGGCTGAAAGAAGGAACAATGTAAAATCGTTCACTTTACAATCCTATGCGATAGTTGAATGGATTATATTAAGAAAATTAAGAAATATTTGGATATCACTAGAGAGCGGAAGAGATTAAAGACCACAAAGCTAGATGCTGTCTCTGTGGCAATTGGTACGTTTAGCACAACGCAAAAGTTGGTCCCATAGAGACTGAATTATACTGGAATTGAGGAAAGCTTTGTTGATCTGCGGAAAATTGCTAGACTTGTTTATGACTAAACTTCAAGATAGAACCTTTTCTGACTAAATGAATATGCAATAGCTTGAGTGCGATAATAATGAGGATGACGACAATGATGACGAGGAGGAGGAGGGTGAGATTGGAGTTCAGTGGAGGATGAGGAAGAAGAATGATGATGATGATGATGATGATGATGATGATGATGATGATGATGGTGGTGATGATGATGAAGATGATGATATCGAGGAAGGAGGAGAAAGGAGAGGATGATGAGAAAGAAGAGAAAAATAAGTAGTAGGAGGTGAACGGAGACAGTGAAATGAAGAGGAAGAAGAAGAAGAAGATGAAAAAGAAAAAGAAGAGAATGATGATGAATATGAGGTTGGTGATAAGTGTCTAAGAGCGAAAAGAGGAGAAAGAAGAAGTAGAAGAAGAATTAGAAGAATATGAAGAGGGTGAAGAAGAAAAGGATGATGATGATGGTGATGGTGATGATAGCGAGGAAAGAAAGAAGGAAGAGGAGGATGAGAAGAAAGAGAAAAAAAGACGTAGGAGTTGAAAGGAGACAGTGAAAAGAAGAAGAAAAAGAAGAAGAAGAAGAAGAAGAAGAAGAGAAGAAGAAGAAGAAGAAGAAGAAGAAGAAGAGAAGAAGAAGAAGAAAAGATGATGATAATGATAGCGAGGAAGAAGAAAAAGAAGAGGATGTTGAGAAAGAAGAGAAACATAAGAAGGAGGAGGTGAAAGGAGACAGTGAAATGAATAATAATAATAATAATAATAATAATAATAAGAAGAAGAAGAAGAAGAAGAAGACGAAGAAGAAGAGTGACTGTTGTTAAAAAAATGTAATAGCTTATGAAATTATCAATCTGTCTTAGAAGAAAAATAACTAATCTAAATAATTTTTATTTAAAAAAATAATTCAATGGAAAACGGAAAAATAAAACACATGAAATATAAATATTGTTACATGTATGTATTTGTGTTAGATTTCAATATATGTAAATATATAAGCAACCCAGAGTGGTATAAACATTCTTTGATCATAACAGTACTATGGAGTTTATTTGTAGTATCATTGTGTTGATACGTTCATAAAATGTTGAAAATATAAAAATGTATTTGTACCGGAATAATCGTCATGCAGTTATACGACATGTTTATGTAGAATATCTTAGCACTTTGTATCTATAAGAATGTATGTATATATATATATATATATATATATATATAAATATGCTAGAACAGGGCTCCATTGCATAGTGCCAATGGTTCCAGGTTTGCCATCAAAATATAAGACAAGTTGGAACGGCCTGGGATTTAAAGGACTACAGTTCTTCAGTAGCTTCCCAAAGGACAAGAGAGACCTGCACGGGATGGATGTAGGTGTCCGCAAGACGAACTTGATCTCTTAATGTCATGAGTCCCAGATGAACCAACTTCACAACAAGAAATGCAAATGAAGGTAGCGGCGTCAAACTCCCTCATGCACCAAATGTCAAGTTCCAAAATGAAGTTAACGTTATGTAGCAACGCCAAATGGCAGTGCCCCAACATGGCGAGGACTCATGAGCTGAAATCGGTTCAATTCAAGTCATATATATATATATGATATATATATATATATATATATATATGTATATATATATATATATATATATATATGTGTGTGTGTGTGTGTGTGTGTGTGAGTGTGTATATATGTATGCTCTTTTGTATCCGTTTTGTTAAATTTTTCCCAATATTTTACAACGGTGGTGTCACAGCATGGCCAGATCTTACATGCTGAAACACGAAAAGGAGTAAAAAAGTTTCCATTTAGAATGATGTAAAACTTGTGTTTATTGTATTACGAATTAATCAAGTGAAATGTGTTTTAACTTATCTGTTTTCTTATTCTGACTATTAAGTATTGGTTTTACATTTTGTTACGAGGTCAACAAGGTCAGAAGAGGGGGTCTAGTCAATTACACCGACTCCTGAACCCAACTGGTATTTATTTTATCGACCGTGAAAGAATGAAAGGGGAGGTCGACCTCGGCAGAATCTTGGAATGTATAAATTAGTAGATAAATAGATGAATACTATCATAAATAATAGTCATACGCACACACACACATTCATACATGCATTTTGTCTTTTACATGAATTTCCTTTAATAGATGCCATAGAACGATGATATGCATAGATGAGTGAAGTAATTTCTACATCTGAAGAATACAAAATAAACTTAAGGCTTTATATCGGTTACCATTGGGACTGTACGATATTTACAAGCATGCTTGGTTATAATGAGATTTTTAACCATGGAGAAATAAAAAGTAGCGACATAATTCCATATGCTACATATAATCGATCCATTTGGGGCAAAACATTCTTAATTCTGCAAGACATTCTGAAGAACAAATGGATGAACGGTTGCAAAATAGATGACGAAAACACGCGATGTTTTGTTAGTGACAGCAGCACCGAGTATGTAGCAGATAAATATAAACCCTAACATTGCCCTAGAGAAGTGAAAATGTGTGTATGCATGTATTTCCTCTGTCTTCCCTTCTCGGGATCTTTCCTTCTCCTATGTTTCCGACGAAGAGCTCCGCTTGAAAACGTTTAAACCCTCCTTCTTCCTTCTTTCCGGAGCGTCCAATAATACTATATTTGTTCCACGTCTTCGCGTTGTTGTTGTTTTTGGTGTTTTCTGTTTGGATTAACTTTATATATATATATATATATTAATATATATTATATATATATATATATATATTATATATATATATTATATATATATATATTATATATATATTATATATATATATATATACCTATCATGACACATATGCGCATTATATATACTTTGGCGTAATATTGCAGAAAGAGGAAACCTCTTTATTTTAAAATAGCTCTACTACTATAATTTAAAATGGTCCATCACATCGCTATCTATCTATCTATCTATCTATCTATCTATCTATCTATCTATCTATCTATCTATCTATCTATCTACCTCTATCACAATGGACGGACGCTAGTCATATCGGCTCCAAGTAAGTTGGCCACTTTTACATGTTTAAAACTCCTTGTTGTCAAATATTTTGTTTTAATCGTTGTGCAAATTCATTCACTAAAAAACCTGAGAATTATTCACGTAGAATTCCGCCCCTGTATGGGCGAAATTACAAAAAAACTTTCAAAACTTTCGTGGGTTTTTAGCCATTTTTCATTTTGAAAATGGCAACTAGAAACCACGTGGCTAGCCCGCCAGTCATGCAGAACGGTAGCAAAACACTATTGCTACCACTAGCTGCTAAACATCGCAGCGTGAACACCGCTGTCACCACCATCACCACCACCAACAACAACAACAACAAATCTAACGTCGCATTCACCATCGCCGCGACCAAAGACATTAACTTAGATTTCCCCTCACTCCCCACACCACTTGTTGATGATAAAGGGACAGAGAAAGGGATTTCAAAAATGAATACAAACGAAAACATGAATGCCAGCACCACCACCATCACCACCAACAACAACAACAACGAAATTGGCACAAAGCCGCCTACCAAAGACAACACCGCCAACACCAACACCACTACTACGACGTCAAATGCTACATCCAAGCCTTCTGCTGCTAATACCGCCACACCAACACCACTACCATGACTTCAATTAACACTGCCACAATTAACACTCTACTGCCAAATTCAAAACGAATTTTGCGGACGTAACAAAACAAAAAAGAACAATTGTAACATTCACCACACAAGAGATAAACCGCACAAAGGCACTCTTCTCCAAAGAAGGAGACAAATTGCACCTTCATATTCCACAACACATCGTGGAAAACACGCAAAAAAAAACAATAATTTATAAAGTAATAAACAAAAAAACAAGAAGAACAGAAAATGCACCGCAGGAAAAAATCGATAAATGCCTTCGTCCTGTATGGGACTCCAAGGAATATATCAGTTGGGGAAACAAATTTGGTACAGTCCAAGTACGTTTCCTCAACGAAAGTTTAGCAAAACGTTTTTCCACATTGGAGCTACATTCGGACGACTTGGTAATGATACCAGTCTATTTAAACAAAAGGGTCACGAAAGTCCAAAATAAAAAACATACCATTTGATGTCGAAAAACAATGGGTGGTCTCTGCCATCTGCTTTGAAATGTCAGAGACAATGTCAGAGACAAACATCCTGGAAATCGCGGTTCTAGGAGAGAAAGACTATGTGGGCAAATCAATCGAATTCCTGCTTCAATTGGATGAAGCAGCAAGAGAGAAGATACCCACCGCTATAGAACTGCCAGGAGGCTACAAACTCTATAGTGGTAGAGGGCAGGCGACCACGCTGCTATTTGTGTGGAAGCGAAACACACTTGAAAAAGACGTGCCCAACCACTGCACACCAAGAGCAACAACAACAACCACTACCACACCAAAGCACTCCGGAAAAAAAGCTCTACTACCCACACCACCATCAACACAGAAGACGACAAGAGAAGCACACCAAGCTAATCCGTCATCAACCAAAAACCACTCGACACCTGGAAAAATACCAACACTACCATCAACAGCAAAACCAAAGGAACAGAAAAACAAAGAAAACACACACAAACTGATCCCCCATCCCTTATACCGCACTCAACACACACAAACACTCAACAACCAACAACAACGAAAACAACAACACAACCACTTACACAGACATACATAGAAGCCCACAACATACCCCTACCCCCTTCTGATTCCTCAGAAATTTCGTCGGAAGACGAAACCAGTGAGGAATGGCAAATAGCTACAAAAAGAAGGAAAATAAAGAGCAGAAACACAACCAAACCAAATGCAAACACGAACAAAGCAGGGGGAAATACATCTCCCGAAGACATTTCAAAACCCAACGCAAACAACAGCCACACCAACACCACAAAAACATATACAGCAAACATGCTCACAGCCATAGACACCAAAAACACAAATTTGATGGAATACATCCAATCAAAAACAAACATAACAGAAGATGACATAAAAACAAACAACCACCCATACACAACACCACCAGACCACATCAAAATAATACACATCTCCAAAAGTCTGCACCACACACTCAAAGGCATTTTCCCAGTGCGGTTGGTAAATGCCAAAAATATCTCACAAAGAAACTGTACTGGGATCTTCTCGAGGACAAACCAACGGAGGAGAAAGCAAAACTTTCGAGCAGTAAGTAACCCTCTGTATTCTAATTCATTAGAACTATGATCAAGATTGGTTGTGTAAATGCGCGTGGCTTGGGGTCCCCTGGAAACAAGGGTACCTCTTAAATGACATAAAGTCACATAAGTTAGAAATCATAGCCATAAGCGAGACCAGACTCCACAATCCGCGGGCCCTAAAGACCATGTTTGGCGGACAGTTCAACATTTATTTTTCCCCCTGTCTGCCGAGAATGGGCGGTAGTGGCACCGCGGTACTTTTTCACAAGAGTCTGGATCTCAATGTAAGGACAATATTCGTAGACCCGGAGGGTAGACTGGTCGTCCTGGATGTCGACGGCAGCAATGGGTGCGCTTTTCGGCTCGTATCAGTTTACGCACCGCCCTTAACAGGTCGGGCGGATTTCTTTCAACGTCTAGAAGTTTTCTTGGGAACGTCTCGTCCTTTACTCTTAGTGGGGGATTGGAATGCTACCTTGGACACGCATGTAGACTACGTGGGTAGAGATAGGAATAGACGGGGATGCAAATGCCTCAGAGACCTGCTCAGACGCTTTCAACTGTCTGACAGGTTTCGACTAGACCACCCGAATGCGCCAACGTGGACATGGAGCAACCGCATCGGGTCGTCGAGATCGTATCTAGATAGGATACTGTGTAGGACAGTAGATAGAGATAGCATAGGATGTCCACAATTCCACATAGTCAGCTACACGGATCACAAACTTGTGACATGTACGCTAGACTTAGGTAAGACACTTAGGCAGGGTCCCGGATACTGGAAACTAAACGCGTCTTTCCCATCGAGACAAGTTTTCAGAGACCGGATTAGCACACTAGTAAAGAGGGCTTTGACGGGAGCCATCATCAACAACAAATGGTGGTTTGCCCTCAAGAGAGCAGTAAAAGCAGAAGCGATTAGGTACAGCAAAGCACTAGCCATAGATAGAAATAGAGTAGAGGGTGAGCTAGTTAAGAAGCTAGAAGAGGCAATTAGAAGCGGCATCGCATCCGACGTTTTGGCGGCGAGGTTGGCCCTCGACCAACACTTCAACGCCAAACACGAAGGATGTGCTGTCAGAGCTAGGATGCGTGCTCTAAGGAACGAAGGTGTTGGAGCCGCGAGAGAGGCCCGGGTGGCAGAGGCGCAACAGGGCAACAAAGCCACCATTCGGTCACTGGTAGATGAACAGGGGCGCGAATTGCTCGAGCCAAGTAAAATGTGTGAGGCCTTTCAGCAGCATTTTGCCCGACTGTTCGGAACGAGTGGAGGGCAAGAACGTAGGGTGGACTTCAGTGCCTACCTACATAGCCTACCACGACTCTCGACAAGAAAGGCAGGGTGCTGCGAAGGTGCCATCACGGCGGCGGAAGTGCGGGAAGCGATGGCAGAATGCTCGAGGGACAAATCACCGGGTTTGGATGGTCTACCCTACGAGCTTTACAATTGTATGCCAGACTTGTTTGGAGATCTCTTGGCGGCGGTGTACTGCAACTGGCAGCAAAACGGGAGCATTCCTGGTTTTGTGAGCCGAGGAGCCGTAACACTGCTGAAGAAAGATCTAAACAAGGGAAATGTAATAGATAACTTTAGGCCCATCACTCTGCTTAATGCAGACTTGAAAATTTTGGCCAAGGTGCTAGCCAAGAGGTTGGCGCTTGTCATCGAGAAACTGGTCGACAAGGCGCAAACATGCGCCGTGCCAGGCCGGACCATCCATGACAACCTCCATCTGATGCGTACGCTACATCATAGACAGGGTAGTTAACGAACCTGGCATGGGTGGGGGCCTGATCAACTTGGATCAATCAAAAGCCTTTGATAGGGTAGACCATCGATACTTGGAGGCAGTCCTGAGAGCGGCTGGTTTCGGTCCCGTCTTCCGCGGCTGGATAGCTGCCTTGTACAGAGGCATCCGTTCGGTAATTCGCGTAAATGGACATCTATCGAGACCTTTCGACATTGCACGTTCGGTCCGTCAGGGATGCCCCCTCTCGGCGCTTCTATACGTATTGACTCTTGAGCCACTACTGCGGAAGCTGGCGACTCTAAGGGCATCCCGCGAGAATTGGGATGCGGGACGAGCGTGTCTGCATACGCGGACGACGTCACCGTCATAGTGTCTAGCCACGAGCACATCGAGCTGGTCGGCGAGACACTGAAAAACTACGAAGCGGTGACAGGAGCGAAAATCAACCGGGAAAAGTCAGTGGGCTTGCGACTAGGCACCTGGAGAAGCAAGCCCATGCCGTCCACCAGCGCCTCCGTCGTGGGACGCTGGACCGACGGCCCGGTTGAGTTGCTCGGGGTCTGGTTTGGTCCGGACCTCCAAGTGGAGAAGAACTGGAACGAGATAACGAGTAGGGTGGTCACTCTCGCCGGCAATGGGCCGAGAGGAAACTGTCCCTAAAAGGTCGAGCGGAGGTGGCGAACACGTACATCGCGTCCGTCATCTACTACCGCCTGACCGTCGTACCTTGTCCCGACCCTACCATCACCAAACTACAACGCATCCTCTTTCGCTCTTGTGGAAAGGATGCGTCCCGATGGTCAGGCGATCCATTTGCTGTCAACACCCGTTAAAAGGAGGGCTGGGCATGCCGTGGTTGATGATGCGCAGACACGCGCTGAGACTGCGACATCTCTGGCTCTATGTAGACGACGGTGAACAGGTGTGGTCGCCGTTTGTGAGGCACGCTTTCCCGCAGCTCGTCTCCATGACCGAACTGCAGTCGTGGATCAAAAAGAGGCCGAGGAAGGGCGAATGGCACCGCGAGTGTCGCGTTGCTCTCAAGCAACTCTGCCGTCCTGGGTCGACCTTAAGTGACTTCAACACAACCAAAGCATTCTATAGGGGTTTAGTGGAGGGGAGGTACGACGACGAGCTCGGGGCGAACCTGGACGTCGACGAGGAGTACCTGACCCGCCTGTTCGGGACGACTTTCGGGCCAGGGCCCATGGACAACTTCCAGAGATCCCTGGCCTGGCAGTGCTACCGAGAAGCGCTACCCGTTCGGGATAAGCTCTACAGACACGGCTCGAGAAAACACGGGGCCGACCTGCCCGAGATGCGGTCAGAGCGACGAAACCGTTCTGCACGCACTCGTTCAGTGTCCAACAATTTCCGACCTGTGGGCTTATGTCGAACAACTGCTGTCACGTGTGGGACGAGTCGGTTTATCAGCTGAGTCTATCGTCAATATTGTCACGCCTCCTTCCTTCAAACGGGAAGGAAGAGCTATTTTCATCATCTTGTGGCTATGGCGAAAGAATGTATCTGGTGGACGCGTCTGAAAGGATTGGAGACAAACACTTTCCTCTCTGGTCAATCTCTCATCAACTTCTTCAAGTACCACTTGAAAAGGAAAGTGAGAGTAGAGAGGCAAGTTTTGTCTAGCGAATGTTTTAAAAAAGATGGGTGAATGTAGCAAGAATGGCACGTATGAATGACGAAGCCACCTTGAGCATAGTCCTATGAACCCAGAAATCAAAAACAGAGAGTTGCTTATTTGCAAAAAAAAAAAAAAAAAAAAAAAAGAAATAAAAATGTGACTTCATTGACCGAGGTTACCGTGGTCTTTTCCGCAGGCTTTTCTTTCCACGGGTAAACCTCACCTGTCCTCCCCTTTACACTTCATATGACATTTCTGTGATAACGATCCCTATTGATCATTTTTTTTTTCCTCCCCCCCCCCCCTTTTTTTTTAATTTTTTTTTTTAACCCCCCTTATTTTTGTCCTCTTTCTCTCCTTTTACGATCCCTTTTGATCGAAACCTCCCCTTCCTTTTTTTTTTTTTTTTTTTAATACCTTCAAAAGAAAAGCTCTACCTTGTAATTTGTTCTATCTGTGTGCAGCCCTGTGTGGCTAATAAAGAAACATATCTATCTATCTATCTATCTATCTATCTGTCTATCGATCTAGAAAAAACAGGCCCCACCTGTTTTTTTATTATTTTTTTTTTTTCACGATCCCTTTTGATCGGAATTCGAGCTTTCTTTTCCTTCCCTTCTTCCCCAAAAGTACTTTGTACTTTGTCCCTTCTGTGTTCAGCTCTGCGTGGCCAATAAAAAACCTATCTATCTATCTATCTATCTATCTATCTATCTATCTATCTATCTATCTATCTATCTATCTATCTATCTATCTAGCTATCTATCTAACTACTGTCTGTATTTCTGTCTGTCTGTCTATCTATCACCACCAACATCAGCAACGACAATAACAAAAACACTATAAACATCGAACCATTTCAGGACCAGGCAACTTTAATTGCAGGATTAAATACTTATATGTGACCGATCATCATTATCGTTACAATAACATAACAAACTAATATAATATACACAAAAAGAACAAACAAAAGAAAACGATAAGATATTGTTTTCTTAAGCATGCCTGGACATCGTTTCAAAACGTTACTATTTAATCCATAAATTAAACCTCAGGAGCGAAATCGAGCGATTACTGTCTTATCAGCATCTCCACTACATTCCTCTTCCCCTCAAGAAGTACTGAAATAAGGTGTTGAGAGCTTGACCAGAAGGGAATGGAGAATGCATGTCTTCAAACATTTCAGGTGAATCCACCACATCGCTCGATACGTTCACTGGAATTTGATGGATATTACTATTCAATTTATAAATTCACTTAGATATCCCTGTTGTCTCTTCTTGTTGGCACCTTCAACAGATCTGTATGATTGATGAAGGATTGCACCGCAGCTAGAAAGTGATAAATCAGTTTTATATGTTGATAAATGTATTAACTGGACAATGTTAGAAATACAGATTCCTTAATCCTACATATATCTATATGTGTGGATGTGGAAATAGTTTTACTGAAACTTTATTAAAGGATTAAATGAAGTTTAACTTACAGGATAGTATATTTGGTGTGGAGACGCAATGGCCTAGTAGTTAGGGTAGCGGACTCGCTGCCGGAGCATCGCGGTTTTGATTCCCAGACCGGGCGTTGTGTATGTTTATTGAGCGAAAACATCTAAAGCTCCACGAGGCTCCGGCAGGGGTTGGTGGCGACTCCTGTTGTATTCTTTCGCCCCAAATTTCTCTCACTCTTTATTCCTGTTTCTTGAGTAACACTGCGATTGACTGGCCTCCCATCCAGGGGGGGGGGGCACATACACCACAGAAACCGGGAAACCGGGCCCATGAGCTTGGCTAGGGTTGAAAAGGGCGCATAAATAAGAAATACTTGGTGTATATTTGCTGTATTTTGAGTTTACACAGTTTATATAGTTTCTACATTCCTCATCAAACTATACGTACATTGGATTTTGACAAACACTAAAGTTATTAAATTTTAGTTTATTTGAGAGCTGTGGTGTTCTTGTGTTACAGAAGGCCTTCAGTTCTGGGTGTTCTTAAAGCAGTTTAATCGAGAAACTTTGAAGTTGCTTCGATTCGAATT
The DNA here is from genome assembly GCF_006345805.1 of Octopus sinensis. NCBI lineage: Eukaryota > Metazoa > Mollusca > Cephalopoda > Octopoda > Octopodidae > Octopus > Octopus sinensis. Next base: position 124,561,641 of record NC_042997.1, on the reverse strand, counting down.
CACTCTACCTCGGTTGTGCACGTGTTTGTGACATTCTTCTAGAAGCAATACCAATATCTGAGATGTATGTCTAATTTATATAATCATTACGAGACAATTACTCTCTTTTTACTCTTTTACTTTTTTACTTGATTCAGTCATTTGACTGCGGCCATGCTGGAGCACCGCCTTTAGTCGAGCAAATCGACCCCGGGATTTATTCTTTGTAAGCCCAGTACTTATTCTATCGGTCTCCTTTGCCGAACCGCTAAATGACGGGGACGTAAACACATCAGCATCGGTTGTCAAGCAATGCTACGGGGAAAAACACAGACACAACAAACGCGCACACACACACCAACAACACACACACACACACACCATATATATATATATATATATATATATATATATAATATATATATATATATATATCATATACGACAGGTTTCTTTCAGTTTCCGTCTACCAAATCCACTCACAAGGCATTGGTCGGCCCGGGACTATAGCAGAAGACACATGCCCAAGGTGCCACGCAGTGGGACTGAACCCTGAAACATGTGGTTGGTTAGCAAGCTATTTACCACACAGCCACTCCTGTGCCTACTGGTACATTTTTTATTGATTCCTGTGTGTTCAAGTGCTGAAAGCAAAAATTGTTTTCGCAATGAAGTTTGAACTCGTGCATAGAAAGAAAAATCTAAATATAAAGAATTAAGAAATGCAGCTCCATTTTCCTGCCAAGTCATTAACATACACAGTCACAATAAGAAACGGGAAGGGAAAAAAGCGACATGAATCGCTTTCTAAATGAAGGCCCTTCCCTCTCTACGATGTGATGTAAATTCTAATTAGTTGTCAGTGTAATTAACGACTGACAAATTCATGAGTCCAGCTACAATCCGGTGTCCTCACATCTAGAGACGAGTTGTACAAGCAAAACTACCGATTTCTTTTGGAAATTTTGGAGATCGCCCAATAACAGTAAATATTCATTAATTGAACAGTGGCTCTTTGAGAAAGTTCGATTACATACAGAATGATATCGGAAATTGTGGCTTCTCCATAACTGCATCGATATCACCTAGCTGGTCATGTTTAACTTCCGGTTGTTCTTCATTTATTAGAAACGTAAGACTCCTTGTTAATTTATTTTTGCTTTCTTTGTACAATACGATGTAGAAACAAGATTTGTTTAATACATGGTTTAATCTAAATGGTCTTATATTTATGTAACAATAACATGATCACTGTCGGTTTGAGTTAGATTCACGAGCTCAAGGGACCTTGGCTTACTCCCTTGCATTGCCGCTTCGCTTTATTTTCGTTCCTAATTGTCTTGGAAATGAATATTACATGAATGTAAAATTTTCCATTTCTTAATTGAACCTTAGAATTCAATAGATTTACTAAAGAATTGCTAAAAGCTGAGTCTCAAGTAAGTCGACCTACTCTACTCTCAAGGGTTGTTGATTTTCATTGAGGTATCTAATATAAAAATCGACTAAAGAAAACATGCGCCCATCTTACCATCGCTTCTTAATCAATGAACCATATTAAAACTCTTATTCTATAAGAAGAAAAATAACTCAGACGACCTCAAAATTTATTGACCGCGTAGAAATGATGTTCCCGATTAATAACTCACAAAGATTACTTGTGAATATTCGTCACAGCTCTGTCTTCTGCAGTGGAGTATTAAATACATGGTGTCTGTTTTTCTTTGTGCCACTACACGGGCAATAATATCTTGCATCATTGCTACCTAAATAAATGCGATTAGGATATTTTATCCTGCATAAGGTAACGAGCTAGCAGAACACTTGCCGCGCCGAACAAAATGCTTAGCGGCATTTCGTCCGTCTTTATGTTTTGAGTCCAAATTCCGCTGAGTTCCACTTTGCATTTCGTACTTTCGGAGTCGCTAAAGTATGTACC
>NC_042997.1:124517224-124554724 GCF_006345805.1 Octopus sinensis | reverse complement strand
TTATATATATCTATATATATATATACTTTTATTTAAAAGCAGCAGAAATTCAACAAAACCTGTTACTCGGAGTTTCACGTTCCCGTTCGTCGGACAGTTTTGTTAAAAAAGCGCGCAAAACAGTCCGACGAACGGGAACGTGAAACTCCGAGTAACAGGTTTTGTTGAATTTCTGCTGCTTTTAAATAAACCATATTACTCTACCCCTGGTATTTGAGTAATCTTTTTTCTAACTTGTTTCACATTTATGTGTTTACTCCGGTATATATGTATATATATATATATATATAGATATATATATATATATATATATATATATATTTGCATTTATGCACTATCTTAGTGTATTCCACTGATGCAGAGTCAGAAATCCGGGATCTGGAATTATCCAGTAATTTTTTTACTAGTTTATTTTGTCTCTTTGTCTTCTCTCCTGGTACTGTATGAGCATTTAATGTGGTTTTAGAGTCAAGTTTTGACTGCTATTTCCAGCGTAGTGGTATCTCTTAGATAACGTAAATTATAACATATATATATATAAGTATGTATGTACATTTGTGTATGTATGTATATGCATATACATGCATACCTCTGTCACAAATAAATAAACATACACTCACTCACGCACGCAACCCTGCTATGATTTGTATTTTCAAAGAAACTTATTACTAAAGCCTGTAAACTCAGCAGTAATTGCTTGCCTCTATTTTTTCCCTTCTTTCTTCCAACAAATCTTCTTTTCATCACATCTGTGATTTTGTTCAATGCGTATAGATGATTTCTATGTATGTATGTATGTATGTATGTATGTATGTATGTATGTATGTATGTATGTATGTAATATGTATGTATGTATGTATCTGTCTATCTATCTATCTATCTTTCTATTTATAATGTTTGTATATATATATATATATATAAGTATGTAAGTGCGTCTGTTTATAAATACATGTATTTATTCATAACCGTATGTATGTGTTAGTTTATAGGTAAGTACATATATGTGCATACGTGTGTGTGTGTGTGGTGTGTGTGTGCTATTTCCACTATCAGCGACTGAGTACATTAAAACTTCGATATGTTGAATAAAAGGAGAAAAAACATAATAAAATTTTATAAATATTTCTGTGATTTCTTTAGTCGATTCCTCTGCACTGCGATAGCTTGAGTTGAGTTGACTTCATTATTATTATTATTATTTTTTCATTTAGAAAATAATACTGCATTGCGTCTGTTAAATATTCAATTATATCTTATTTAACTTACTGACATTTTGTAGTGTTTCCACCAACTTTTCAACAAGACACTGTTGAAAATTAATTATATTACCCACTGATTAATCAAATTAATTTAACTTTATTCCAAACAGCAGGTAACATCTCTTTTAGTGCATTCTTGCAGATTTTACATAATTCTAGAATCAGTACTTTTGCTCAGTTCTTCGTTAATTTACTGTTGTTTTGTTTTCTTGAGCATATCCACGTTTCACGGTGTCCTAACCTTGACTATATTCTATTTCACTTAGAAGAAAATTATGAGTACATTATCTGATGCGCCGTTTCCATTCATACGTCGCTAAATTTTGATTTGCAATTTCTACAAGACCAAGAGTCTGCCTACACGCTTACTCATTGGATCTCACATCGTTGAATTCAACGTTGCAAGACCCTCAACATTATTTCACATCTCTTTCAACCACCCGCCCCCATTTGATCCTTCTTTCCGATCTTTACTTTAATCCGTTTTCATGCAGTTTGTTGTGCACTAGAAATCTTCAAAACATGCTGTAAAATCTAACACATAATCCTCTTAATGACATTTCGTAAATCATATCGTAGTTACCGTTAATTTCTATTCTGTAATCTTATAAAAATATTTTGACTTTTCAATCGATCGCTTCTAAACTATCGATATTCTTATTGCCATGCGACTATTGTAAAACTTTCCTCATAATAACGACCTTTGTATTGCAAGTCGTTTGCAGCAATAAATATTAATAAAGACTTCCTCGCAAAACTGGAACATTCTAGGTAGACTTTTACGATTTATGTATTATATTACAAATATGACACTGAGTTCTGAAGGAATGGTCGAGCCAATGCAATATACGTTAATAAAATATATATATATTCATATTGTCATAAAGGTGAATTGTTGAGTTTTCATGAGAGAATGTCTTAGAGAACAATTCATCTTTTAAACAATCAAATCATGTGATTTCTTTGATATTTCTTTGTTCAGAATAGCAAGTAAAGGAACTGACACATTATACATTCATAATAATAGGCCAGCATTATAAAATATCGTTATATGGAATCTCAATCACACTTTAGACAGCTTTTATCAAACATCAACTTAAGTTTCAAACTTAAAGAGAGATGTGAAGGAATTCGTTTTTAATAACTCTCCAAAGAAGATAAGAAGTTCTAATCAACGGTAGACTTTTTGATGTTAGACGGTGTTGGAGAGACTTTCACAAAATCTGTGAAAGCCTATCTGAGTTTTAAGCATAGAAGAAAATCACTGTCTTATATCAATATTTTTATAAGAACAAATTTATACAAAGTTCTTCAAAGATGAAATGAATTTATTACTCTACCCTTTCTTTAGCCCTTCAGTCTTCAAATTATTTTATACTATACTAGACATAGACACCGATGCGCAGAGACACAGAGACTGACATACACAGACATAAAACACAGACATACACATACATACACACAGACGTACATATGTATGTATGCATGGATACAGACACATACACACATATCTTACTCTTTTGTGTTGAAGAGCGTAGGCCCGAAACATAAAAGACTTTCATTTCCCCGAGCGTCAAACTAATACACCTGCTTGTTGTTTATGCACTTGTCTTCGTCTGGCGCTAATTAGGAACAACATTAATCACAAAACAACTGGGAAATTGTTTGATATATATATATATATAGATGTGTGTGTGTGTGTGTGTGTGTGTATCAAAATATATTTATGTAAATATATATATATATATATATATAAATAAAACTTACTTGGAGAAGTAGAAAAAGAAAACGACGCGAGCATTCAATCATATAATAACAATTTAATAAATAAAACATATGCATACATACGTAGATATATATACATACCTACATCTATATGTATATATACATGCATATATGGGTGCAGGACCCCACAAATAAACGTAGAACACAACGAGAAATGAAAACATAAAAACAAAACAAGGAAACGGACTTTTTTTTAACAACGAAAAAACAGTATAAGACAAGCGATACAAAGAATATTCCCCTTCTTCAGCTGCTTCTGTTTCGACTCCATGCGTGTTTCGAAGGTAAGGGCAGAACACGATCCGGCCGAAGCAATCCTTCCTGCAAAATGAATTAAATAAAATATATGTATGTATGTATGCATTTGTTTTATTTATTAAATTGTTATTATATATATATATATATATATATATAATTATATATATATATATATATATATATATATATATATATATATATATGTGATATATAGGAAATGTATTTTGGGATGTGGGATTTTGCTGAAATGCACTTAAATTTCAAAAACTCGTAAATGTTCAAAATACATTTATTTACATATATACCAAGTAGTTGTAACTATATTTTTTGTTTATTAATGGTAAAATTGTAATATATATATATGTTATATATATATATATATAATATATATATATATATATATATATTATATATATATATATATATATATATATATATATATATATACAGGAGTAAGCACATAAATGTGAAACAAGGTGGAAAAAAGAGTACTCAATTACTAGAGGTAGAGTAATATGCTTTATTTAAAAGCAGCAGAAATATAACAAAGCTGTACTCAGAGTTTGTTAGATATCTGCTGCTTTTAAATAAAGTATAATATATATATATATATATATATATATATATATATATATATATACAGAGTAAGCACATAAATGTAAACAAGGTGGAAAAAAGAGTACTCAATTACAAGAGGTAGAGTAATATGCTTTATTTAAAAGCAGCAGTAATATAACAAAAGCTGTTACTCAGAGTTTGTTATATTTCTGCTGCTTTTAAAAAAGTATTATATATATATATATATATATATATATTAATATATAATATATATATATATATAATACATTATATTTATATATAATATATAATATATTATATATAATATACATATATATTTATATATATACATGCATACCCCACAACACAATGCATATATTCGAAGGTCTAGAATGAAACTAGAATCCAATATCAAACAAACTGCTCACAAATATTGTATCTTGTAAGAAACCGTTCATAAATGCTGTCTATTACTTGACGCAATAATATTGTATTATCTAAATGAGATTTTAGAACAAATCCTATTGGATCACATGCAGTCGCTAAATATATTATCTTCTTGCAATATATTCAATTTAAATAGACATGACAGGGGACAATGTTTTGAAGGGTATACTCTTGACAGTTACTGAAACTCAACACTGGAATATAATATAACACTCACCATTAACATGACGCTTCAGAGATGTCAGTTGGCCTCCAGTTAATATATCGCGTATTAAAAATTCAGTGTATATTGTGTCTGCCGTTATTGTTGTATGTATACTCTTGTTGTTCTCGACTAGACAGTTTATACTTAAATTAAAGGTGTTCTTGCCAAGATTATCCTGTATATATATTCTGTTTATTGCCTAAATGGAGATTTAGCTATTATGCCTATCGAGCAGAGCGAGCAAATAGAAATCTCTTCGGGAATATTTTGTGGCTATGCTAACATGATTGTCTACCATTTTGGACGTCCTCCGCGCAGCTTTTCTAGATTTATTGAGCTTGTTAAGCCTGTTAATTATTCTATTAAAATACATGTGAAATGCAAACGCATTTTTATGATCGAAATCCTTGGCTCTAATCACGTAGAGATTTCCCAACTCAAAATATATTCTTTCGGTAAACTGTTAAGATTAAAGCCATCTTAAAATCTGACATTGAAAAATATTCCATTAAAAGTCATGCATGAATTGGCTCTAATTAAATGCACTTGCAATTGGGGAAAACACGTAGAGATTATACATGTGTGTGTGTGTTTGTATGAGCGTGCGTGCGTGTGGGCGTACGCGCGTTTATTTATGTATGTATGAATGATAGTTGGTTTATACTCAAGTTATTTGAAACTGTCCTCTTGCTTTTAAATACACAATATCTTACGTTTAACTGTGTATGTTATAACGATGTCCTCGTGCATAATTTTTTTATACATATAATTTTGTGCTCGTGTGTGTATATGTGTGCGTGTTTCTTTTTATGCAAACGCTGTAAGTATGCTACGTGTGAACACGTTACTGTGGCTACAAAGCTGCGTTATTAACTCTGTGAGTGTAACATCCGTATGCACTTAAGTATATGTGTGTTTATTCGTATGCAAATAAGTATACGTGTTTGTACGTATGTATATCTGTACATGCACATATAAATGCACTTGTGATAAATGCATAAAAATACACACATGTACATAATCATATATACTTCCATATGCACACCACACAAACACACATATATTCTCACTTTCTCTCTCTATATACCACTTTCTCTATATCTATCTATCTATCTATCTATCTATCTATCTATCTATCTATCTATCTATCTATATATCCCCTTCTCTCTATTTCTATGTATACACACACACACACACATACACACACACAGATATATATATATATATAATATATATATATAATATATATATATATATATGTATAGATATCTATGTTTATGTATATATAGATATACATATATATATAAATGATAATATTAATGATAATAATAATACTCTCTCTCTCACTCTCTCTCTCTCTATATATATATAGAGAGAGAGAGCATATTAATACATACCCTTATGTAATAATGATTGGAAGCATGTATGCAGACGCACACACATGCACACATACATACACGCACACATTTATATGTGTATGCATGTATCCTTGTGCGCAGGTGCGTATGTGTTGGCGCGTGCGAGCATGTGTAGTACTAAATTCTGCCAACTAATTTATGGGCGCCTCTCTGACTATTCCATATTTCCATTTTAATTCAAGATAGCGGGTGTTGAGGGAGACCTAGTTTTCGTTAAAAAAAAAACCAGAAAAAATATCGAATTAATTTATCATGATTATTTTCATTTAGTTTTCATCAACATTGTTGCTGCCTGTTATCACATAAGCCATTAGCAATCCATTCTACCGCAACCCAACCAAACTTCCACATTGCTGGCTGATGCATATTTTGGCTCTTGTACTGAGGAACATCAAAATGATCAAGACCAAATTCATTAACGATATCTTAATAAAATTGTGAGACGGGCGCCATTATGCGGCGTTCGTTAGTTCTCGTCGACCCAATCTAATTTTCGTGTAAAGTTTTCTCTGCTTTTGTAACCTTTTCTATGACTCAGCTAATAATTGAGAGATGCAACCGATAAGTGAGCTGCTGCGGACTTGCCTGATATGCTACAAAGAGCAGATAAAGCTCTCCTCCAATCAGTTTATATATTCAAGAAGTAAAACTAATACATACCTAACTATATTTTACTGAATTAGTTACGGCTTTGATTATAGAGTTTTGTTTATAGATTTACTGGAATTTGAGATCCTGTGACTAAAGAACATCATAAACTGAGTAAATCTTTATTTCAAAATAAATTTTCACCCGAAAACATATACACACAAACACACAAACACACACACATATTTACAAAATTATTGATAATGTTCGACCATGACTTTGGCTTAGTAGGCTTTGTCAGAGTCTCTGACGAAGGCCACTCAAGAAATTCAAGTTTGATCGTGTTTATATTATAAGTATAGAGTAATCCCTTGACTATCGCTGGTGCGACTTTCCCAAAAAACCCGCAAGAGGAGAAAGTCCGCGAAGTAGAAACAGCACTGTACTGTATATATATACGCTGATGACGGGTCAATGCCCAGAAACTCGAGTCCGTGTGTATCATACAGGTTGACCATGGGAAAGATGGGTTCCCTTTGAAAATACTGATAGGGCACAGAAAGTGTGTCAATAGCCAGCTGGATGAGGTGTCCTCCTGGATATACAAGCTACAGTAGCATCCAACCTTAGTGGTTAGCCACATTTATGTGGCAAATATACTTCACAATGTTGTGCAGCTGCGGTTTATACCTCGCTCAGAGATTTATTATTGCTTATATTTATTTTATTTTTATAATTTGTGTATATTCATTTTATTATAAATGCAAAACAACACCACGGAGGAATCGACGTAACCTTAATTAATAAACCGCGATAGGTGAACCGCGATAAATGAACCGCGATATGTCGAGGGATTACTGTACATTCAAACAGACATTAACGATTTTTTTTTATGTCAAGTTATGATAGAATATTATACCTTAAACTGAAAGATTACTCAGTACTTTTGGTACTTATTTATTATTCTTTAGCAAGAATATTATCGATTGTAACTTCGAAGTTTCGGCTCGCTGAACCATAAGCAGTTACCGTTACGTTCGAGTTCATCTTGGCTTTATATAGTTTCTGCTAAATTAAAATTTTCTGGGGTAAGTGGAGCACTGTTCATTGTTAATTAAGTTTTAGGGTTGGTGGTGATGGAAGATTTTATTGATTAAATTTGGAATTATTTTAATGTTCAGAATTCAGTCATACAAGTAGAATTTCTAATCAGGTGTGTTCGTTTTGGTGTGTCAGCTGCAGGTCTTAGGCTTGTATTTTTTTTAAGGGTTTACGAAACAAAATAGATTGGTGAAAATGTTAGTTGGTCAGTAGATGTGTCACTAGCTTTACTAATGAATTACATTATTTTGGCACAAACGGAGATTTAAGCAATTTGTGCTTTTTCTAAAATCTGGCATTTAAGTTACTAGTTTCTTTTGCCGAATCCCAAAGTTACAGACATGTAAACAAACCAACACCTCTCGGTGGGGGAAAACACAAATAAAACATATATTTATTTATATACGGATTTCTACACAGTTTCCGTCTATCAAATTAGAATGTAAGACGTTTGTCGGCCAGAGGTTATAATAACAAACACTTGCCCACGGTACCGCTCAGCAGAACCGATCTCGAAGCTTTTTACTCACTCAGTAATACTCGTGCCTATTTACATTCTTCTTTAAGGGCGGCGAGCTGTCAGAATAGTTAGCAGGCTGGGCGAAATGCTTAGCGGTATTTCGTCTGCCGCTACGTTCTGAGTTCAAATTCTGCCATGGTCGACTTTGCCTTTCATATTTTCGGGGTCGATTAAATAAATACCAGCTACGCATTGGGTTCGATATAATCGACTTAATTCGTTTGTCTGTCCTTGTTTGTCCCCTCTGTGTGTAGCCCCTTGTGGGCAGTAAAGAAATAGATATTTCTTCTGCCGTTACGTTCTGAGTTCAAATTCCACCGAGGTTGACTTTGCCTTTCATTCTTTCGGGGTCGTTTAAATAAGCACCACTTACGCAGTTGCTGGTCCTTGTTTGTCCCCTCTATGTGTAGACCTTGTGGACCATAAGGATATATATATATGTATGTATATATGTATTTATCTTTACATTACAGCACATTTTTATATTGCAGAGAAATTTGAAATGTTTATTGATGTATACATTCATAATATAAATTATTTCCCTGTATTAATCTAATTTCTCTATTTTAATTCTCTTTCCAGTTTGCTCTCAGTCGGCTATGGGTATTTTCGCACTTTTTATACTAAACAACCCAATTTCCCATCATGTTGTTCAAGCATATAGTAATGCTTTGCATCTACCCGTATTCGTTCTGAATGTAGCTACAAGACATCAACTGCCAAGTTATCCATTTGAGATACATATGAGCCCGTCCTATATGCCAGCCATCACAGAGCTGATCAACTTCTATCGGTGGAGGCGAATTTTCTACATTTTCGATTCAGATGATGGTAAGTTACTCTTTTACTCTTTTTCTTGTTTCCGTCATTTGACTGTGGCCATGCTGGAGCACCGCCTTTGGTCGAGCAACACGACCCCAGGACTTATTCTTTGTAAGCTTAGTACTTATTCTATCGGTCTCTTTTGCCGAACCGATAAGTTACGGGGACGTAAACACACCAGCATCGGTTGTCAAGCGATGTTGAGGGGGGGGGGGGGCAAACGCAGGCACACAAACATATACACACACATATACGTATATATATATATATTATATATATATATATATATATATATATATATATATATATATATATATATACATATATATACGACGGGCTTCTTTCAGTTTCTGTTTACTAAATCCACTCACAGGGCTTTGGTCAACCTGAGGCTATAGTAGAAGACACTTGCCCAAAGTGCCACGCAATGGGACTGAACTCAGGACGATGTGATTTGGAAGCGAGTTTCTTATCACACAAACACACTTCACGTTATATATTCTTTACTACACACCTAACTACAGTACACATATACACACGCTCAGTTATTTACACTACTCGCATGTATATATGTAAGTAAGTGAACTTCCTTGTGTTTTTAGGGGCACGATCTATTTTAACGTTTTACGTGTGTGTCTAGGTGTCTGTCTAGGTAAGGCAGACCTTAGAAGTCATCTGAGGAGCCACGCAGACAGAGTATTTATTTAGCTTTCACTTTTTCAGTCATTTGACCGCCTTGAAAAAATTTGAGTCGAATAAATGAACTGACTCACTTCTTTTTATTCTATCGTACTCCATTGAGGAACCACTAAATTACAGGAACATAAACACATCCACACCGGTGTCAAGAGGTGACACATGACAAATTTCGTTCAGTTTCCGTCTGCCAAATCCATTCACGAGGATTTGGTCCTCCGAGGCTATAGTTGATGACACTAGCCCAAGGTGCTACCTAGTAGGACTGAACCCGGACCATGTGAATGCAAACTTCTTACCACACAGCCACGCCTGTTAACTATGTGTTGTACTGCATCTCTAATTGCAGTGGTTATAGAAAAGAATATGTTTTAAAAAGTAGAGCGAATGTAATGTAGAGGTGAACGTCAGGAAAACAATTTGTTAAGACTTATTGCAAGATGCACCCAACATAGCTATATCAGTACAAAACAGTGTAAATCCCTAGCAGAATTGAAAAACCACGTCCATTCTGGTCATATTTAAGCGAACAATCAAACCATGGTACTAATCGAAATTGGGTTGTAGCCAATGTATGTATGTATGTATGTATGTATGTATGTATGTATGTATGTATGTATGTATGTATGTATACATGAATGTATGCATGTATGTATATGTGGGTATGTATATATGAATGCATGTATGTATGTATTATGTATGTATGCTTATATGTCTGCATGTATGTATATATGTTTGTATGCATGAATGTATGTATGTATGTATGTATGCATGTATATATGTATATATATATGTATGTATGTGTGTATGCATGTAGTTTTGTATGTATGTCTGCATGCACGTATGCATGTATGTATATATATATATATATGTATGCATGTATGCATTACTATGTATGTTTGTATATATGTATACATGGATATATGTATACATGGATATATGTATACATGTATACATATGTTTATGTATAATTATAAGATCATTTAACTCTACATCTGTGGTGAATAATTAATGTGTTAATTCCTTTGCATAAAGTTCGTCTTTTAGTTTTCTGTTTCATTAAGCGCCATAAAATAATCTTTTGGAGATTAAAGGATTCGTTTTTACTTTGTTTTGCCTTTTTCTCTTATTTACAATCTCTCTTAGTTAAATATGTACCGATTTTAATTTCTTTTTAAAGAAATGTGAAATATCGACAATTTCATGATCACAAGACGATTGAGATACATTGATTGATTTTGTTTGTTGTTAAGTTAACGTTAAGAGAAGGTTATTGTGTCAATGCTAACGGCAGTTTGCTCTGTCAAAGAGAACTGAAAGCTGTTAAGCCAAAAGGGTCTGAATGTTAGGTCAAAGGTAAGGCGAAGATATTGAATCGGAGATAAGGGGTATTTGAATTAGAGATAAGAATTGAATTTATTGAGTCAAATAAAAGGGGAGTGTGTTGATGGAAAAGTAAATGGCTATTTGTTTAGTAAAGATGAAGGAAAGGTTGTTCAGTATGAGATAAGGAGCAGTGGAGGATTACCGAATCGAAGATAACAGAAAGTTGTTGAATCAAAGTCAAGTGAAGATTGTTATGATAACTTTAAGGGGAATTTGTTGAGTGAAATTTAACGGGTATTGGCTTAATGAAACTTAAGGAAAGGTTGTTGAGTGAAAGATAGGGAAGATTGCTGAATCAAAGATAAAGTTAAGTTGTGAATTCCTGAGCAAAAGAAAGATTAGTCAAGTCAAAGGTAAGTGAAAGCCGTTGAGATAAAAATAAGGGTTACTTTTTCTAGTGGAAAATAACAGAATTTATTTGAGTCAAAAGTAAAATCTAACGAACTAATTCTATTTACTTTATGAAAAGTGGGAGAATATTAAATTTAAAGAACTCTGATATGTGTAAAGATTAAATTACTTCCAAAACAATCTACTGTGAAGCAAACAAATGCAACACAAGACCAAGAATATACTGTATGGTCACGTGGTTAAGAACACGGTGTAGGAATTGTTGAGTAGGTAAGGAAAGTTCACAAATATTAATATATAGTTAAGATGTTCGCTTGACAGTTAGGTAGATCATTCAGATATAATTTATCCATACAATATCATGGAGGTTATCTTCAGTTTTCTGTCGACCAACGTTTTTCCAGTATAATTAAAGGAAGCTATTGCAAGCCTGTAAGAGTGTGAACTGTTGCTAATAAGCGACTTAATCTGTTACCCTACTTAACAATCCCCGCGTAATTCGTAGGTAGTTTTTACGGAGTCTAATTCATTGTGATATTGATGTCTAGTCGCCGATGTGTGTGTGTGTGTGGACTGTGTTTTAGTTAAAGCTACGGTTTTACATCTTCTTAGAGTCACCACTGTTCGTTATTTTCAACTGAGGAATGCTTAAAGTGACAGAAACGCTGCGTCCTAGAATCCAATAGAGGCCAACACTGGGCACATTTAATGTTTTTACACCTTTTATCATAAGAGAGAATATATTTCTCCATAGCAGCTGCAGTGAATTTGCCTTTAAAAGTTGAAATATGCCACAAATATATTTTCTCTAACTTAAATTTCGCGTATTCCTAATCAATGCTTGGCGCTGATAGTTTTGAAAACACACACAGACACACACACAAACACACATGTATATATCTATTACGCATACTCGCTCAAAAACACATACATAAAGTCTTTTACTATTTTACTTGCTTCAGTCATTTGACTGCGATCTTGCTGGAGCACGGCCTTTAGTCGAGCAAATCGCCAAAGGACTTTGTAAGCCTAGTACTTATTCTATCGGTCTCTTTTGCCGAACTGCTAAGTTACGGGGACGTAAACACACTAGCATCGGTTGTCTAGCGATATTGGGGGGACAAACTCAGACATGCAAACACACACAAACATATATATACATATACATATATACGAGGGTTTCTTTCAGTTTCCGTCTACCAAATCCACTCACAAGGCTTTGGTCGGCCCGAAGCTATAGTAGAAGACACTTGCCCAAAGTGCCACGCAGTGGAACTGAACCCGGAACCATATGGTTAGAAAGCAAGCTACTTACCACACAGCCACACAGCCACTCACACACTAAAACGTATACATATGTACATACCTGCATATATCTATAATTATATGTACCACGCACACACACACTCACTCACATTTATGCATATATATATACATATTACATCAGTTACCAGAAGACAAAATTGTGTATGTGTGTATATGTGCGTGTGTGTGTAAAGATAACTTTAGTTCTAGAAATATAAGTTAAAAAGAGGAACTTCAAGCCATTGTCTTTGTTAAACTGACGTATATAGCGGCGGCGTTTCCATCGACTTCTTAAATGAGGATAGATTAGTTAATGTTATCTAGTGTACACTACAATGCCCAGAACAAAAGACAGGTTCATAAAGGTGAAATGCCGGCGATCCCATTTCTGACCAAGAGAAACTGATCTGCAGTTAAACAACGACACCAAAAAGCAACAATGATGACAGCGTCGGCAACCTCAGAAACAAACAATAGCTTATGGTACAAGATAAGAGACACAAGATAAATCCATACACAATACTTGCTTTGATAATTCGTTCTTCACTTGGAATTATTGACACTAGATTCTTTTATTTACTGCAGACAGATAACTTTGATTGTAACGTAAGGCTCTTGTCTTATTAGTAAGGTGTTCCAATTATTTTTGAATTAGTTCCTTATCTTCTTAAGTTTCAACAATCTCTCTAGTTCATTAATTACAGTTTGTACTGGTTGTTTTAACAAACGTTGCTTTGATATTAGTTGTCTTTCCAGTTCAGTGTTCAAATTACTGTTGTTTATGCTGTCATTTTAGTACAAAGACAGCCCTTATCACCAAGATATATTATCGACAACATTCTAGCCATGTCTCCGGTTCTTCGGTGAATTTAGTACGAAATTTTGTAATGCTTCATTTTATTTGCTGACGTTTGAATATGAATTGAGCAAAATTTTAGCTGTATTTTTGAAAGGGTGAACGACAACGGCGTAAATCTTCTTCTTCTTCTTTTCTTCTTCTTCTTCTTCTTCTTCTTCTTCTTCTTCTTCTTCTTCTTCTTCTTCTTCTTATTCTTATTCTTCTTCTTCTTCTTCTTCTCCTTCTTCTCCTTCTCCTTCTTCTCCTTCTTCTTCTTCTTCTTCTTCTCCTTCTCCTTCTTCTTCTCCTTCTCCTTCTTCGTCTTCTTCTTCTTTGCCTCTTCCCCTACTCCTCCTTCTCATCGTCCTCCTCCTCGTCCTCCTCATTTCCTCCTCCTGCCCCTCCCCTCCCCTCCTCCTGCTCCTTCCCATGCTCTTCCTCCTTCCCCTCCTCCTCCTCCCCTTCTTCTTCTTCTTCTTCTTCTTCTTCTTCTTCTTCTTCTTCTTTTTCGCTTTAGATGATATCGAACCTACTTCACTCTTAGCGAATGAGTCCAAATTTTATTTAGTGGGAGAAAGAAAGCTTTTCTTTTCCGGGTTTTTATAGAAACAGCGAGCTTCTGGAACTTTCAAATGTCTGTGCTGTTGATTCACTGTAGACAAAACTATTTCTCTTTCAAACATTTATTTGCTGTACAAAATATTTATTTATATGGATTAAAAAAAAAATATCGCTTCTCCGTTTGAAATAACGATGAGCGTTGATACCAAGAAAAGAGGTAACAACGATCGCGCCTCCGAAGTTTTCCGAGAGAAAAACATTGATGAAAATTATGAAGCTATAAACAGAGTCTGTTTTAAAAAGTGACAAACAAAGAAACGAATTGTAACATTTAAACGAACAGGTGCAATTACAAACACAGCGCAGACATTGCCATCTCAGAAATTACAGACAAACACAAGGAAACAAATGTGTAATATAGAGACTGACGTTAGTAGCAGTCGAATAATTTTCGCATCGCAGACAATGACGAAAACAGCTTTGTTAATGTCAACAAGCTAAAAAGAAATTATGAATAAGGGGCGTTTTTCTGACAAAGAAAGACTGAAACAGATTTATATCACAAGAAATTCTGCTCTCTTGCGCTACCGATTTTATCGAAGCAAGTTAAAAAAGAAAAGTGGTATGCATTTCGAAAGACGGTGTACATCCGTCACTTGGAAAGCAAATGACTTTATAGAGTACCGTCAAAATGCAATGAAGGGTAGACGTAGATCTTGTGTTGGATGATGTAATTTTCATATACAAAGGTAGGATATACAAGATTGATTGCCTGGTCTTCGAAACTGAAGATGTGGTGAGTTGACAAGCTTAGTTAATGTTTCTACACACCTGCCCACAGGATCGTGCCGCGATATATGGGTAAAAAGCAATAAAGCGTTAAAATGTAGCACATCGGGTTAAGCATTGACCCTTGGCTCGCCTTAACTATTGTGGCACTGATCTGGCAGTCCATTATGATCCTTAAATCAATAGATCCATCTGTTATATAAGGGAAAGAAGAGACACTTGTGGGTATTCTGTTCTCAGGAGCTGGGAATGAAAGGGAGAAGAGCGAGAGTGAAAGAGTGTTTGTGTGTGTTTGTGTGCGTCCGTGTGTGTGTGTGTGTGTGTGTGTGTGGTGTGTGTGAGAGAGAGAGAGAGAGAGAGAGAGGAGAGAGAGAGAGAGAGAGGAGAGAGAGAGAGAGGAGAGAGAGAGAGAGAGAGAGAGAGGAAGCAAGGTGAATAATCAATAAGCATCAAACGTAGAATCCATTATTTAGAAAACACTACCGGCCGCAACTGTGGAGATAGCAAAAAGACTCGGCCCGCCACAGTTCCCAAGAAACGACAACATGTAATCTTATCAGGAAGCTGACTCCGCTACAAACAACCAGAGAAGAACAGAGTGTTCCTCTCTTCCAGAAATATTACCCTGTCATTTGATGACGATGAGAGGCGTGTAGAGGATAGACAGGTTTGAAAATATTTCGGCGACATTAAACATATAACCAAGTCAAAAGCAAACCAATGAATCAAAGCAAAAGACGTGTAAATGATATGAAGAACGCTCTTCACAAAATGGAAGTTTTTTTTAAGTTTTGAAAGGAAGTAACGTGGTATTGGCACCAAAGGGCGTGTGTTTTGTAGAGTAATGTTGATGATGTGATGTGTGGGAAGGAGGAGTGAGATAGTCAAATGATAAAATGTAGTTGAAGATTACATCAACGGTCTGCCATATAATTGACATCAACGGTCTGTCATATCAGAAATGCCGTTGAATGCTTTTAGTCCTGCTCTACATTGGAAATGCTCATGCGCATTTTGCAGTGACAGGAGAATAAGGATATGGGATAATCTGACCAACACTAGTTCCTGGTTTCTCACCCGTGTGATGCTCGGCTATCCCATTGTTTTCTTGTTTCTTTAAATTACATCCATATTCTCATATAATCACTTATTAATTTTGAATAATTTTGTTAATGTCTGTATATTTTATAACGTCTTTGCTTTCCATTTCATTTTTATCTTATCCATTTTGTTTACTCCAACGGATTTGTAAAATCCTAACATTCTTTTTCTGTGAATGAATGAGATTTAGGGGAAAAAAATAAAGAATTACTATTTCCGCCGAGGTCACCTTTGACTTTCATACTTTCAAGGTCGAAGGAATAAATACCTTTTAAACAATGGGATCGCCGCTGTAACCGACTAACATCCTCTCCACAAACTTTCAGGCCTTGTGCGTATAGTAGAAAGAATTAGTATTGTGATGTTGGACTTGACTTCGTGTTTGTATGAGTGAATCCATGTCTCACCCAGAAACCTCAAGAGACACCATGTTATAATTTCCAGTTGTCATTATGACTATGATAGTTGATAACGGTCATGTTGTGGGTGAAGAATGTAGTTGGGCAGGATTTGTGCTATAATTGTCCACTTTGGGTTCGTAAGAGGTATTGTTTTAGAAATTGCGCTTTTGATATGTGTAAAAAGATTGTTTTGAAGTTATATAAATAGTATTATTTTTCGTAAGATTTAAGTGGAGTCCAAAAGTACTATCTTCTGAGTTTCTTCCACTTTTGGATTTCCTGGTAATTGAGGTAATCATCTATGAAGGGGCACGTTCCGGTACTTGTAAATTAAACCAGTCGATATATTGCGCAGCTTTATCATGCCTTTTGAAATATTCTGAGGGTATAAAGCCTTAACTACAGACGGTATGCTCGATGGATTGAGGATGTGTTTTTTTAAACATATATCTGTAATTTTAAGCCAGAGGATGCTAACCACTGATGGGTAACAGTTTTATCAACTTCAGAATTGTTAAATCTCTCTGGATATTTACCATGAAGTAATTTTCCTGCCATTTGATGGTAAGATTATTTAAGAGTGCATTTTTAGTTAGGATTTTCATGTATTTAGTTCTTTTCTGCATTTGTTCTTAATTCATCTAATTTTGGGATTTCTTGAATTTGGAATACTTTTAAATATTTCATTATCTCTTTTGTTACTGCTGGTAATATTTTAAATATAATTTTTCTGTTGTTATCTATTCTCAGGTTTAATTCATCTTCAACATATCTACGACTCTTTCAATAATTCGTCAGACCCACTTGAGGTTGTGGTACGTCGTGTTGATGACATAGAAAACACACATAAAATGTTACGACAGCTCGATCAACTAGAGGGAGCCACTCGTAATATAGTCGTCGTGATGTCATCAACGTCAGCTTACCGGCGCCTTCTTCACAAGGTAAATATGTATTTTTTTAGTAATATTTATAATGCAGAATATGCGTAGAAGGAGAACAATCCTGTCAGAAAAAGAACAATCCTGTGCTGGTCTGTCCTATATTTTCAGACAACATCATTACAATACATATTTTGGTTAATATTTAATTTATAATTATATTCAATAGAGGTGAAGAATCCATTTTTGGCTTTTATCACATTTGATTGAGCAGAGATGTATAACCAAAAGTTGTTCCAGCCTTGACTATTCCATCTTATTTTCAGAAACGCTGCATCTGTAACTTCTTTTAAATGGTAAAGTGAGATTTGAGCGAAAATTGTTGCTATCATTTGGACGTCAAATACCACGTAGTAGCATCTCCGTTGATTCATTTCAACTGTCAAGTAAAGAAAAAAAAAAGATATTTAATTATGTATGCATTCTATGAGCCTCTCACATATGACACATGCACACATTAACTTATACACTGATACGTGTAGATTAATCTTCAAACGTAAAAATGAATTAAAGAAATAATAATAAAAAAAATAAAATGAAATTAATTGATTGTATAGAAAATGCTTTTGAAATGAAAGATACTGAGATTCTATGTACAGAACAGCGAAATGATGAGAGTATTAAGGAAAAAATGTTGGGAAAGCTGCTAAGCACGAAACTCTTCAGTGATTTGTTAAAAGGCGTAAAATGAAGTAGTTTAGTCATGTGATTTGACACCATGACATCCGATCTCTATTGAATATAGTCATGCATGGAAAATCCCCGGTTGGAGAGGCATAGGAAGATCATAAAAGCAAATGGTTGAGCAACATTTAGGAATGGACAGAGAGAAAGGCGATGGTGCCCTTTGATGTACAATTATGGCTTCCTTGGGCTATAGATTTCAATTGATTGACAAAAAGTGTTGGAAAATATCGAACATATTTTTTTTAAAACGGAATCACTTTTGACCGATAGAAATAAATACATAAAAAAGACATTATGCAGGAATAGTTAAATTTACTTCGTAGTCATGTGGTTTAGGGTTCGAATCCATTCTACGGTGTGATAGCTGAAGGAATGCTTTCTACTGAATACTGAAGATTTCTTGTCAATAGAGAAAGAACGAGTTTCTAAGCTAGATCCAAGGCTCCTTCATTGGAATTTCAACATCGACTGAGTATGTTTGCATGTATGTATGTATGTATGTATGTATGTATGTATGTATGTATGTATGTATGTATGTATGTATGTATCTATGTGCAAATTTGTATGTTTTATAAACGTATTCTCATGTATACAATTACGTATCTAAACATGCTCATATATACTTAAATGATAAACTTCTGGTAAGTTTTACAGATATTTACAGTTCCAGTGATGGATTGGATCTGTAGTCTTCGAATCAGCTTTCTCCTTTTTAGTTTGAGAAGCCTAATTTCTCATGATTGGTATTTAGGTAGTGTGTTACGTATTCCACTGCCACGGTAATTACAGGTACAAGCCTGAACTTATAATCTGGATAAGGTAGCTGCAAATTTCTCAAAAGTTCAGCGTAGGTATTCTCTTTTACACAGATCTTTAGAATTATGTCAACAGCCGCTGGCAGCTGATTTCCACAACTATACACAGTTTCGCTTCTTTATCCCAAATCATTATGTTAGTTCTATTGTGTTTACATTTTATTGAGGTTATCACTGGGACATTCCATCAGTACTCCTTTTTATTGTGAGTGGCTATGGCTTCCACCCTACAGTGGGTTCTTATTTTTTTGTCCCTCAGGTTATCTTTCCGACGTATCTCGTTATTCAGTATCCTAAGCTACAACATCGTGCCTCATCGGCAGATTATACTGTGATGACATTTTCGGTCAACTACTTATGATGTTGGTGATATCTTCGAAGTCGATAAATTAAATACCAATTTCTTTACTACCCACAAGGGGCTACACACAGAGGGGAGAAACAAGGACAGACAAACGGATTAAGTCGATTATATCGACCCCAGTGCGTAACTGGTACTTATTTAATCGACCCCGAAAGGATGAAAGGCAAAGTCGACCTCGGCGAAATTTGAACTCAGAACGTAGCGGCAGACGAAATACTGCTAAGCATTTCGCCCGGCGCGCTAACGTATCTGCCAGCTCGCCGATAAATTAAATACCAGTTGCGTACTGAGGTAGATCTAATCGACTGACCTCCTCCTCAAAAATTTCGAGCCCTGTGCCTAGAGTAGAAAAGAATAACTGACTTTTGAATAGATTTGAGTAAGGTGAGATGTCTGCAAATAGTAGATTCTTGCTGTTTGTCTAGTTTTCTATGAAAGCGGTGCCCCAGGATGGTCACAATTCAGTGACTAAGACCGGTAATGTATAAGCTTAAGTAATGATATTAGTACTGTGACACTCCGTCAGTTGTAACGACGAGAGTTCCAGTTGATCAGATCAACAGAACAGCCTGCTCGTGAAATTAACGTGCGAGAGGTTGAACACTCCACAGACACGTGTATCCTTAACTTAGTTCTCGGGTAGATTCAGTGTGACAAGGCTGGCCTTTTGAAATACAGGTACAACAGAAGCAGGAAGACAGAGAGAAAGTTGTGGCGAAAGAGTACAGCAGGGTTCGCCACCAACCCCCGCCGGAACTTCGTGGGGCTTTATGTGTTTTCGCTCAATAAACACTCACAACGCTCGGTCTGGGAATCGAATCCGCGATCCTACGACCGCGAATCCGCTGCTCTAACCACTGGGCCATTGCACCTCCACACTGTGCTGTAGGTACAAGAGCAACAGTAGCAGCAGCAACCACAACCACAGCAGCAACACCTACTACTACTACTACTACTACTACTACTGCTGCTACTACTACTACTGCTGCTGCTGCTGCTTTTTGTGGCTGAAATCTCCATTGTCAATAGTCATGTCAATGCTGACGGTGAAGGCTTGTGACATTTGTTGAAGCTAATCCCATCAGGTTGATGTGCAGAATGCAATGACATATTTGCGCTATTTTAAAGCTGTATTCTCAACAAGAGTACCTGTAGTAGTAGTAGTAGTAGTAGTAGTAGTAGTAGTAGTAGTAGTAGTAGTAGTAGTAGTAGTCTTCATACTTAATCATATTCCTATTGCTAATACAATAATATGCAACGAGTACGAACGCTACAACGCCGCCAGAAATAAGAACCACAAGAACACCAACAATAACTACTACTACTACTACTACTACTACTACTACTACTACTATTGATGCAAAGATACATAACAAAAATCTTTTTTATCGAAGATCAATCGAGTTCACCACGTGAAAATATTATTTAATAGTTTATTACGTATTTATTGAGTTTACATATTTATTATTATTGTAATTGAATAACATTTGAATTATAATGCGAAATAATTTCAGAAAGTCCATCATATAAATATCATAAGACTATTTGTCAACATTCTCCAAATCTTTTCCTGCATCAGAAGTTTAATTTTCTGTACATTTTACTTGTCACGAATCAACCCTTGAACTTATTCACAGATTTATGGCCCTTATCTTTTGGTCGATCAATGCTAACATCAGAAGAATGTATTGCCTTTATTTTTATCATTAGTTTTGTATTACACTCAAAAAGCCATGCGAAGGATATAACTTTTTTCCGCTGTCCAAGATAATTAGCTCTTGCAACTGGATGTAAATTTCCAAAAATATTTGGAAGTCGTCACCCCAATAGAATTATTATTTTGCAGCTATATGTTTTAAAGCATGCTCCCCTGTTCCATCTTTTCTTGGTCCTACAACTCCTGGTTTGATTTCTAAGGCCTCTCTCTGTCAGTCGTGAAAGATGTCATACTTTGGATATATTAAAACTGATGGAGCTGAATACTTTAGTGGTCTCATCACAAGGAATTTCGTCGATCGTACACCAGAGCAAGAGATCGAAAGAAGAAGAAGAGAAGAAGAAGAAGAAGAAGAAGAGAAGAGAAGAAGAAGAAGAAGAAGAAGAAGAGAAGAAGAAGAAGAAGAAGAAGAAGAAGAAGAAAAGAAGAAGAAAAGAAGAAGAAGAAGAAGAAGAAGAAGAAGAAGAAGAAGAAGAAGAAGAAGAAGAAGAAGAAGAAGAAGAAGAAGAAAAAGAAGAAGAAGAAGAAGAACAACAACAACAACAACAACTCAGTGTTGCTTTATTTATCGTTCTGGAAATGATGTCGAATAATATCAGTCTTGGCGGGATTTTATCTCAGAACAGGAGGAAATAAGTCATTCTGCCACTCTATTGACTCTGCCAATTTGTTATAACTATTAAGTATGATTTCACTATGGAGGCGCAATGGCCCAGTGATTAGAGCAACGGACTCACGGCCGGAGGATCGCTGTTTCGATTCCCAGACCGGGCGTTGTGTATGTTCTTGAGCGAAAACACCTAAAGCTCCACAAAGCTCCGGCAGGGGATGGTGGCGCCCCCTGTTGTACTCTTCCGCCCCAACTTTCTCTCACTCTTTCTCCCTGTTTCTTGAGTAACGCTGCGATGGACTGGCGTCCCGTCCAGCTGGGGAGAACACATACGCCACAGAAACCGGGAAAGCGCACAAAAAAAGAACAAAAAATGATTTCACTATAACTATTCTGTGATCATTCTAAACTAAACCGATATGAAAATGCTTACTAACTTGTAACATGTTGTAAACCATATAATTTCTAGCAAAGAAATAAAACACTAACTAATGCCGAAAAAAAAAAGTGATAGTAAATGAAAAATTCAACAGACTCTTGGGATATATGAATGAGGGTTGAAACAAAATAACATCTTTGATGTTATTAGTCAAAACCACTAAATCCCCACTGACGAAAACATCTCTTTTCAGGAAGTAAAAAAATCACACTTAGAACACAAAACATGATACTGCTCTGGCTATTATTATCATCATGGGAATTAGAAGGAAATCACAATTACATATTGCTATAAAGTGACTTCACATACACACACACACTCACGCGTGCACATACGCACACACACACATATTTACACGTGTATACGTGTGTGAGAGCATCTTCATGCTATAATGCTGTACAACTATATTAATGGCGAAAATGCACTTTGAAGAGTACAAGCGATTGAAAATTACTATTTCTAACGGAGTACTAATCTATCTATCTATCTGTTTGTCAGTCAGTGTGTCTATCTATATATCTATCTATCTATCTATCTATCTATCTATCTATCTATCTATCTATCTATCTATCTATCTATCTATCTATCTATCTATCTATCTATCTATCTATCTATTTATCTATCTATCTATCTATCTATGTGTCCCTCTGTCTGTCTGACTATCTGACTAGCTATTTGTCTGTCTGTCTATCTATCTATCTCTATCTATCTATCTATACACACACACATACATATACATATATATGTATACATGTGAATACACACATACATATAAACATACATATGCACACACACACACTCATATGTCAAAACATATACATATATATATATACATATGCATGTACATGTATATCACGAAGAAACGCCGAGTTCTTCTGATTAAAAATAAGACTGCTTTAAATGCAATCACCGTAACCTTAAGACGCCCGTCTGTATCGGAGCTCATGATATTTTCCACACGATACTCTCACCCAACCTCCACAGCTATATGCATAATTTGCTGTCATCTAATAATGCTGATGGATACCCTTCTTTTATAGAGACCTGAAATCTTTGCTCAATGATTCACTTCATAGTTGTTCCCAAGTCATGTGAGTATTATGAATCTGGACGATAAGTCAGTAGTGCTAAATATGAACGACAAGAAATGTGCTGTCTGCAGATATGGTCATGTAAGCTCCGATTGTTGGAAAGGTAGCATTAGTTCTTTATGCGATTAAAAGCCTACATGGGAACAGCCCCGATTTTTGTACTAGCTTGAGATTGGATTGGGATTTGTGATGCAAACTGGAATTGCGTTGAATTTACTGATTAAACTCTTCCAACTGTATGACATGTACCAACTGAGTTTGCCATATGTTCCAGTATGAACAAAGATAAGCCAGATTGGGTCATTGATCTAGTATGTTAACTGCACATTTATTGACGAATCAGTCGGTTACACAGATCACTAGTTTGCTTTCTGCACGGTCAACCCAGATAGGGCTAGGTTACTGGATGAAGAACGCATCGAAATGGGTGTAAAATGACTACTGTATCCGGGTTACGAAATAGTAACGCGGAAGTTGGCGGAGCAATCAACAAGTGGCGGAGCAAGCAACAAGAATGATTAGAGAAAAATCGATAGGATTTAGCAAAGACGTAACAATAGAAAAAATAGTTTGGAGAAGGCGCTAGTGAACAAATTAGAAGAAGTGTTTAGAAAATGCTTGACTACCAACGAGCTAACAACGAAATTGGCTTTCAGCAATTTCTACAATAAAAAATTTAAAGTTTGCATCATCAGAATGAGAGTATGTGCTCGAAGTCAGTATATGTTCGAAGTCACGTTGAATCGAAAGCTTGAATGGAAGGGGTGTACAGCAGGAATATAGTCCAAGCTCCATCTTTGTCGGAAAGAAAATAGTACAACTCTATTGCAAGTAGATGTATGCAACATTGAAGCGATACTTTGTTCAATATTTTAGGGGTGAGCGAAAGAACTACTGCCGCAGTAAAACTTCAGTGTCTACGTCGATGGCCCGCTGTGGCATTCGGCTGGGAAGGTAGAGTATCATTTTGCCTTCCATATGAGAAATATTGTTAGACACTGATACAGAAAGCCCAGACGATACACTTGCATCAGAGAAACGAAACGTTCTCTCCTTCTCTCGCTCAAACTTTTTTCTTTTCTTTTGCGCGGTGTTTTTTGTAAGCGGCAACAAGAGGTATGAGTTACTATCTATTTCAATATGTTAAAGAATGTCTGGTATGAGGTGTAGTGTGTGATATAAGTTCTCTTTTTCTACTTCAGAGAGAGAGAGAGGGGAGAGAGGGAGGGAGAGAGGAGGGAAGAAAGAGAGAATGTATGATAGTGAGAGAGAATAGAGTTGTAATGTTCCGGTTACATATTATATGGGTATATGTACAACTCCATTAGATATATACATATAATGTATATATATATTCAGGCAGATATATGCATATATACACACATAGACACACGCACATATGTCTATTCTTGGTATCTGATCTGTAATTATTTGAATCGGTCTTTTAATACGTCTGTATACATTGTCTGATGTCCCCACCTGGCTTCTATATAATTGCGTACATCTCCACGCTTTCTGTAACCATCTTGTAACACAGTTTTATACGAATGAATGGGCCCTGGTGGCAAATAAATGAAATTATTATCATTATTATCAAAGAAAACATTATTATTATTATTATAGTTGTTGTTGTTGTTACTATGTAGTAATAAAGTAAACATCACTGCGAAACAAAATTGTCTAGAGGTAATAAAAACTTACTACAAAAAGGTAGAAAAAATACGGAATTTATTTTTCTATTTCTTCGCATTGCAGACACATTAATATCATTTTGGCACCAATTTTGGCACTGAATTACTCGTAGAAGAATCGATCTAGATATATTTTCGTTTCTTTTAAAAAAGGAACTCATTTTGTCTGGAATATTTTTTTAATGTCCATCTATATATTTAATATTTATTTAAAGCTAGTATAATATATATGTAGAGAATGTATCCATAAGAGCAGTCTTATAAAATGTGGCGAAGTTCAGATCAAATATAAAAAGGCAAAAACAAAAAAAGCTACAAAACAATGTAAAATTCAGTAAAGCTAAAAGGGAAGCGAAGATGAGAGATCACTTAATACAATGAAATTTCGCAGTTAAACAGGCTATGATATGAACATTATTTGAAGCAAAAAGTTGATTTATTTATTTTCATGTTCCACAGGGATTTGTTAAGAACATCGTTCACTTACAACCCATGTACTGAAACACGGAGACAAGTCTCTCAATGTATGACGCTGATTCTTCTCATTTAATTTCTGAAAGAGCATGTAGCCTAACCTATTCTAAATTTAGATAAAGTGATATAGTGGACTAGATATCGTAAACCACTTATTTAATTTGTTTTTCTATGTCCAACGCCAACCCAATTTCTCAATCTCAGTCTACTACTTCATAAAATGAAGTTGTAAAGGTTCCAAACAATTAAAAATAATGATATTATTAATGACTAGTGGTGCGACAGAATCGGCAGTGACAGAGTTATTGCTTTTTCGTACGTGGATGCGTCTCTTCATGTTCAGAACTCAAATCCCAACGGAGTCGATAAGTCTTTTTTTCCCTCCGTTCATGCTTCAGGAATACTTAAAATAAACAATAGTCGAGTACTCTGTTTGATTAATTGAGAGTAGCCCCTCCCCATTTTGTTAGTATTAGAAATAACCATCATCAAGTAGGTAAAGCTAAGTCGATTTATTTCATCTCTGACACAACTTCCTTTACCTTATCGAAATTCAACCGTTTACTTATCGGACTAAGAATTCAGCTCTCCAGGAAATACGCCGTTATGGTTTAGCTCTAGGTGGATCTTGACTGAAGAAATTTATGTAAACGGCCTTAGAAGTTACATCGTACTACAGAGAAGTAACTTTTAAGAAGCGAATTGGCAGAGGCGATGGAATGTTTGTTAGAGTGTCTTGCAGTATTCATTCCAGTTCTCTGTACCCTGAGGTTAACTTTGTATTCCATCTCTTTCGGGAACGTAATTGAAATATAGTCCAGCCTGTTGTCGATTCTTCTCCCGTCTATCGCTTCTTTCTCTTGCTGGCTTTCCTGAAGAAATCACTTGTGGTCAGATCTAAAGAGAGATGTACTCTAACTTTTTAGCATGCTCAAGCCACACCAAATGTCATAACAGTACACACTTCGATCGCACAAAGCGCTGGGAACCAATAACAAAAACTAATAATGGAGAGAGAGTGTTCCAAAGATGACATACCTATTAATTTGTAAATTTGTTTAAATTTGTCCATCATTAATATCAGAAATATATGACACAGGGGGTTTGGCTACTATTTCTATCTAATCGAATGACCACATAAAGGCTACATCAAGCGAATATATACTTCTTAGCACCTTAGATTCTTGTAACTGATTGTGGCATTACGATAATATCAGTCTGTTCACCGAAATGTCAATAATTGTGGCTTTGATCTGATGCTGCTTCCATAGATCAAAGTCATGAATAGGTACCATCAGAATATATGGCTTATGTCTGTAATTAACAGACACGCTGTAAGATAGAAGCACAGGATGAAACAAATCTAACAGATGGCTTTCTGAAAGGTTAATAGTCTAAAATATTAAAACATTAAAGCAGTCTTCAGAAAGGTTCATTTCAGACAACATATGAGAGTCACATTCGATATTTGATCTAATTTATGTTGCAATGATCGCAACGTTTATTTTTGTCTTCAGTTCATATTACACATTTTGGAAAGCTTCGTCTTCTCTATAGGCGATTCAAGAACTTTGGGGATTTCTAAGAAATTAAATTTTGGAAATTATGATTAACTATTTATTTTCACCTTATACGCTCTGGGTTTTAAAAATTTAAAAACATTTTCTTCTGTATCGAAATTCGAATTTGCAAATTCAAACCTTCGTGTCTTCTTTCACTTTAAATATACGATTTCATTTGTCATACTTAAAATTCTCTGATGAATTTTTGAACGAAAAGTCCGAAGGCACAAAGGTTTAGGCATAGATAAAAACAAAACTAAAATAAAATAAGATAATACTTTGAGAAAATTCTCCGACTGTAAAGAAATTTGCTTAAAATGGCCGCCATAATTAATGGACTACTCTATCACCTTTTAGGGAGTTTCTTAGAGGAACTTGTTATGTGACACCATTAACTAATTTCATTACAAGAAAATATAATTCCCTGTACTTTAAAAACTGACAGTTCTTGTACAGTTTACTTCCGTTCTATTTGACTAGAAATACATTTCGCTTCTCTCTACATACAAATGAGATGATTATATATTTTTTTTCTTCAAGAAATCAAATATCATTTCATTATAAACATTTTGTCTTTCATTCAAATTCTTAACCATGATGTGAAAGAAACTCAAGTGACAGTTTTTGCTTATTAGCGATATTTATAAAATCGTACGCATAATTGCCTCTCCCTTTGTCTTTGAATTCATATGATATCTTATTATTTAGTTGTTATACATTTTTCTTCAGAATGGTGAGAATAATTAATTGCCAAACCTATTGGTTCCTTTGATAATATAGTAATATTTTGTGATACACAATATATATTATTTTTGAATAGCAAGGTATCGTCAAATCTTGGAAACAGAGGTGTTGTCCTCTTCTCCCAATATATATATATATATATATAAGTAATACTAAGTAATTAAGGGTTTAGCAACGAATTGCCTCACCAACACACCGAATTTAGAAATAGCAGTCAAAGAGATATAGCTATTCCTTCTACTAAAAGGGGGATCTCAGTAAAAACACAGCACTTGAAAGGCAAACACAGACAGGTAAGAAAGAAAGAATGAAATGACGGCAATCTATCATACAATTTTAAGTTACCTACGGACGTACGTTTCGAAATCAAGTTTTAGGAAAGCATAAGAATTAGAAAATTCTACCTTACCCAAACTTCTTTTCTCATCGGCGCAGGATACTACAATTATGAATAATTGTATATTAAATTTTGAGATACTAGAAGGCATTATCTCAACTCAGTGTCAGAGCGAGCCAAAGCATGACCAGTACCACGAAATTCAAAGTGTGAATGAAAGTTTGTGTCACCAGCCCCCTTCCACCCGCGTGTAGCCAAGACAAAATGCTGCGGTCATCTACTGGGATATAGCTATATTTCTAAATTCGGTGTGTTGGTGAGGCAATTCGTTGCTATATATATATATATATCAATGTCACGTGAAAAATATGTCTGTTGTTAAACGCTTTTAGGTTATATTGTTTCATCCAGGAACGGGGTCCCTTTAAGTTAAAGAAACAGTATACTTCAAAGCCAGCTGAAACGGGTCGCCCTGGAAGTAAACGAGAACAACAGATATCGATACTTCGCTGTTATTTCTGTTGCCGTAAACTCCATTCGATTACTAAACAAATTCGAATCGCGGCCCCAAGTATATACAGATCGCTGAGGGTATTATGTGGCCATGATGTGGACTGTGATTATGAACCCTGAGACAGAAATTGTGGCTGTGTGTGTGCGTGCAAACTGATTCGGCTTCTACATGCCGACATGGGGCATTGGTGCATTCATAGTTGCGTTTGGTTGTTCCCGGAGATTTTTCATACAGCGTGGACTATTCTTTGTGTGTTCGCTTCTTTTCCGTTGTAGTGTATAACCGTTTTATCATTGGTTATGATTAAGCGGCGGCACATGCAACCTTTTACAGTTTTCTTGCACTGGTATTCTTGCACCGATTCTGCATGTGCTGGAAATGAGAATTAGTGATTCTGCATGTGCTGGCTTGGAGAATTAGTGTTCAGTATGCATACATGTTTCATCTTCGTTTTGCTTCTGCTTCCATAACTTCAAAACTCGCTGTGTCCCCAAATAGATACAGTAGACGGCTTGCCTAAATGAATTGTGCCATTTAGTTACATCACTTTAGTCACTTTACATTCTGAGCTTGAATTTATTACGTTTTCTTTTTTTGCCTTCCAAAACCACCACCAACAAAAGAAAAACCTAAAAAAAAAACAAAAAAACAAAAACAAAAAAAAAGGCAATTCAATGATTAATATGTTACAGAGCTTAAGGATGATTGTAGTTTACTAGAACTATTAAAACGGATGACAAATATCTTGTGACGTTCAGCCGTGGTTGCCTTAAGACTAGTTCACCCTGTAGCAAGCATGCGCTTTGGGGTATGACCTCATATATTTTCGAACATATAATGATCAGTAAATATTCAGGATGTGTATTGGTTACTACACTTTCATCTGGAATGGCTGAGGAAGAAGATATATATTGCATACCTTCTTCCTTGGGCTAATATATTAACGGAAAATGGCGGCGAGCTGGCAGAAACGTTGGCGCGCTGGGCGAAATGCTTAGCAGTATTTCATTTGCCGTTACGTTCTGAGTTCAAATTCCGCCGAGGACTACTTTGCCTTTCATCCTTTAGGAGTCGATAAATAAAGTACCAATTACGCACTGGGGTCGATGTAATCCCTTTGTCTGTCTTTGTTTGTCCGCTCTATGTTTAGCCCCTTGTGGGCAATAAAGAAATATATATTAATGGGAAAACGAGCAAAACATTCTTACACTGCATAACAATGACTAGAGAGAATCGGGAGAGCATCGAAGAAAATAAAAAAGGCCTGGCATTATTTAGTTCCGTTTTTTACGGTCAGAGTTCGAAAGCTATGGATCTGCGTTCCACCTTCCGTCTATATTCATGGGATTGATAAAAGCACTTGCTAAACCAAACACTGAGTTAGATTTATACTATTCTAAATCATTCTACATCTGATCATGGTTATAAAAGTATAATGATAATAATAATAATGATAATAATTGTAATAGTGACAATGATTTTATTAATTTTAATGTTAAAGTAATGATAATTAAACCAGAAATAATAATTACAACCAGAAATTATGAGGACAGTAGAAGAGATTGTGGACATTAATTTCATGCAGTGGAACGTAGGTCGATTGGAAATTAAGAAACGTGAAAGGAAATATGTATAAAGCTGGATAGTTACCAGCATTAATAAAACGATCGTGTTATACATTCAGTAATTAAGGAGAAAGTAATTAAGGTTTGTGAATAATTTATTTTATTTTGAATATCACTAGCAGACCTTAAGTTGTAGTCATTGATGTTCAAGTAACTTGCTGTCATTGTCTGTGATGCTGACAAGAATCTTCATATTAGATAAATCTCTCAAATTTGTAGTGTATTTTTTAAAATTGTAATCTGGTTACATGTACGTGTGTGAGAAAGAAAGAAAGAGAGAGAGAGAGAGAGAGATTGTGAGTTTCTGCATGAGTCAGACGGGCGCATGATATTTCTTAAACATCTCAGTTGTTCCTTGTAAAGTGTGGGTTCAATTCCGCTGGTGTTGGTTCGAGGGATGATTCCTATATAAGTAATCCTATATAGTGAATAAGATAGTTTTTTTTTTCTGGAGTGTCTGATTGTTAAAGGCCGGCAACATTTTAATGCATCAGTTGTATGCTGTACATGATTCGTACATATACACAAGAGTCGAAATATATGGAAAATGAAACGGTAAATTAGAAACATTCACACTCTACCTTTCAAATTAAACAAATTAAATACAGATTCACGCAAACACAAACTCATTCTCCCCACTATCATTTTATATCTCTCTCGCATGAAATACTTAATTACACAAATGAAAATATAAATAAAAGACTAAAAAAACAAAAGAAATATTCTCACTAAAAAAAAAGTATAGCTACACACAAAAATAGTTATTGTATACCAAATCTAGTTTGAAAGGTCTAAAAAAAATCGACACCTGAAGCTCATGAAGCGTGAGAGTCAAGTAGCGAAAGCTCAGAGTAATAAACAATATGTCGTACGCCATTTGTTGTGCACGTCCTTTCCACGTTGTTTACAAATAATAATATTCGTACACACATACATATACAAGGGTGTGCTGTAAAATTCCAAGTTGAAGGCTATCGTGAAAGGCCTAATTGGCAGTTCAACTTCCCGAGTTCTTTTACAGGGCTTAAAAAAAAATAAAGGGCCGCTAAAATAAGTTTGTGAATATGTTGAATAAAATAAAAATTAATTGATTTTCCTGCATTTTCTTCTACCCAGGCTTAGGAACTCGTATGTGTAAGTACATATATACATACACACGCGCGCACACACACACTCATACATGCATATATTTTCATACAGGTTCATGACTTACTATACTAGCCATAACCAATCAACTTGATACACACATGAACAGTATTTACGTCAGAAAACAATCACTCGTGCATAACCACCTGTACACTTGTACACATACACACAAAAATGAAACTTGCCAAAGCATGCTCCCTTTGAAATATACACAAGCAATGAGAACCACAACAGAATATTTCCTAACGGAACACATAATTTGTTTTGGGGAAGCTAACTCAGAAACATTGTGAAAATACCCTAACAATTGAAAAACTAACAAAAAGCTCTAACAAAAACGGTCATCAATACAATAATTAATGTAGAATGTATAAGTAAGTTAAAAATATGTCTCGTTAGAAGAAAAAAATTACAATTGAATCACAGAAAAATAACAAACAGGCATAAACACAAAATGCACACAACCGAAAAGTCATAAGCAGGAGATCACATCAACGTTGACAAAAATGTATAAACAACCGAAAGAGTTCTCGCTTGAAGATCTCCCTGGTATAAAACTCAAATCAATGAGATACAATGTAAATTTCAATAAAACATTACCCTACTATATGCATTGAGTGCTCTTCACAATTCATTCTATTCAATTCAATGCATGTGTGTGTTTTTATAAGTACGTATATGTATATGTATATACATACACATATATCTATATATATAACACTGAGAATGTGTTTGTCTGTGTGAATCCCCAAAACTTGAGACCTACACAACCAATTTCATTCAAACTTCGCTCTGGGCGGCATCGAGGCGACTGTACACAGCCACCGGTCCATAGTCGACGCTATGGCGACCAGAGCTCGCTCTAGGCGACATCGAGGCGACTGTACACAGCCATCGGCCCACAGTCGACGCTATGGCGACCAGAGCTCGCTCTAGGCGACCTCGAGGCGACTGTACACAGCCACGGCCCACAGTCGACGCTATGGCGACCAGAGCTCGCTCTAGGCGACATCGAGGCGACTGTACACAGCCACCGGCCCACAGTCGACGCTATGGCGACCAGAGCTCGCTCTGGGTGACATCGAGGTGACTGTACACAGCCACCGGCCCACAGTCGACGCTATGGCAACCAGAGCTCGCTCTGGGCGATATCGAGGCGACTGTACATAGCCACCGGCCCACAGTCGACGCTATGGCGACCAGAGCCCGCTATGGCATTGGTATCACTGTAACAAAGGGCTTGGCTTGACTTGGCTTGACTTGGCTTGGCTTGGCTTGGCTTGGCTTGAAAGAAAGAGAATTTCAATTATATATAGACAACTATAGCGCGAAGGCAGTATAAAAAAAACAAACCTTTCTCAATTGTTGGCAGTTTTACCTACTCCGCATTGCGAGCATTGCAACGAGATGCGTCTTCGTCAAAGTAATTGCTCTCCCAAAGCAAATTAAATAAAATTTGAGATACGTGGAACGTCAAAGCTGCTAACAAAAACAGTGAAAAGATTCGGTAAGGGCTGTTTAACCCTAACGAGGTGGAGTGGTGAACGCTGGAGAAAAAAAGCTAGACAAAAATGCGTGTTATAGTTATAAGCTGAACGAGAAGAACAAGAATTACATTTTGAAATAGATATCTATAATTATTGAGGACAGAATTTCAGTTAGAAATAGAGAACTATAAATATTGAATTATGCATAAAGTGTTGGCTTACATTCGGGGCTTCCAATTTCTCCGTAAAATAGAAGATAATCGCAAATTCATCGCACATGTTACCATCGATTACAAACACCGGTGGATCCACATGTAGAACTAACGGTTTGTAAATCCTAACTTTTCAAACCACTGCGCAGACGCAGATTATACCCGGCGATAGAGAGGATGCCGGTAAAAATTTCGAACAAATTTATCAAACAATATTTAAACATAATAAAATAGGGTAATGATAAATTATTATTACCAGAGGCCTAGCACAAAAAACGAATTAGTCATTAGACTATATATTATTCATATAGAAATACATAATTGCTCTTTCTAGCACAACGCTTTCCGATTTGGAAGCCTCGTAGTGTATTTCTGGCGGTCTGTATGTCTGAAATCTAAAGGCTGTCCCACTGAAGAAAACTGGCCTTTAGCGAATATTTTTTGCTGGAAATAGTTAGAAACCGCGGTCTGGGAAATAGTTGAGATGGTAAACGTTTTTAATTTTCATTCATTTCGTGAATTTATCCTTTTTTGTGGTCTTGAGATTTCTACTACTCTTTCTAGCGCAACGCTTTCCTATTTGGAAGCCTCTTAGTGTATTTCTATATGAATAATATATAGTCTAGTTTCAGATATCAGATAATAGAGTGTTTCTGCATAGTAGAAGTGACGGGAAACTGTTCAATCTCTCGCGTCTGCATGTCAAGACCAAAATCAGAAGCGTCCTGATCAAGGAGGTGCTATTTGCTAATGATGCCGCTCTGGTATCACACACAGAAGAAGCCCTACAAAGGCTCATCAACTGTTTTGAGCAAGCATGTAGCGACTTTGGCTTAGTTATCAGCCTCAAGAAGACCAACATCATGGGTCAGGCTACATCGGACATCCCAAACATACATATTGGAGACCACAGACTACAGGAGGGGGAGACGTTTACCTATCTTAGCTCTACCTTCACCTACACCCTATCCCTTGATGCTGAGCTCAATATACACATTGGCAAGGCAGCTGCTGTGATGGCCCAAATATCCAAACGGGCATGGGACAACAATAAGCTGACGAAGACCACAAAAATGAAGATTTACTAGGCATGTGTACTTAGCACTCTACTGTATGGAAGTGAGACTTGGACGCCATACACACGCCAAGAGCATCGCCTAAATATCTTTCACCTGCGCTGCCTCCGGAAAATACTTCGCATCAAATGGCAGAATCATGTCCCCAACAAAGATGTCCTCAAGCAAGCAGGAATACCAAGCATGTTTGCACTCCTCACACAAAGACGTATGAGATGGCTTGGACATGTTAGCCGTATGGAAGATGGCAGAATCCCCAAGGACATACTCTACGGAGAGCTTGCTAGGGGCACTAGATCTGGGGGAAACAGTTCTTACGATACAAGGATGTTTGCAAAAGGGACATGAATGCCTGAAACATCAATATTACCAACTGGGAAGCAGTTGCCAGCAACCGTGGAGATTGGCGACGTTCCATAAAAGAGGAAATACAAAGAGTGACATAGAGAGAGAGGAGAAATGGAAAGACAAGAAAATACGTCAACAAGAAAGTATGACATTACAACCAGCCAGGCAATTGCTATAGATTCGTAATGCATCTTACGACTGTGCCTGTCACCTGGATGGTGAGAAATCCTACATTGGGAGTGGTAACGATTACGGTAGGGTAACTGACTGCTTATCGTGATCATTCGTCTTTTGGTTTCCTGTAGCTTTTCTCTCTTTTACAAACCCAGTGAACATATATTTCCTATTTCAAAGAAATTCAAACAATATATATAAGACACAAGTTAAAAAGATTCTCAACAATTCAACTTCTCTGGTTGACATTAAGATGCCCACCCCCAACAGGGGCCTTAGCTCTAACATTTTAGAGCTCCATGACCTTCATTTTTTAGGAGCAAAATCTTGTTAACAGGTTCAGTAAGACTGGAATTTTGGAATATGCGCATAAAAATCAGTAGTATGGGATATATGTGGCACGATTACAATTTGTTTGGGGTGTGTAAAGAGGGAAATATCCCTCATATGCAATTTTGATAAAATTCGAAACGTAGATATTCCAGTTCATTAGAGAAAATATAACAGAAAAGTCTGATTCCTCAATTGTATGTAACACGGGCAACGCCGGGTATCTCTGCTAGTAAATATATATATATATATATATATATATATATATATATATATATATATATACATATATGTATGTATGTAAACACACACACACACACACGCACAAAGAAAAATGCTAGTTCTATTCCAAAATCTCTCTAAGAGATCAACGCAGTAGTTGTACTGACAAACAATGGTAGTAGCCACTTTAAAGTGGCTGCCCGTTCCAGCTGACTCCACTACGATTTTTTAACCCCAAGAGGTCATCTCCTCTAGCTGGTTAACGATGCACAACTGCACCCGATATAATTGGGAGCAGGGGAGTGTACCCCTACCACCTGCTAGCGAGGGGACCAGTAGGCCAGTCCTGTTTTCGGGCTATTTCTGCCACTCCTAAGTATTGGACACCTCACCTTCTAGAGATGGTAGCAGCTCGCGTCTGCTCCCAATTTATATATTTCAAACTAACACAGAGTCGCCTATTCTGCAACAAGCAAAAATGTTAATTCTAAAATATCTCTAAGAGATGCAGCTGAGCATTGTTAATCAGCTAGAGGAGATGTCCTCTTGGGGTTAAAAAGTTGCAGCAGATTCCGCTCGAATGGACAGCCATATTAAAGTGGCTACCAACGTTACTTGTTTATATATATATATATATATATATATATATATATATATATATACATATATATATATACATACATATACATATATATATATATATACATATACATACATATATATATATATATAATACACGCATATATATATATATATATATATACATATATATATACATACATATATATATACATACATATATATATATATATACATATATACACATATATATATATATATATATATATATATTATATATATATATATATATACATATATATATTATATATACACATATATATATAAATGCATGTAAACATAGCATTTGTAAAGCATTTCTTATTAAAACAGTTGCAATTTCAGTGTTGTTAAGATTTTAAATTTTAAAAGATTAGCAGAATTGGAAACTATTTAAATACTTAATTGAAATTCCTGAAATGTTAAAAAAGAAAAAAAAAAAGAAATAGAATTGACAGACGTCAGCTTTATTTAAATTTGGTAATTTATTTATTTTCTTTTGCAGATTATGGATGTCGGAATGAACAAAGACCATTACCATTATATTCTCGGTGGGTTGGTGAGTAGAAAGACTTTCATATACATTCTACACGGTTGTGTATTATAGTTAGCTCTATAACAAGCATTACATTTTCGTCTTAATTTCGCTCTTTCTTCAAATCCCGTCTATTCGAATCATATTTTGACATCCACAACCCACTTGGCTGGCGAAAGAAGCTGCATTAGACAGGTTGTCGAATCTGCCATAGTGAAAGAAATAAATAAAACGAAAAAAATTAAAATTAAAATGAATTAACAACACCATCAGCAGTAACAACATCAACAGCAAAAATTACTGCTTCTACTACTACTAAAAGTTAGCTTCAACGTTCGCCTGAAATACAACTTCATTTAAATAAAGTAAATTGGTGTAATAATGCAAAAACAATTTAGCATTTCATGAGAGCATCAGCGATAATTTTCACTTGCTGTAAATTGCTCTGATGTGAGCTGTCAAAAGTTGAGGGCTACTTTATCGAATTTTAAAGATTTACAAGCTTGAAGAAACCTTTAGTAAATGATTTTATAAAATGCATGAATAATATTAGTTATTGTTCGTTTTAAAACATAATGGATTTTTATATTTATTTTCTTTTTTTCGTTTTGTTTTATTCATTTATCTATTGTTTTACTTCATTGTTAATGATTTGATTTTTAATGAAAGAAAATGACTCTTGCGGACTCTTGTAAAGTTTGCCGAGATTGTCAATTAAATTTCACTAATTTACGAGCTAAATACCTGAGTGGCGAAAGTGCAAATTACTTTACAGTTAACAGTTAGAAACAAATAGGTGAGGCTCATAAAATCGACCGATCGAACTTTTGTTTCTCATGGACTGTCATTTGTTGCAAAATGGAAGATGAGACTTCATGGTAGGCTAGTTTGCAGAGAAGAGATTTAGGTGCTAAGCAATATGTATTTTTCAGTATTAAAAGCGATATATATATATATATACCGTCGGTAAAACATAAATCCGAAATAGAAGCACACTCTGAATAATAGACCAGTATATTATAATGGTCCGGTTTGTGGGATTACCCTATTACCTTGGCTTTCATGTCCATAAGGCGCTTAGCGTTACGGCGTATCGGCAGATCTCAATCCTGTTAGCCTATGGTCGCTCTAGCAAGTGACCTCTCAAGAAAATGGATGGGGGAAAGACGTCGTTTCCCTTTGGCTGACAATCGTAAATGACCCTGTTATCGTGTGGATCCCAGGAGGCCAGCAGGAATTTCCTGAAGTGCAATCATGGTCCGAAGACCTCTGTTCTGGAGATATGGATGTTCCCCGGATACAGGGAGTCCGTTAGTATCCTCGCCTGTTCAGCTATGCTCAATTTATAACGC
>NC_042997.1:124504724-124512224 GCF_006345805.1 Octopus sinensis | reverse complement strand
TACGAACAACTCGAAGTTAGGTGAACAAAAAGGAAAAGAAAAACAAAAAGCAAATAACTACAAGAGATTCCGAAGTCGTCTGGAGGCCATGGTTCAAGCAAATCGTGATTTTATTGAATAACTTTACGCTTTAGAATAAATTGGAGTCTTCCAGCAGCGACCCTCTTGATCCAGGCAAACACTGCTTCCTCGAAGCCCTTGATGTAGGCCACCATTTTGAGCCTAAGTTCGTATGGGAAGAAGAAAGGAGGCATAACATCACTATCTCTAGTGATCACTCCAAACGCCATGATGTTGACTGGATGCTTGATTTTTATCACTCTCGGTACATACTTTGGGCACACGGAAAACACTAAGATTGACACTCAAACACTCTGAAATAGTACAAATGATATTTTACCACCCTTGCAACTTCAAGCGTTAATGACGTACAACATATCTCTAACAGTTATCTAGTTGTATTAGCATGTACGCCTATATATATATATATTATGTGGTCGTTGGTTATGGTCGGCGGTCAGAATGTTATTAGACTTGGCGATTCTCTAACATGGTCTCAGCCTCTGGCTGGAACCAGGAAAAGGAATAAAAATATGTATGTATTTTGGGCATATGTATAATAAAATGTGATTGATATTGTTATGCCTAGTTCCGATTTAAATCACAACCAAGGATAGCATTACTTGATGAATATCATATACAACTGAATAAAATACAGTGAAATCATTGTAATGATTGCTCACAAAACGTTAGACTTGCCCTAATATATGATTTATTTTGAAAGCAGAGTGAATTATGAAGGCAGAACTCAATATTGCCTTGATAAGTTCAAATGAAACATCATACCGTTTTGACAAGGCCCACGAACCCAAAAGCATTAGTAATGATATATGGAGAGTATTCATTTCCTGCCTTTCCCCAAGGCCAAAAGTGGAAAATATTAATTAACTTGGATTTAAAAGAACTGAAATAATCAAACTTTACCCATAATTAGTGAAAACGTATCCATCATGAAACCAATCACAGATCATAGATCAAAAAATTTCTGTTTACTTTCAACAAGATAGATATCATGTTTATTTGGGTAACTGTACAGTTGATGAAGTTGACCGTAGTATCAAAATGTCAGATTCAATATCAGAAACAGAATATGTGAACTGAAAATTTGATCAGTGATTTATTGACTTTGATCATCAATTCTCGAAACATCTGAATTACAAAAAACAACT
Organism: Octopus sinensis; assembly: GCF_006345805.1. Classification (NCBI taxonomy): domain Eukaryota; kingdom Metazoa; phylum Mollusca; class Cephalopoda; order Octopoda; family Octopodidae; genus Octopus; species Octopus sinensis. Next base: position 124,510,995 of record NC_042997.1, on the reverse strand, counting down.
TTAATTGTAAAGATTACAAAGCTAAACTAAACCTTTCATTCTATTTAAACAGAGCATTGCAGAACTTGATTTGAGAAACTTCACCTACGGAGGAGTGACCATTACTGGATTCCAAATTGTAAATCGAAATAGTCCATCATTAAAACAGTTACAACACAATTGGAATCAGTTAAGTACAGACCTTTGGTCTGGCGCAGGACAAAAACTGTCAGTAAGTAAAATGTTTATTTCTTTTAAAAATCAAATTATGATGCACGATAAAACATTTTGTGATATTTAGTAGTGTGGTAACCGATTGGATGTTTCAATAGCGCAGTAAACCACTTTATGTCTCACGTGTGTGGAAAGTCGTGTGTTTGTTCTAAAGCGTGCTAAACCCCACTAAGTGTCTTCCTTGTGCAGTAAACCACTGTTTCAATACCGCTATAGACATTATTATGATGTATATACCACAGTATATTTCAGATATATGATAAACCAGAACCTGTTTCGCTTTTGCCCTTCAAGTGTAAGTAATGTTAGCTGTCAGTTGTATAATTCCACAGTAAAATAAAACTATGTAAACTTTAGTGCAGTAGGAAATTGAATGTTTTGGTACCTCGGAAGACTAGTTTCTCCACATTGCCTTTCTTACTGCTACCGATACATTGCTCTTCGAGGCTGGCTGGTCTCATACCACATCCACTCAAACCCTTCTACTTCACTCGTCTCTTCCTCTCTCTTCCCTATATTGTTCACATCCAGGCCTCATTCTATATTCTTTTTCCCAATCATTCATCTTCATAATTCTGGTTTCTTATTTTCAGAATGACGATCTTTTGGGATCACCTCTGTCATGCAGGAGTTAGCTTGCAGCTGGATGGATGGGTGGGGCAAAGAGTAGCGGTCTTGATTCAGGGTATTTTGGTTGTACATGGTGAGACAACACTGGAATGTTCTATCAAGGTATAGACTAAGATAATATTGAATAGACGACAAGCAGTTGTTCAGGTAGCAGATTTTCCCTCACTCACTTAGGGATGTGTCTCGAAGACTTAACCACAAGCCCATATTTCTTAATGCAATGAAAAATGGCGAGCTGGCAGAAACGTTAGCACGCCGTGTGAAATGCGTAGCTGTATTTCGTATGCCGTTACGTTCTGAGATCAAATTCCTCCGAGGTCGACTTTGTCTTTCATCCTTTCGGGGACGATTGAATAAGTACCAATTACGCACTGGGGTCGATATAATCGACATAATCCGTTTGTCTGCGCTTGTTTGTCGTCTCTGTGTTTAGCACCTTGTGGGTAGTAAAGAAATAGGTATTTCTTAATGCAAATATCAATTCAGAGATTGTGAAATGTTGACTATATAAGAGACCACAGAATCCATAGAGACCACAGAATCCATAGAGACCACAGAATCCATAGAGACCACAAATTCCTATTGTAGTTGATTGAATCCATTTCAGTACTTGATTGATTGGTCTGGTAATATTTTAACAATTCTATTTTTGTACATTTAGAATTCAGTCTTTGCTACGTTGTTTTAAATATCTGTATTTATATATATAAGTTAAATTGACTGTTCCGTGTTACTACTAGTTTAACCCTAGGCAGATATTCCGCCAGCTGGTTATAGGTGCGGCGCTGTACCCTTTATATACAATATATATTGGTAGCAGGAGGAGTGAACCCCTAGCATCCTCTAGCAGACAACTGGATCGCGAGACAGACTCAGTTTCGACCTGGTTGGCTCATCTTCAGTCGCGAACACTTCAGTCGCCAGAGTCAAGGTCTGCTCCAGCTAGCAATATATTGTAAACAAGGGGACCATCGGTCACTGATTTGCAATAAGGAAAATAGCTAGTTGGGAATGAGCAAACCTGCTCGAAACTCAGTCAGTCGCGCGATCCTGTTGTCTGCTAGAGGATGGTAGGTGTTCGTTCCCCACTGTTAGCAATATATATTGTATATAAAGGGTGCAGCCTCGCACCGATAACCAGCTGGCGTAAGATCTGCTTGAGGTTAACTAGTAGTACTATGGAACAGTTACTCTGATGTGGCGATTGACTCTACTTAACAAGTATAGTTACTACTCTGATCTCTTCTTGAGATTTTACAACCAGCTGTTTTGCTTGTTACATATAAGTCGTTTTAAAACATTGTCTAAGTATTATCAAAAGATGGGAAAATATCCAAGACCTAAAAAGTGAAGCAATATAATGATAATCCAGTGAATTGTCCAGGATGATCAGTCGTGGCGATAGGGCAATAAACCAGCCGTCATGGAATCCTTTAGCTGTGTCAGTTACCGAAAAACTGGGACAGCTGGGTTAGAATCTATATAATATAGAGATGGTGAATGTTGTGGTGTGGATGTGAGAGGGGTGAGGAAAGGATTGAGGGAGAGAGAGGGAAAACGTATATTCCAAGCCTCAAACGACCACATCAGTTTATACTAATGTTATATATATCTGTGAAACATCCCTGGGAAAATACTGCAAAATAAATATACAAATAAGTCACATTTAACCATGATATAATCCAATCATAGAGTTCTTTTCTGTTGTAATTAATGTACATTCATCTGTTATCCAATGCGTTCTGTCCTAACCAACATTTTTATGCGTATGTGTATGCATGTACATATATGTGTGTATATAATACACACGTAAATGTACACATATTAAAAAAGATATTCCAAAGAATGCTTGATACAATTTCAGCATTCGTAAAACAAAAACTTTCGTAAATTAAGAATTGGTAATTATATCAAAGAAATGTTTAAGAAGTGAGGCGAACCTATTGCATGGACATTTTCTAATTGTGCGTAAGCGCTTTCGCTGTGTACAGCTTTTCAAAAACGCGTAGTAGCGTTTACTACTTTGTAAAGATTTCTAAATATAATGGATTTTAGTTTAATAATTCTTTCTTGATGTGTGTGTGAGTTAATTGTGTGTGAGTGTGCGTGTGTGTGAGTATGCGTGTTTGTGTATGTGAGTGTAAGTGTATGTGTGTGTAGGTATGTTTTTGTGAGTGTGTGCGCGTGTATTTGTGTGCGTGTATTTGTGAGTGTGTGTGAACGTATGTGCGTGTCTTCGTGAGTGTGTGTGCGTGTGTGTCAGTGTATGTGTGTTGTGTGTTTGTGAGTGTATGAGTGTGTGTGTGCGTACGTGTGTGTGATGCCTATGTATATGTACATTGATGTAATAACATTTTGCTTTGTTGTTTTTCTTCAGTATGATGAAGTAGCGATATTCGACAGCATTAGTACTCTTTTAAGCGCTTTGGAGATAATGTACCGCGACGATTCGAACGTATTTTCAGGCGCTAGTGGAAGGGGTAGGCTGTGGAATAATACCAATAGTGTCCACTGCACACCCTACCCTTTGGTGTCGTGGGTGCTGGGGGACAAAATTGTGAAAGCCATCAAACAGGTAAGTCTTTTTCCTAATATTATGAAACATTTCTAGCAATAAATACTTTTTTTCTTTATGTTTTAGTCGGTTAACTGCGGCCATGCTGGTCTAAGAAATCGATCCCAGGACTTATTTATTTAAGCCTGGTACTTATGCAATCGATCGCTTTTGTCGAACCGCTAAGTTACGGGGACGCAAACACACTAACATCGGTTGTTAAGCGATGGTGGGGAACAAGCACAGACACAAAGGCACACACACACACACACACACACACACATATAGGGGGAGAATTCACAAAAAAAATCTCAAGACGAAGACTGGTGGTGTAGACAACAAACAGATGTATTAGTTTAACGCTCGGGAAGTGAAAATGTCTTTAAGGTTTCGAGCCTACGCTCTTCTACGGAAAGGAACACAGAAAGAAACAAGGAGAGAAAATAAAGAATGTGTAGTGGCTAGCGATCTCTCTCTCTCTCTCTCTCATTATATATATATATATATATATATATATATATATATATATATTATATATATATATACGTGACGGGCTTCTTTCGGTTTCCGTCTACCAAATACATTCACAAGGTTTTGGTCGGCCCGAGGCTATAGTTGAAGACACTTGCCCAAGTTGCCACGTTGTGAGACTGAACCCGGAATCACATGGTTGGGAAGCAAGCTTTTTACCACATAGCCATGTCTTGTTGGAATACTGAATCAATAAAAACAAAGTATTTTAATGAAATAAAAAATTGGTGATGGAGTTTGATTTTCTATTCCTGTATATGTATCTAAGTTAGAATAGTTATTTAAGTTATTTAAGTTAGAGTAGTTATTGCAAAGTTTTGAAAGTCTACCAACGAAGATTCCTAATTAAGATAGGGCATTTATAGATGAAATTTTCCCATGGAAATTGAAGTCCGGAGAAAAGTTATTATCTGATATTGCATATTGGCAAATACTGATTGACTGGTATAGTTCTAAACAGGAATTACTTTTTAATAATAAAAAGGAAGAGAGGAAAATATATGTTTTACTGTGGCGTGTGATAATGTAGACAGTAATATTTAAGATAGAGCAAAGGCGAAGAGCTGGTAGAATCGTTACTGCGCCGGAAAAAATATTTAGCCACATCTCTTCCAAATTTACGTTCTGGGTTCAAATGTCGCTGGTGTCGACTTCACCTTTAATTGTTTCTGGATAAACGAAATAAGTAACAGTTGAATTCTGTGGTCAATGTAAGCTAATTTCTGGCATTGTATCTACATTTGAAACCAGGGTTTAAAATGGAGCAATAGTTCTGAGAAGAAATCAACGCACAGTATACAGTAAGAACAAGCTTTTTATAAACGAATGAAAATAGCTTGTCTGCATCAGTATATATATATTCTTGGAAAAGAAAACGAAAATTATTGAAGTAGTTGTTCAAGCATAAATGGAACTTGATTGGAAAGATTTGTTATAAAAAGAGGGAACAGTCTCAGAAAATTGCGAAGAAAACTCTTGTATTATAGTTCAAGTTACCTTTCAGTGGCTCCACAGATTAAAAATCACAGCACATGTGGAAACAAAAAGCAACTAAACTGGAAGGTTGATTAATGAATTGGTTTATTACGTCAACTTTCACTTGTTTTAATTACAACTATGGCTGGATTCCAACAATCCATGTGAGTTCAGATTTCTAGTTTGTACTTCGAATTTCTGACGGCATAAAAACCTGCAAAATTGAACTGGTACAGATAACATAATTCGGACATTATTTTCAATGGAACAGGTGTAATGTGTGACGTAATTAAACAATTTATGAAATGTCTCTCCAGATTAATTATATGTACATGCCTACATACATTCCTATAGATATATATATATATATATATATATATATATATATATATATATATATATATATATATATATATATATATACTTTGTGCGTAAGATATTTGAACCCGTAAACATATGACTGGAAATCAAACTTCTTTATTCTATTACTATTACACTACTACATGCAGCTTTATCAGTGGGCGCGTGACAGATTAAACACAGATGGGGAGGAATAAATAGTGGAAATAGCGAACAAGTGAGGAGGGTGAATGGAGTTCTTAAAATGTCTATTTTGAGGTATTGAAATACATATAATATCTTTACAAGAAATAACTGAGGGAAATGATTTTGTTTTCAACAGGAAGTTTGTATTGACTGTTTGGCAACAGACAATATTTTTTGTCTATTTGGGAATGGTTGGTTCTATTGATCAGAATAATTTTTGTTATTTTTTAACTTCTAAAATACGATTTGTCCGTGTGTCATGAAATGTTATAGGATGTATTTCGATAAGAATAAGTCCGTTGTTTAGGATCAGATTTATTAATGACAGCCCATGACCATCATGTCGCTTTTATTCAACCGGAACTGCAGTAGCCCGTGGAGCTTTCACTTAAAAGTTTGAAGAGAAAGAATTTCTGAGAATTTGTTGCTATTTCTAGCAAGCTTAAGAATTTGAAGAATTTGACAATATTTAAGAGCTAATTTTAGACGGTCTTTCATTCTAGTTTGCAATAAACGAGGGTCATACATATTTCAGAATTTGTCAAATAGCGGTGAACTGTTTCAGCAAAACAGAGATAAGTCATACAATATGTATTCTCATATACCATATCCGTAACTTTCTACGTATACGTACACATCTACATACATAAATACGTACATACGTGCACACTCACAAAAAAACTTACACACATTTACATGTTTATATATATATATATTATATATATATATATATATATATATATATATATATATATAATATATACATATATACATACATACATATATACATATATATATATATATATAGATATATATATATAT
>NC_042997.1:124439724-124499724 GCF_006345805.1 Octopus sinensis | reverse complement strand
CTTTTGCTGAACAGCTAAGTTACGGCTATGTAAATACATCATCATCTGCTGTCAAGCAATGTTTGGGCGGGGAGTCAAGCAGACAGACAGACACACACACACACACACACACACGCACACACACACACACACACACATACGGCGGGCTTCTGTCACTTTACGTCTACCAGATCCACTCTCAAAGCTTTGATTGGCCTGTGGCTATAGAAAACACTTGCCCAAGGTACCACGTTCTGTCGGAGCCGCGTGCAGATTAGGTGTTTCGCTCATAAAGAAACACATCGCGCAGTCTGAGATTTGAACCCGCGCTCCCTTGATCACGAGTCCGCTACTCTGACCATTTAGCCATGTGCCTCCACGTGTTTCATTTGCTTGCTTATATAATAATTTAAATTATATAGACTTGGCTATACTTCCCTTCTCCTGTCGATGTGTTATTTTGAAACAACTTTTCTTATTATCTGATAGTTGAAAACTTTTAGTGTAATCTATTGGAGAGAATTAACATTCACACTTTAAAGTACAATACGTATAATTTTAAAATAATTTCCCAATTATAGCTTTGTTAGCACTTCATTAAATCATCGGTTTGACTATCTACAGCTGTTACGTCTCTTTATATTTCTAAAATGACTAACAACTATAATTGATAGTATTCTTATTGGCTGAAAACAGATCTGTAATGCTTTCAAGAATTATTTAGAAAGAATATTATAATTAATCATGTGTGTTACAATTTTACATATATATCAAATATATCAATGCTTGTTGCTACGCATTTAAACTAAGACGGCTGTACTTTTGTAATAGACTCAGCTGACACAGAATTGAATACTAGCATGTTGTTTAAGGATGCTTTTTGTTTTTTTTATCTTTTGTTTCTAGTTCAAATGTTTTTACATATGAATGTCTATTTTTTACATATAGTTGTCTATTTTTAGACATGGTTGTCTATGTATGTGTCTACATACATAGATATGTGTACCTACATTTATATATGTGAAGTATATTTTCCACTTAAATGTGGGTAACCACTATGGGTGGATGCTACTGTAGCTTGTAGGCCCAGGAGAATATCTCCAGCTGGCTACTGACACACTTTCTGTGCCCTATCAGTATTTGCAAAGGGAAGCCATCTTTCCCATCGTCGACCTGACCTGATACGCACGGACCCTGGTTTCTGAGTATTTACCCGTCATCAGCGCATGACAATCACTGGTATTCGATGCAAATGGATCCCAATACATATATGGGATATATGTATTTGCATTGGGACTCCTTCGAAGACCGGTGATTGTCGTGCGCTGACGACGGGTCCCTGCATATCACGTCAGGTCGACGATGGGAAGGATGGCTTCACTTTGCAAATACGGATAGAGCACAGAAAGTGTGTAAATAGCCAGCTGGAGAAGATATTCTTCTGGGGCTACAAGCTACAGTAGCATCCACCCTTAGTGGTTAGCCACATTTAAGTGGCAAATATACTTCACATTGTCGTACAGGTACTGTTTATGCCTCGTTCAGAGATTTATTATTGCTCATTTATATATGCATATAAGTATATATTTATATATATATATATATATATATATATAATATATATATATACATACATGTGTATATACGTATATAATAGTCGAATTAATCATATATTATTAATGTAGGATTTTCTCGTGTTACTAAAGATATTATTCCATATTTAGATACATATTCTGCAATATGATGTTTCAGTTTTTTGATCTTCTATTGAATTTTACAGGTAAATTTCACTGGACTCACTGGCACGGTATCCTTTGACGACAACCTTCAACGAAAGAATGTTAAGCTAGACGTGTTGCAGTTAAGTTATGGAAAACCGTTACAAAATGTAAGTATGCCATTGTACCCTGAATTCACTAACATAGGAACTCTGTATTGTTTCGACTTTTGCTAACAAACTATCTTCTATTTACTGATGAAAATAACGATTTTTTACTGGTTTAGCTATAATCTTTAAATTCTAAATTACAAATGTTTTGTCATCCACTGTATTGTTTCCTAATAGGTTCACCTACTAACTAGAACCTTTACAAAAAAAATATCCTCTCTCTTGTGCTACGAAATAACTATGAACAAGACAAGCGCTAATGCTTGGCTTATCTCTCATACTAAACTACCAAGCTTCTAAATTTAGGTTGAAGTGTAGCTAATTACAAATCATCTCTCCATTAAACACAACCACATGGTGCTTGGGTTCCTTTACTTGGGACATGTATTTGAAAGATTTTGGTGTAAGCTTCTTTATGTCTCCTACTTTATGTTTTCGTACTGTATTCTATCGACTATGAGGAGGGCGTGACTTAGCGGTTAGGGTGTCAGCATCACGATCGTAAGATTGTGGTTTCGATTCCTGGACCGGGCGACGCGTTGTGTTCTTGAACAAAACACTTAATTTCACGTTGCTCCAGTCCACTCAGCTGTCAAAAATGAGTAACGCTGCGATGGACTGTCGTCCCATCCAGCTGGGGAACACATGCGCCATAGAAACCGGGAAACAGAGCCCATGTGCTTGGCTAGGCTTTAAAAGGGTGCATTTATATATTTTATTATTCTATCGGCTATGGAAGGTTTGTCGCAAATTAGACTCAGAGAATATTTGAATACAGAGTGGAGAGAGCCGGAAGGAATAGTGCAAGGTAATCTATTCAATCCTCCAAAGAGTATACCATATTACTATGATCTTACCATATCTTTAGGGATAAAAGCCACTCTCTTAGTTCAACTAAAGTTCAACACCTGTAACTTTCGCTTGAGGCAAACGAAAAAGACAAATAAAAATATTAAACCTTATTTATCAGATCAGCGCGTGATAAGTAAATATATATGAATTTAAGCACATAGAGTTGAAATGGCAAAGAAGCCACTCTACTTGATTCTATGAGGGGCACACACTTTTACCTCATATTCAATTGTATATTGATCTTTGAATAAAATAAAAGGTTATCAGACATTTAGTTTCAGTCTCTGATCAATAAAGTTTTTATAAGTTCGACTCACCTAATTTATAATGGATATTGCTTTCGGTTATTTTGATTTCTGCTTCTGCAGACGTTCACTGCAGACATTCATTACTTAAATTTGTCTGAAATTTGGCCTAATCACGATGGATGGCACGGTAGTATTCAAATCTGATGACAAAAGAAATTTAACTAGATGAAGGTTCTTCATTTGCAATTTTTCTTGATGATTTAGCTTTCAATTGTCCATCTAATGTCTACATTCATTGATATTATGTCCCCAGGGGTTTCTGTTATTATGATCAAAGAGGTTAAAACAGTGGTCCAGAACTGTTTTTAGCTTTAATACCCGTGATTTACTTTCTTTCATATAGAACCAAAATCAAAATTTCTTTCCAACTTTCTCTTTCTTTTTCTCTTCGTGTTCTCTGTCATCTTCATGTCTTAACCACTTCGTTATATACATATATATGCCTGTAAATGTGTATACATATATATTTATGTGTGCATATTTGGTTGTATGTGTGTTTGTGCGTATATGCACCTGTCTGTCTGAATATCTTTCTATATGTTAGAATATGTGTAGCTTTGAATTATTGAATGTATGTATGAATGCACATGTGAATTTATGTATATGCGTATGCATATATTATGTAAATATCTTCCTACCTTTCGAAGTCTATCAAATCTCTATTGGTCGTCTGTGCATCAGTCTATCTGTCTGCCCCACTCTCTCTCTCTCTTTCCCTCTCTGTTTATTAGCATTTCATCTTCATTTTTCGCAAATCCTGTACGTAGAAATTCAATTTGACTAAGATGCATTTTATCTAATGCATTATTCAACTAATGTATTAGAATCATTTTAAGTTATCTAGAAAGAAAGAAAAGAAAAATCTCTTTATCTCTTTATATCGATTATACTTTTCTGTAAGAAGGGTCGTGAGGGACCATTCAGATATTTCTGAAGAAAAGTAGTAGGTTTAGGAAAATATTTTAAAAATCTCTTCTCGTAGGGAATACTACTGAAACCGTTGAACAACCGCCGAAATGCTGTACAACACGGAATGGCAAAATGTTGTACTCTATACTTAAAAGAGATTAATGTTTTTTTATTTATACGGAAATCTAGGGGAACGTAACTTATACACTTCATCTTAATTCCCATATCTTTTATTTTGTTTCATTCATTTCACTGCAACAATTCTGAGGCTCCGTCTTGAAGGGCCCTAAACGAACAAATCGACCCAAAGATTTATTTTTTTAAAACTCAATACTTATCATATCTATTCTTTCGCTGAACCGCTAAGTTATAGGGACATAAACGCAGCAACACTGGTTGTCAAGCGGTGGTGGGTGACAAACACAGGCACAAAGACACGCATACATAGATATATACCTGTTTATATCAGACGGGCTTCTTTCGGTTTTCGTCTACCAAATCCATCCAGAAGGCTTTGGTCGGCCCGAGGCTATAGTAGAAGATACATGCCCAAGATGCCATGTAGTGGGAATGAATCCGGACCCATGTGATTGGGAAGCAGGCTTCTTACCACACAGCCACGCTTCATATACTAATAAACAATTATAAATAACGTAAGGTGTATTAGCCATCTGAATGTGGCTAGCCACTGGGGGGGGGGTGTTACTGATGCTTTTAGCCCCAGGCGATCAACGTCACCAGAAGGACTTTAGAGACTATCTCAATACGAAAAATATGTTCGTCAAACATCCCATCTGGTTGCGGTGGGGAAATCTAGAGAACTATGATATTGCCTGTTTTCAATTTCAAGTGAAATTGAGGCATGATAAATTAGGATGTGATTTTAAGGAAATTAAACAAAGACTGGGGAGATGTTGATTATAAACTTTAAAAAAGGTAGAGAGTTGAGAGAAGGGAGAAAATAGAAGTAGTAGGAGAAAATATGAAGAAAACCTGACTTGAAACTATATTAGAATTTAATAAGTTTTAATTAACTCTGTTGAAGATGGCGATATTTACTTGCCTGGACATTAGTAATTTTCCCGAATGCATTTCTAAAATATCTAGATCTGCACTTCGGAAATATCTCTAGTCTGTTGTTGAATTTGAGACCCTGGTTGAGAATGTTTCAGGAACTTTTCTCATTTCCTGTTATACACACATTACACCCTTTCCTTTCAGTTGTGAAATGTTTGAACATTGCTGTGATCTTCCATATGAGATTATAACCAGAAATCTTTTCTGAATTTTTTATACGCTGTGTTTTTTGTTTTGACTTTTAGTTGTCTAAAGGATGCATAATTTAAAAAATTCTTTGCTTCAACTTCTCTGCCATGACTGTGTAACGCTTATATGTCACTTCCATATTGGATCTTATAGAAGTGACATCTGCGTCATACATCACGGCTCCCACATTGCATGGTGGTAATATATTTGGAGTTTTGAATGTATGGCTCTTCGGTTTTGATAGTGGATGTGCAAAATTATATTTTCCATGTTTCTGATATAAATGTAGATTGTTTTAGATTCTGATTGTTAAAATATTTTCTATATTTGTGTTATGGAAGTGAAGTGCTTGTTATAATTATGAAAAATGTTGCTCAATTAGATTTTACATTGAGGAAAGAGCAATGCATTTGGTTGACACACCTTCTCTTTTTAAGGGCAGAAAATAAAGTGAATACGTAATTTCGTCTTTGAAGTTACTATACTGTAAATATTTATCATAATAAGGGACTGCCTAGTAGATGCTTTTGCTAATACTATCGTGACTTTTAAAAGCTATGGAGAGTTCAAATATGCTCTGTTAAGAAAAAATGGATTTATGTTGCTTAATTTAAAAGTATCACTTATAGAATCAGTAGAGATTATGTTAGTGACGTAAGATATTTTAAGGCTGAATGTGCAAAAGTTGTTGACGGCGTCTTTCCTAATAAGTGATCTTTCGTTCTTTTAATCAAAAATAATACATAAATCTTTATTGTCAATTAATTTTGTTGGAGTGTTGGTACACAAAAGCTTACATTAGAGTTTATAAATTAAACAGAAACTTTTACGATATACTATTTATGACACGTTACTTGAAATATTTCCCTTCTTTCATGTTACTTTCGTGTATGAAATAAAATTGATATCAATTTTATTTCTGGTATCGTGCAGAGGATAATATCGAATTATTTATAGAAAAATATATTCCAGGTTCAATGTAAGATTTTCATATTGTAAGTTAATATAGGAAACTAATTTTATATTATTAACGGCATTTGTAACTCGGTAGAATCATGTATTGGACTTGAAAATGTCCTTCATGTTTGTATTCGATTTTCTTACCTCTCTCTTATACATTGACATCGCAATATTATTATTGAGTTATTTTAATTCCATTTCCTTATTATAACAATTATATTTACATACGTTAAACTATTTTTAATTTATGATTATTACAATTGGAGTATTTAAGTATAAATATTATACTTACCGTTAGATTTGTATGAAGTATTGATGTGCAATAGGAAATCCTATTTTGTATCATTATAAATATTTTCCTTTCTCTATTTAACTCAATAATATTTTATTCAATAATGTTTATACTGAGGCTGTAGATTGCTTATCTCATCTCGCTAAACTAAAAATAAAAACAAAACAAAACAAGAGACAAAATACATTATTCCTTACATTTCTTATGAATTTACCAAATAGAAATCTGCTAATCTAAAAAAAAAAAAAGTTATATAAACACCAATAATTATATGCACAGGCGCCATCATATAAATGACACTTCACATCGACAACTAGGTACCGAACATTTATTTCATTACGATAGATAAATTCGTATCTCATTAGGTGACAGGAATTCTGATATTTTGGACAGATTGTCTGCGAGAGAGAAAAAAATTATACTTTTTCTCTCAAACCAAGAAGGGACAGCCTCGAAACGTAAGATTTCATTTCTCCCACTACGTAAAATCTTATCCAAACTGATCAAAATTGTTGTATAACTTTTGCACTGTGTGCAATCGGCTAAACTAATTCATAAACGTTCAATTCTCGATGGAAGCAAAATTGATTGTTATTTATGATGATGTCCTTCGAGAGAATGCGATTCTCATATTGCAGACTGAGATACGCTTGACCTAGCTACATGGGTTTCAAGTTAAACTTCATAATAAACTTTTCATCCTGTCCTTCTTTCATAAACATCCTGTCCTTCTTTCAATGTCTATTCAGAAAAAATTCTAATATTTCTAAATATACAAAATATATTTACTGCCGTAATCTTCTACTGAATATTGAACACATTACTTTACCAGCAGGATTCCGCCTGCAAGGGCTATATCTGTGAGCTGGGCATTTTTCACTAGATTAATTTACGAACTGAATAATACACATATATCAAACACATGCGCAGGCGATGAGACAACCTCTCTCATACGTACTCAAACACGCGCGCACATACGATTCTCATACACATTATACATATATTAGGTGCATGCAAACATTCAGACACACACACATAATTCAGAAATTTTGCCAATACTGTAAAGATATATTATTTGCGCAAAATAATCTATTTTATGCGGGTAGTCTGGTGATGACAAGAATAATCATAGCAATGATGAGTAAGGGCGATAAATTCATCTCAACAATCGTTTCTTTATCTTGAGAGAAATGATGATAGGTTTATGAGAATCAGAAGCAAAGCTCCTAATAGCAATTATAATTGACATCTCTTATTTAAAAACATAGTTGCTAGATTTATGTTTGACATTTTCTAATTTGACAGATAGTTGTTAAGTGAGGATGAAATTGTCTGTATGATTGCTCTGCCAATAACGTTCCTCTAATTTTTTCTAACATCTTATTCGTGTTGTTTGCTTTTCTCTAGATATCGAATTTGCAGTTACATATTGATGTAATTTTTACTATGTCCACCATTTTCGAATGCTTTCTTTTAGAAATCTACTCTTTAGTCATTTTTATTGCCGCAATTGTGATGATGGATAGTTGAACAGAAAAGAAACTTTTCCACTATAATATACTGTTTCTTGAGAATCTATATTTTTATTACTATCATCAACTTTAAAATTAGTGTGAAGGGTGATATTATGTGGCTGCAAGTTCTTAGAAACTCTATGTCTATTACAGTCTTTCAACCATTTCCTTATTGATTCTAATGTTCTTGAAGCAAGAGTATGAATCCCACAACTTTCTAATACACCGTTACGGATCTAAGTATCAAAAATATTGTTACCGTTAGCCTTTTCAACAATATTATACCGAATTATCTTTCATCAAATATTTATTTATTGAGATTGTTTTAAAATGTCCGTATCGTTGGTAACGTTGTTGTTAACTTCGTTCTTGAACTATTATGATTAGAGTCCTGAAAGGCATCATCTTTCACATACAACATTGCTTGATCTTTCAGATAGGAGAATGGACTGATGAAACAGGGCTCGACATTAGATTGGAACGTCCCCCAGATATGGACAAAACAATAATTGAAATAAACAACACAAAGATAATGTCTACGATTAAAGTAAGTCGTCAGTATTTCGTTCTTACTTTAGTTTTGTCTCGTCTGCTACCTTCTTTCTATATCTCTGTCTCTGTCTTCTTTCTTTCTCATACCATATTCTCACATATTCAAGATTTCAGCGTCTACAGTTTCTGTCTTTTGACGGTAAGTTTTCAATGTTAAACTATTTTACTATTTTGCATTTCTATGCAAGCAGTTTTCTATTGAGACGTACTCTATATCAACCAGACACTGTATTAACATTACTTGTTATCCTGCAATGAAGAAATATGAAAGGTTAAATCTATTCGGCTAGATTTTAAATGAAATGATGATACAAAATAAAAAGAAAAAATAGTTGAATATATAAAGTATTGAATTGATTCTACAGTATTGGCAGCAGATATTTTGTCAACGTGAACCACAATGGCAAAATGGAAATTTAACCTCAGCGCAGGAGTAAATTAAGATCATAAATTCAGAAATCATATGGCAGTAAACATTTTTCGTAATACTTTATCATTTTACAAAGATTGCCTCCATTTAACAAATATTCGATTCTTAATTAGGCACAATGTCTACCAAAGTGATCGGCTAATGATAAAGGAATGGATAAATGGCAAAGTTTACTCTTTACTTAAATAACAACCGACATATGAGTGTTGTCATGATTTTAATCTAAATCTATAAACCAAGGTGAGGGTAGTACTGATTTCCAACATTATAAACAAATCCTTATAATTTAGGCTAAATAGAGACGGTTAATATCGGCCCACTCTACTTCCTGGTTGTATGGTATTTTGAAAAGAAACGTCGATTATGGTGAAATTTGAAACCAAAAGGCAAATAATTGTAAATGAATATCACAAGGATGTTTCTGCCACTCCACCGCCGAGAGAAATATCAAATTAAATAATTTACACTATAAGTATGCTCGTGATAAGCTCGAAAATATGGCCTTATTTGTAATTCTCATTGAAGTTATTTTACATTTTACATAACTATCACACTTCAGAGCAACGTAATGTTCGCATTTATTTCTTGTCTCTCACTAAAGCTGAGGCTTTTGGGTTACTATATTCACTCAGATTCTGTTATGGTATTATTTGATTGAGGAAATTTGAATATTTAGTGCATTGTAGAACAATAATATCTGTTCCCTAAACTTAAGTTCAGTTAATGTTATAACATTTTGGAACGTTGCATCAATATCAATTTCCCTCTCATTGTGGTTGTCTTTATAAACATTTCAGTTATTTGACAATATATAGTATCACTTTAGAAAACTCAACCGAAGTCCCACCATACCACCACTGTGTATAAGCCACATTGAAATTTTGCAAAATATATCATACATCTATTGTAGGCACTTAATCCTCCATTTCTGAGAAACACCAACTGCACAGATGTGTATCTCTTCTGAGATTTTGATCTTTTTGCATGTGCTTGTTATTTGATATCTAACAATAAATCTCGCTATAAAGAAAGTTTTATGGTTGGTTATGACAGTAGACACTACCCGTTTAAAAAAAAACTATTTTACTTGATATTTTCTTTTCCTCACATACGAGTATGTAGTAAAGGAATTTCGTCTCAGTAGCACAAGTCATAAATATCTATGAAGTGTACGTCCATGTGTGCGCGTGAGTGTGTATGTGAGTGTATAGACTTTTACCTAAAATTTAAAACACTGCAAATTATTCTGTCTATAAGCTCGGCCCATTAAACCTCAAGAAACACTAATTCTGGATCAGCGGAGACGACATATCTGCATTGACTTTTCTCTATAGATATCCAGTTTTAATTCCACCGTCTTCTGATTGACGTAGGATTCTGTTAATACTTCACTTTCTTCCTGAATATTACTTATTCAAAAGAGATCCAAAAAAGAAAAGATCGAAAAAAGAAACGAGAAGAGCTCTTTACGATACAATAGTAAACAGTTCCGATTGACTGCCACTGACCACTGCTACCAAAATGATATCACTGGACAATATACGGAAGTGTTTCTTAAATCAGCTTAGTTCAGCAGCCCCACCACGCGATGCCTATCGACATTTTTAGCCACTTTAGATCGATCAAAATTGAATAGCATCCTACATAAATTAGATATAGTCCCAGGTTTCACTGTGTTGTAACGCTTAATTTTTGCTTTTCCCAAACGGTTCGGTAAATTGCCGCTCAGATATCACACCGAAGGCAAAAATCTCTTTTTATTCATACGAGTATGTTTGTATAGATGAAATTGTTTGGCGTTCGTTGATCAGAGTTGTACGAAAATAAGTAGTTATACCTAAACAGATGTTATACACAAGCGTTATACACAAACAATTGCTATACATAAACGGATTTATACATAAAAAAGAGTAACAGTGAATTCTATTGACACAAGTTAAAATCAACAGAGGTGGAATTTGAAGTCTTAATCTGAAGAGCCCTAACTAATTCTGCCATACATTTTATCCGACTCTCTAACAAATCTGCCCATTCACCAACCAAGATATTGTACTCAATTTATAATATATTACTGTTATGTTGGAAAAAAATCTGTTCACACTTTCATAGAATATTAAGAGGAAAAATAACCCTCGATTTTTTTTTTATTTTACACTGGAAATAATATCTAAAAAATGCAAAAGGTTTAATTTATGCGATTGAATATGTAGCTTCCTGAAAAGAACACAACGGAATATATACATTATGTATAACAAGGCTTGTATAGTTTGAAGAACAAATATGCACACATAAAGACACAGGAACATACGCTTGATATGTATTTATCATCATACAAATTACATTTTCCAATTCTTTTTCTAATTGTTTCAGTCATTTGACTGCAGTCATGCTGGAGCACAGCCTTTTGTCGAACAAATCGAACCCAGGACTTATTCTTTGTAACCCTGGTACTTATTCTATCGGTGTCTTTCGCCGAACTGCTAAGTTACGGGGACGTAAACATAACATCGGTTGTCAATCGGAGGTGGGGGTCAAATACAGACATACAAACATATACATACACACACAGACACACAGACACACACACACACACACATATTTATATATATATATATATATATATATATATATATATAGATCGGGCTTCTTTCAGTTTCCGTCTACCAAATCCACGCACAAACTCTTGGTCGGCCCGAGGCTATAGGAAGAGAAATTTGCCCATGCAGTGCGATTGAACCAGGATCCATGTGGTTGGGAAGCAAGATTCTTACTACCCAGCCACGCCCGCGTCTTCATAATTCATTAGCTTCAAGTTTAATTATGGAGTGATTAATAATATATTAGAGCTGATTTCCTTTAGCAATACACAAAGATTTCATTTTAAAATCTTTCAAACTGAGTGTAATTTTGTCTTATTTGGAAGTTGTGAAGTAAAGACAATTTCTAGAAGTGAAATCAGATCTGAAGGGGAAATTAAAGTTTAAAATATTCAATCTGTTGCTGTCCTACTTTTTCAACTCCTTACGTAATTAACAAATGCAGGTTTCCATTTGCGCAGCACAAAATCTTTGAACTTTATGCAATTTGAAATAAAATTCCAGTAATAGGCGTAGGAATGGCTATGTGGTAAGTAGCTTGCTTACCAACCACATGGTTCCGGGTTCTGTTCCACTGCGTGGCACCTTGGGCAGATGTCTTCTACTATAGTCTCGGGCCAACTAAAGCCTTGTAAGTGGATTTGGTAGACGGAAATCGAAAGAGGCCCGTCGTGTATGTATGTATATATATATATATATATATATACATACACACACACACACATATATATATGTGTGTGTATGTGTGTATGTATGTATATGTTTGTGTGTCTGTGTTTGTTCCCCCAACATCGCCTGACAACCGATGCTGTTATGCTTACGTCCCCATCACTTAGCGGTTCAGCAAAAGAGACCGATAGAATAAGTACTAGGCTTACAAAGAATAAGTCCTGGGGTCGATTTGCTCAACTAAAGGCGGTGCTCCAACATGGCAGCAGTCAAATAACTGAAACAAATAAATGAATAAAAGAAAACAAAAGAATAAGACGTTGTCTCAGGAATCTTCTACATGAGTGGCTGGTTTATAAGGAAACCTATCCGAATATTTTAAAAAAACTACATTAAAATTTCATTAATACCCAGATGCGACATATTTGATACAAGAATCTGAGATAAAATGCCTGTTAAAATTGGTACGATCAAAGGATATTATGTTTTTGAAGACACCTAACCAATGCTGTCCTGAGTATTAGAAAAAGAATACCAAGATATTTTTTGGTAGTTCTTAGTTTATAGTGTTGCAATCATTCGATCCAGAAATATCCGGACAGGCCTCGTCCGCTCAAGCTTTTCCTGAATATGTTTCTGCATATGCTTTTTAGCTGTATCAATCTCCCCAGGCATGTAAAAGGAATGTAGAATGTTCCTTTTTCCTCCCAAATAATTAGTAAATTATAAGATTCTTTATAATAGAGGTAAAGGGAAATATTTCGGTTAAGAATCAAAATCTCATTGAAAATTTCGTACACTGGGAGATTGTGTATCCTGTGTTTTACACACACACACGCACATATACGCACACACATACACACACACGCACGCACACACACACGCACGCACACACACACTCACACACACATAACAGTTTCACTAAAGGTATGCATTGGCCAGAGTAGTTCAAACGTTGTACGAAATGCCTCTTTTTGTTCATGCACGACATTTTTGTACTTTCGCTTTCTTTTTCATTCAGTAAGAATAAAATAACACGACCAGTCAAATACTGGGACCGAATTCCTTCACTATGCACTTTCCCAAATTTTGGTCCCCCGTGCTAATATTAGAAATCACTATATCTCTCTATATATAAAGCTGACGTTGTCTGTGTATCGCAGATTTGGTAGCTTTCAACTAACACTATCTCCTCCGAGACCCTGCGGCGCAAGTTGACCAAAATTGAAAGTATGCTTTTTCTTCCGTAGAAGAAAGCATTCAAATCGGACCATGTTAACACCAAAAATTATTTACATCAAAAAGATGATTTCCGTATGATAATCACTATTTTTTACGATTTTTTGACTGCTGTGTCGCCATTTTTCGGTGTATTTCAACCAGAAATATGTTCACTCAAAGAGAATAACAAGCTATATAATGCAAATTTTTTACTTTTCAAAAATTCCAATTCTAAAGGGTAGAAAAGAAAACAAACACCAGCAAGGCCGAGCGATACTGCTAGTAAACTCTAAAACCGAAACCAAATTAACTTCGAGTAAATCCGACATCACTTTTTTCTAAACAACATTTTTCAGAAAAGTATTTTTGTGTTTTACGCTATTCAATATATTGAGCTCGATGTAACTGCCATAAACATTGAAAGTAAAGCCTTATGACCACTAAATATTTCCATTGCTATTGATTACTTCAACCTATATATATATATGACTTATAACTTTTTTATTATCTTTTAATTTTATTTCTTAACTTTTAGATTTCAGCGTATCGGTTTAATTTATAACGCTGTCAAATTCAATTTCTTACTTGCTGACTTTTCTCACAGATTCCGAAATAATTTTATCAGAAATCTTAGACACTTTTATCATGACAAGTTAATAAATTTCACTATTAAACCGTGACATCTCGGCTTGAAAATGTTTTAATTTTAACCCATTCTGTAAACAGCAACTTAATATCTCTTTTAATGTCGTATGTTAGTTTCAAATATTAAGTCATAAACTCGTGTGTTTCGGTTTACAAATTCTATTGACAAGAGAAATTCTGTGAAAACTATTTACATTTATAGTGATTAATCCATTTTCACTCTTCAAGAGGAGAGATTGACCACATAAGTAAAATCACGGTTACGAGAATACACAATACTCTGAATATTAAAATTTTGTTTGGAATCAGAAGAATTTCAGTATTTTAATGTCGACTGGCTTGGATACCAGAGTAATAAAAGGAGGCAGACAGAAACCTGCATCTACTTAGTCTTCCGAAAAACTTGACTTCTCTGCATATTTCTGAGCGAATAAATTTATACAGCATATATATATATATATATATGTGTGTGTGTGTGTGTGTGTGTGTGTGTGTGTGTGTGTGTGCGTGCGTGGCTGTGTGTGTGTATTTGTGTGTGTGCGAGTGTTACTTTTACAAGATTTATTTTTGCAAACAAGCGCATTTAAGAAATGAAAATTCGCCTATTTCGGTATGAGTAAAAGCTAAGTTCATAGTGTACATATTAACTAGAGAGAAATCGATACGGACTGGTACGGCCTCAATTGTTATATACTGCTGATGGTCATTCAGGGTTTTGTCACTAGTTGTGCGATTGATTACTGCTTCACTTTGATGTGCTGTGTTCACTCACTGCAGTAAGACACAATAGCAGAAATAAATTACATTCTTTTAAGCCTTATGAATGGAAAGCATTAAGTTCTTAATCCAACTGACCACAGCACAGCCCAGTAAATATCTATAAAACATGGATCAATATTCTGACTGAAACTTTACAGTTAGACCTACAATGAATAATTGTCACCCTAAATTTCTGTATTGAAATAAAGTGAGATTTGTACAGTGATTCCGCTGTAATATGCATGACTAACATAACCATACACAAATCAACACTGCAATTATTCACAACATAGTTCGCATTTGATCGTATTAATGGTAGAGGATTTAAGAAAACATGAGATTTTTTAATGACAATTCAGCAGTCTTTTTTTTATATTTGTATTACTTTGCTGATTTTTGTCTTTTGGCTTCGCATTGCGTTCTCCGTTTGTCTACGGAATGTTTGATGACTTCCTATTTCTATACGAGCTTCTCTGATACATTGAGAAAATGTTAATCGTCACAATACGATTGCCGACCTGGAGGCTGTGTTTATTATACTGGCAAAATGTATTGAAATTTTCTTACCGGACGATTCGATATTGGAACGTGCGCTGTGGACTAATTAGTAATATCTATCCAGCTGAATTTAATGTTCGTGTGAAATAATGTCTGGTGAAAGCGAGAATGATATGATTTCCAGCAGCGACTCCATTAGCTATCTTGAATCTCGCTGACCGATCTTTTGTTCTTCAAACTGATACCAGGCAGAAATCAAACATTTCAGCATTATAATAAGAACTTACGTTATAAAATGCTTGAAGAATAACTAATTGTCCTTTCAACGTAATGTTCTTACGTATTCAAAACTTATTAGTTTGTCAATAATTTCAAGTGGGTAATATGTCTTTCTGATTACACATTTTAATGATACCCAAGCGGTTAGTTTACATACAGTCGATTTATTTGGCCTGTCTTTCCACGTTGAAATGTCGAAATCAACGTATGGGCAATATTTGTCATGTCATCTTTATGATATACGACAGAACACTTTAAGTTCATATAACTAATGTGGGTTACATACATCCTCATCAATTGAAACAACAAAAAATGCTGCTTGCTTAGCTTTATTACTTGACAGACTATTGTTCGATGTGAGCCACGATATTTAATTTCCTTCAATAGATATCGGGTTTAGAGGAGACTGAGCAGAATTATCCGTGTTACTACGTAGAAAGTGCTGGCCCCACGTAAAAAAGCATGGTGTTGGTGCCATATAAAAAGCACTGGTGATACTGCAACGCAAAATCACCCGGTACACTCTGTAACTAGTTGGCATTAAGATATAATGACACACAAGCAAATTTTTGAACTGACATCTTAGACTAAAGATAGCAAAGTTCTTCAGATATTATATGTTTAGTATCCATGAAATAGGATGTAAATAGCAAAATAAGTTCATATTACCTAGACCTGAAGATTGGCAATATAATCGTTTTACTATGGAAGCAATGCAGCAGCTCAAGAGTTAAAATGTTTATGTTTGATTTCTCTGAATTCTGTCTAAATGTTGAGGAGAATTTGATTCTCACTCGCCTTCAGTGATAGCAAAAATAGTATAATAGTTTAGGATTAGTTTTATGGAATATTCTTCTTTTATAAAAAGGGACAAACAAAGAAACAAAAAGTCCCCATGTCAAAGAACATAAATCAATACATGAAGATTTAGCTTCTGTTCATTTATTACATGCAGTGAAAATGTTCGAGAGAAAATAAATGCATTTCAAAAGATGTAGGAAGTACGTGCTATGTTTTGTCTATTCATAAGTGTTTAGGAAATAAATACTCTTACAATCAATAGTCATCCATTTCCAACATAACGCTTACCTTCACATAGTTCGGCAACAGATTAATATAAGACGCTATCGATATTTAAAAATTAACTTACCACCTTTTAATTAAGATAGTGTAAAGGCAAATTATATCTTTTGCTTTCATAATGGCATTATTCAGGGAAGAAATCATTTAGATTCTCATCTTGATCCAGCTGTTATTTTTGTCAAGAAGACATCCAACAGAGCTGCATTCGATAATGCAGTCTTTTATCAATAGATTGATTGTAAGATAGTGATTATAATTGTAACTTCAGCAGAAAAATCGTCTTACAATATCTCAATACCATCTGTGTTATCGCTGATTTGATCATTCACCTCGCAGAAATAATCCTAAACGCTCAATTTTTATTTTGAGAGAAACGTGATGGAAAACAGAGCTTTAAATCTAAAGAGTAATTTCTTTTTTCTTTGGGGGCAAAATGTCATGTATAGCCTGAATGGTTTTCTGATATGTTCCCTATCAATAGAGCTGCTTGCTCTAATGTTCCAAAACATTGCTACTCGCTGTCTTTCAAAAACTTGAAGTAAACTAATTAATGAAACAAAATTCGGTGTATTAGCAGAGCTGTTAGAGCGTTGGATAGAATGCCTTGTGGGATTTGTTCCAGCTCTCTGTGTTCAGATTTCAAACCTCACCAATGTCATCTTTCGTCCTTCAAATATTTGGTCGATTCCTCTGAGCGGGTGTCTGTCTATCTCTCTCCCACACTCTCACCGTTCTCCACCCTCACTCTCACCTCTCCCAACCCTCACTCTCACCTCTTTCCACCCTCACTCACCTCTTTCCACTCTCACACTCACCTCCCTCCACTCTCACTCTCACCTCACTCCACCCTCACTCTCACTTCTCTCCACCCTCACTCTCATCTTTCTCCACCTTCACTCTCACCTCTCTCCACCCTCACTCTCACCTATCTCCATCCTCACTCTCTCTCTCTCTCTCTTGTTACAATGTCCCAGCAGGAGAGCGGTTATGGAAACCACTCACAGTGTACTTTTCTTTAGAAATACGGAAAGATGGTGGGAGACGCTAGCAACATATTCTAAATGAAAAACGTGATATGCTACTATAAACCTTCAAGAAAGCCCTGGCGTACATTGAACAGCATGGAAAGCAAACAAATAAAAAAAAATATATATAAAAAGAAGTATTATAAAAACACATTTCTATGATCAACAAAGCTACTTCTCTTTACGAACTGAAACATCTAACATTTTGCAGCCCCATATAATTTTCTCATGATTTGTTTCGAAAATCGTTGTGAAATACTTGTACAGTTTTGAAATTACATCTTTCACATCAATTCCATATAAAACGTTTATTGTGATGGGAGACTTGCTTGCAATTTCCAAGAAAACTGATTACTAGTGCTTTCCTTACTCTCTATGTAATTAATAATTGACGGAATGGACATATCCCATAAATATACAACAAAAGACATAATGTTTTAGCGAAATCTTTTCACGTTATGGCTTCAATTTATGCTTCAGTGAAATCGTCAGTAACTTGGGAAAAGGCATAATATTCACAACGTCAATTTTCTTTCGACCCATAACACCCACCTTTGGCTTCGGCTCTTGTAAGGAAAACATTATTACATTATCGATAAATACAAATGAAATAGTGCATGTGAGCCAAATGTAGCTACAGTTATTTCACTTCACTTATGTCTTTAATGAACCTGTTAATGGCATGAGCATTATATAATCTCCCCTACTCTCTCTCCCCCTCTCTCTCTCTACTTTTCTAGCTTCGAACATAAGATAAAAATTAATAATTCATTGCCAAAATACGGACAGTCCATCTTCAACCCTAGGTCATCGACTTTAGTGCAAATCTATGATCAAAAGCTTGCCATCCTTGCTCATCTATTTTTATATCAGGGACAACAGTGTCTAAGGTATAGCTTTGTTCAATTAAGGCGGTAGATCACGATTTGAGTAAAATTCAACTTATATCTAGGTGTTAGAGTGAATATATAACGATTCCCTTGTAAGGTCGAAAGTAGTATTGAATAGAGATGAGTGCATGGATTATCATATCTATGAGTCGTTTTCAATCACCTTTCTTTCAATCACATCCTTATTAAGATGAGGAAACTAAAAACTATTTGAACCTAGCACAATCCCATTTCTCTACTCTCTAGGGCCGGAAATTTGTTTTTTCTTAGTTGTTTACAGCATTTTAGAAGAACGCATTAATTTAATTGAAAACAGGCAATAAATGTAGGAAAAACCCAAAATAGACCAAACAAGATGAATGTGATATCAAGGCGATCGAAACGAATATAATTCCAGTTAAAGAATACACAATTCTGAACTTTTAGCTGAAGAATTATGATGTCTTGGCATCTAGCCATTTCTAACTGATAACTTTTCTTTTTTATATCTTTAAAAAAAATGTAGTTCGAACAGAGAATGTTCGGCTGAATTTGTGGAATGAACCCATGTTGTCGAGATTCCTGGTTTCATGAAACTTAGAGTCTCTTCCATATTTTTTTCAGAAGAATTCTTTTTAAAAAGAAAAGTGGATGTGCCAGAAGCTGTCATCGTTTACATCAATTCTTAGTTTGTATGATGCATACATAAAAGTTCTATGAGTGAAAAGATTTTGTTTGGAGGAAAGATTAGTAATATTGAAATCTCTATGATGTTAGAGCTTAGGACTCTGATTTCACTTAAATCAAGTCGTGTTGTTAAGCATTTCAGAGAAACAAATGACAGAACAAATGGCGCGCAGAACAAAATGCATATCAACATCTCTTTGCGTTATGTTTCAGACGTGTTAGATGCCCTTTTGAGCATAGGACATCTCTTTAAAGAAGCTTGTGCAGATATGAAAACACTTGACAATAAAGTTTGTAATAACGTGTTTTGAGCCACCTCTGTTTACATTTTAGAACCAAAGAGATGAAAATGTGATAATTCTCATAGTGAAATGGTTCACAGAAGTTGCCACCTTTCAACCCCACCCCAAACTAAATAAATTGCTACTGTCTATCAAAAGAATAATTTTCAACTGAGGATAACCTTTAAGAAAATATACACAAATAGGGTTTTATGAATTGGCATCTGGTGCCTTAGATAGCCATGGTAGGAGTCTGAATGAAATTCTTTCATCACGAAGCCTTTTCATACATCAAGTTACTTTCTTCTGAATGGTATTTCGTCTCCTGCACCAACTCACATTATTTGCATCAATTATGGAAACTCATACACTCAATGATCTACTCGAAGATGAAAATTGAGCAGTGACAGATACTCACCAGTTCATTAATAATGGTAGTGGAAATCTAATTTATATTCTAACTGGAACTAATGTCTTGGAAATGCCTTTGATCAGTATTTCATGAAAGTGTTATCCTCATGGATTCGGCAAGATTTGAAAAGAGAAGCAGGTTTAAGTATTGTTCCACACCAGTAGCAGACACTGAAAACCAGAGATGTCACAGGAGGGAAATTAGGAACTGGTACATGATAGCAAGTGGCTGGCAGTATTAAAAGTTCCAACAAAATGGTATAAATTTCCCCATATGTAAATAAGAAAGGCTTATTTTCATAATTTGCGACGATGCTTATAAAAGTAAAGTATCAAGAAGCAAAAGGTATATAACTTCGGGAGGTGAAAGATTCAATGTATGAAATGGTACACAATTAAGAAAACGCAATCCTGAGCGGGTAGGTACTCGTTTCAGGTACAACTGTTTGATATTCAATATTTAATACGTTAGTGTAATTCACTCCTTAAGCACAGAAGTTGTAGTAATACTTCGATGCAATTTCTACCACATTATTACTGAAAACCGAGAAGCTGAAATCTGGATTCATTCCAAAATGAAACCACATCGTTTCCCTCAACAGCAATGATTCAATATTCGGTGAAAAATTATACAAAGCAACAATTCTCATGCTTTCTCTGAACAGTACTGCGTATTACATTGTGCCTAAAAACGAAGAACATGTTCTTCAACTCAGTGAAAAATATGCAGCGGCCGTTAGTATCCCATGTTTTTTATTTCCACAACTGAGAAAGTATGTGATATAATTTTTCCGCAAGGCTTTCTCCAATGAAAACCAAACAGATAATATACAGAGATAATCTAAAAATGAAGTTGTTTGTCTAGGACAAGGAACCTGGAGGGAATGTCCTCAGTGAGCGATGTCTTGGTACTAACATCTGAAAAGAGCGCATTTCAAGCAAGCATTAGCCTGTAACGGGAGAGAAATGAAGAACAGGTACATTACAGCGAGTGTTTGTCTGCATCATATTTCCGGGAAACTAGCATAAATGTTTCCCCCCATATGCAGATAACAAAACCTTACAAATCAAGGGTGGATTGAAAAAGTAAACAAGCTAGTTCCAGTATAGCTTGCACCTTCATTTACAAAGTGCATCATAAATCTTGATGGAAAGTGCTCTTCTTCAATGTGAAAATGTAATAAAGAAAAAATGAGATTTCACAATAAATGCACTGTGTAAAATGACATAGATGTTTCCAACTTAACCTACATTAGTTTTAAATCTACAATTATAAAAAAATAGATAATGCGTTTAATATTCACATTCTTTAAAGTTTGACTCTTTCTAGTCTTTAATGTGCGCTTGATATTTCATTAATATAATATAAAATCTTTTTTAGCGTTTGATGATGATTTGTAGCTAAGCACTTATATTTTTTTCTAAAATAACTTAACAATAAGAGATTTATATGATCATAAACATAAAACCTTATGCAGATAAAATAATTGTCGAGAGATTACAGATCGTAAGTTCAAAGCGAAAGGTACCCACTATGATTAAATGTTGAACAGTGACAAACCTTCAGTAAAGCAAAGCAGGCTCCCTGTATAACATTTTTCCTTAATGTTTTAGTCAGATTTGTAATGGAAGGGCAACACACGTTTCTTTTCAGGGCACCCATAAATTATCAGAGAAAGAGAAGTTATCCTCTAGCACGTGACCTATTCGAGAGAGTCGTAAAAGGTAAAGTTACCCAAACGTTCGCTGGAGGCGTTAAGACTGGGTGTCAGATAATGGTTAGCACACCAAATCAAGCAAGCTTCTTCATAAAGGCTTCCATTTATTTTATGTTTATCAAATTCTGCTCATCTGGCTTATCTCGACCCTGGGCTATTGTAACACATACCAGCGTAAAAAATCGCTCACTGACATTGAAACAGAAATCATGGATTTATGAAGCATAATTCTTGCCTACAGTCATGCATGCCGCCATATTTATGGTTATGTTTCTTTCTACTGTTGATATTACTATTACAACAATTATCTTGTGAGAGTAGAATAATATATTGTATTTTGAATTCATACTTCAGTATTCTAGAGAAGAAAAGTGGGAAGTTATAGAATATTAACTGGCGTGTTAATGCTATACAATTCTGCAGCTTAATGTTTGCAATGCAAACAAAAAATTAAGAACTCCCATATTTCCATTATTCTACGTGTGATCTCGTGCAATATTAACAGGTTGAGCTTATAAGATTACAACAGACGGGGAGAGAAAAGCTGTGTAATATATTATACTCATCGCCAAACCCCACTGCATAATGCTTAAGCAATTTGCATTTCAAAGTTTTCTCCCCTAACTTTCTTGACAAGAACTAATGATAAAATGTTTTCACTTGGTTACTCGCTTTCACTTGATTACTCGCTGATTGATTAGAATTTTTGGGTGGGTTGAACGTTCACAACATTAAGTATTTTATCTCCACTTGACTATTTATTCTTCATGCTGAAGGTATCCCTGAAAACAATTCCCCCATTTCAATATTTCATCTTAAAATACACCTCACGGAACAAAAGAAATTATTGTTTGTATTGATAATTTTTACAGTGAAGAACAGTTTATGAAACACAATACAAATGAGAGTGAAGCTAGAATAATCCATACGAATATTGCTTTTCCATTTTCATTGCACAATAGAACTTTTAAAATACATAGATTCATACATACATAGACACATACAAACATAGACATACGCCTAAACACACGTATATATGGAAGTATTTTATCTGTATACATGTTATCTATGTATCTATGTATGTATACATAGATATACGCATACATAAATTGGATGTATTTCTGTCCAAAAGCATATATATATATATATATATATATATATATATATATATATATATATATATATATATATATATATATATATTTATCTCAATACTTTTATATATATATATATATTTATGTATATATATATGTATATATATATACATACACACATATATATATATATATAATTTTACCATTCCATTATATAAAATCATAATGCATAATATTTTACTTAATATCTTAAGTATTATACCGTGTTTTACTTAACGTCTTAAGAGGTGCACAGAAATAATTCTATCTTTCCGAGTAGTTAATTATTTTATAGATATTTTATTGGAGAAAAATTATTTTATTGCTATTTTATCCGAAGAACGTAGAATCTTTTGCATTAAATTTCAGTTTATAATTAAAGTATCCTATATTCTTATAATCGCTAATCCCTGTTTTGATGGCAAGAGAAAACATAATGAAGTCCATTTAAACATTTTGCAATTTAACTATTAGGGAACTTTCTCATTTAGCCAGCATAGATCTCGAGCATTTAATCGATATATCATCGATTCCAGTTGCCATGTTCGAGTTTGAAATCAGGCTGTTTAGTTACGAAATGAAATACAATGAATTATTTCGACTGGCATCCACGTATTTGCGGGTTATCACAGACAAAGTCTCAGTAAGTTAGCATCTGAACAGAAAAATGAGCTATTTAGAAATGTTCTTTCTTTCAAAATTAAAGAAGATCACTAAAAGATAGAAAACTATACAAAAATCAGGAAAACAAACCACTGCCTATTTATAGTAGTCCTCAACTATATAAAACTAAAAAAATCGAACTTTTCAAATGTTTTGCATTACAACCTGTGTTACAACTAGTACTCCATCGGTTGCGTTGACCAGAGTTCCAGTTGATCCGATCAACTGATCAGCCCGCTCGTGAAATGAACATTCACAGACGTGCGTGCCCTTAACGTAGTTCTCGGGTAGATTCGGTGTGACGCAGAATGGGATTAGACTGACCCTTTGAATTACAAGTACAACTCATTTTTGCCAGCTGAATGAACTGGACCAACATGAAATAAAGTGACTCGCCCAAGGATACGACGCATCATGGGGAAACGAAATCACGCGCGTAAAATCGTAAGCCGAATAACCCGACCACTAAACTATGCGCAATCACCGTGTCATATTTTATGAATTTCCGGCATATTTCACAGAGAAAAAGAGTTTAAAATAAGTTTAATCTCTGGAATGTGAAAATATGTAATAACTATTAGATGCGATTCATTTGGAAAATGGCTCTCAGAACAGAAATATTCCTGGTTATATCCAAGATGAAAGCCAAATTAGAACCAAGTCTGCATTTACAAACATTAAATTTCCTTGTAAATGTTAGGATGCATCCTCTCAATCCATTTCTAACTTAGACAACTTTTGGTTCTGATTATTTAGTGTCCATATAGCACTAGCAATTAAATAGGACACGCCACACCTTTCATCTTTTTCTCAACACACTCATCAGACCGTTTAATGATCAATTTCCATCTTCATCCTTTTATTGCCTGTGCAAACATGGGACGTTTTGATTATATCCATCTAACAACATGTTTACCAATATACATTATATATTACCCCACGCGACAAACAGAATCTTCTCACCTCACTGCTCTCAAACCTCAAATCAATTACTTGGACATAGCTCCGTCATTTCTAATCAGACTACATTTGTCAACAAATCTACTTCTCTCCAGAGTCTCACACATGCCGAAACCTATGACCCTAATAGCATCCCTTGCATCAGCGGTTTCATAGTCTGGTGAAACAAACTGCTCAAATCACCAGGAAAAACTCGCAGATCATCTGAAATTGCATTGCGCTTAATTACTACCTCAGACAGATTTACACAAACGATCAACAAAAGAGTTAAAGATACATTTGCATGTTGCTACAAATTTTATCATAATCACGACTGGAATGCCTATTTTCATGCTAAGACGGACTGTATTCATTCTTCATTCATTCTTCTATATTTTCTGCATTCATTCTTCTCTCTGTCATTCTCCACTTAAAAATGATCTGCAATCTGCTATGAAATGCACATTGGTACCAACATCTATGAACATTTGTTGGCCCTAATGTTTTGTTGTCTCACAGCATTCTTTTTGTAATGAAAATGGTCGCCTTCATGATACACTTAATCATACACAGGCACGCACATAAAGATATATACACACACTCAAACAGAGACGTACATATATGCATATATGCATACATACATGTATACATACATACACACATACATACATACATAATACATACATACATACACGAACTCCTATGCGAATTACACCCCACTCCTAAATTCGTTTCCAAATGTGACATCCTACAATGTGATATTGATCTCTCACCTATATAAATTTCAAAATCTGAATGCCAAAATTAATCTTCTTTTGTAATGACAGAAAATATTTCAGGTTTGATCAATTTGTGACCCCATCGAAGGATTATGTGTGTCTAAGTGTTAGTGACTGGCATATTTGTCTTGTGATAGAGACGCTTATACACGCGCAAACACGCAGCACAGTAGACCGCATCAAATATATAACCAGCACATTGATTTCCAGTGACCTCTTCTTGATCAGGTTACAGAAAGGAGTTTATGGATGCAGTGTTTGTTTGTATATCTACATACACACATTAAAGGAATGAAAGAAGCACCATATCTATAACTCCATTTATATATTTATACATACATACATACATACATACATACTTACATACATACATACATACATACATACATACATACATACATACATACATACATACATACATATGTGTGTGTAGTGTGTGTATATGATGAGTGGCATATCATGGCAGATCATAACCTCACATTCAGGTTCATTGTTCTGATTTACTTTCATACTTGCAAGTAAGCAGATATGACTTTTCACCGCGCATCCATCGCCAAAAAACTTTATAATATACAAAACAGATCAAAGGATGGTATGAGATTGGGGCATCTGTACGTCGATAGATATAAGCGACAAAAGGTTGAACAACGCTTTTGTCCTTCTCTCAATTATCTAGTAGGTTCCAATGATAGGCATTGCAAGGTGCCTGGCTGTGTTTTGACTCAAAGGTCTATGTCAGAGTACCTATCTGCTAAAAGTGTTGCTTTCCCTATGGCTTTTTCAAGAACAGCGGGAGCCGCATCTACTCCTAAGAAGTCTATTTAACTCACAGATAGTATACTGACAAGCATTGCCGTTGGAAGTCAGTACGGGCCTGTGGGCAATTAAGAGGTTACACAACGCTCTCCACAACTCCAGAACTGGAACTTCTCTAGTTAAATGCCATACCCATGACAATATACCTACTTACCTACCTACCTACCTACCTACCTACCTACCTACCTACCTACCTACCTACTTACATACATACATACATACATACATACATACATACATACATACATACATACATACATACATACATACATACATACATACATACATACATACATATATACATACGGACATACATACGTACATACATATATACATACATATACATATACATATATGGCTCTCTTGTGTGACCCCTCCGTCCGGCATTCGCCTTGATAGATCGCTAGCCACTAAACCTTTTTTTTTATTTTCACTCCCTGTATATTTCTGTGTTCCTTTCTGCCGAAGAGCGTAGGCTCGAAACATAAAAGACTTTCTCATTTCCCGAGCGTCAAACTAATACATCTGTTTGTTGTTTACACACCCATCTTCCTCTTTTGTTTTTTTGTTTTTTTTTGTAAATTCTCTCTACGTACATACATACATACACACACACACACATATATATATATATATATATATATATATATATAATTTTAATCCAAACGGGAAACAAAAAAACAACAACAATGGAACAATTACAGTGTTATTATTAATAGGCGCTCAGGAAATGGAAGCAGGGAGGTATATATATATATATAAGCAAATATTCTCCAATCCGAGTAGCATACACTAATACAGCCGGTTGTCCGGTTTCTGTTGCGTGTATATTCCCCGATGCACTGGGCGCCGGTCGGTCAGTCGCAGCATTACTAATTTTTGCCAGCTGAGTGAACTGGAACAACATGAAATGAAGTGTTTTGCTCAAGAACACAACATGTTGTCCAGTTCAAGAATGGAAACCACGACACTAGGATCATGAGCGTACATATAAGCATATATACATACATACATAAATATATACATACATAATACATATATATTATATATATATAATATATATATATATATATATATATATATATATATATATATATATATATATATATATATATATATATATATACCCCTCTCCTAAATTGCTATGTCAACAACGAGCTTTGGTTTCTGGAATTTAACAATCTACATATTATATAAGCCCATCATATAATGTCTATCATCTCTAGTCACAATTAATTCACACCATCTCAAACACATTACACAAGATTTGGATCAGCCCGTCTATCTTCCCTGGTACCCAAATTAATCAGATTTAATTGTTCCCGATCTTTATTTATGTCTCTCGTAATTTTTATTTTGTGATTATTGGACCCTGTTTCTTATGTAATTGAACGAGGTGTAGAATAAACGATATACATTGGTGATTATACTTAGGCGGTGAGCTGGCAGAACCGTTAGCACGCCGGGCGAAATGCGTAGCCGTATTTCGTCTGCCGTTACGTTCTGAGTTCAAATTCCGCCGAGGTCGACTTTGCCTTTCATCCTTTCGGGGTCGATTAATTAAGTACCAGTTACTCACTGGGGTCGATGTAATCGTCTTAATCCGTTTGTCTGTCCTTGTTTGTCCCCTCTATGTATAGCCCCTTGTGGGTAGTAAAGAAATATATATACATTGGTGATTAATGCATGGAATTCTGTATTACCATAAAAGAAAAGAGATTAATTATTATATATGTAATGACAATCATATCTACCACGGACATGTAAAATTAGAAATAAATTAATACATGTGTGTGTTTGTGTGTGTGTGCCATTTCGTATATATTTCCTCTTTACTCTTTTACTTGTTTCAGTCATTTGACTGTGGCCATTCTGGAGCACTGCCTTTAGTCGAGCAAATCGACCCCAGCACTTATTCTTTGTAAGCTTAGTCGAACCTCTAGTTATGGGGATATAAACACACTACCATCGGTTGTCAAGCGATGTTGGGGGGACAAACACAAACACATAAACACACAAACACACACACACACACACACACACATATATATATATATATATATATATATATATATATATACATACATATATACGACGGGCTTCTTTCAGTTTCCGTCTGCCAAATCGACTCATAAAGTTTTGGTCGGCCCGAGGCTATATTAGAAGACATTTGCTCAAGGTGCCACGCAGTGGGACTGAACCCGGAGCCATGTGGTTGGTAAGCATGCTACTTACCACACAGCCACTCCTGCGGCTATATATATATATATATATATATATATAGGTATATATATATATATATATATATATATATATATATATATATATAATATATAGGTATATATATATATATTATATATATATATATATATATATATATATATATATATATATATATATATGTAGGTCCCGGGTTGGTTCGGGGTTAACCACAGTAAATAAGGTACTCAATACATACTTTGATACTTTGATAGGTTTCGGCCATTATTGGCCCAGGCCATGTCTAACTTAATAGCACCACCTGGTGAAGTCTTTCAAGTCAGAATTTGGGCACTATGGCCCACTCAAGTAGAGAGTTATTGTTTACAGAGACATATCCGGGTGTAGGGGGTTTATCCGGGATTTCTTGAAGGAATCTGTCCAAAGACTTCTTGAACCCTATAGGGTCAGTTTCTGTTTTAATGTGTTTTGGTGTAATGTTAAAGAGAGCGGGGCCAATTGAGGTGAAATAATTGTGCCGTATTGTTGTTATGAGATGAGAATGCGATTTTTGTTTTGGGCGGATGGCACGGGGCCCAAGCCCATAGCAGAGTAAAATTATATATATATCTATATATATATATATATATATATATACATATATATATATATATATTCACACCACACACACTCATATATAGTGTATGTAGATACACATGCATGAATATATATGCACATATATTTATATACATCTATGTATGTATTTAGTAAATTTACTGTTGATATGAACTTAAATCTTATTAAAATCCTCTCTATTGCCGACTATAATACTTAGTTGGATCTACTTCTAGTCGTTTTCACAACTAATGTCATACATCGTATTGTTGTTGCTGTTGGTGTTGCTGGTGGTAGCGGCTGTGGTGGTGGTTGTGGTGGTGATGGTGTTAGTGATGGTAGTATTGATGGTAAATGAAACGGAAATGAAAGTGTTTGCATTTCCTCTTTTCAAAACCCAGCCACTTGTTCCTGTCTATGAAAATATTTATTATATATACAATCTGTGCTAAATAGAATTGAAAACATCCTTACATTAAAAGGAAATTTGAAGATATTGGAGATTGGAAAAATTTAAAGGAATTATTATAAATGAACGAGAAATCCATTACAGTTTGACATCATTCAGAAAACTAAAGTGATAGTTTGTTTTAAAGGGAAATAACCCGACATACACAATAATTCAGGAATGTTGGAGATGTAAAGGGAGATAATAGCTATTTCCATATCCAGCATATGCTTATATCGATCAATACTAAAATAGTTAGGCTGGAATCTAGATATAGTTAGTACAGAGTCAATAAAGTAAGCGAAGCCGTATCTTCGTACACTGTCTGCATGAACGTTCACGCTCACCTACCCATCCCTTGCATATGCTTCTGCAAGTATGATTTATCGATTTTGGATTGACTTTAGTGATTTGACTGTTCAACTTGAATACATTTCAACAACTACAGTCGATCGATCTCTCGCTCTACACGATGATTTAACCAATCAATTGAACCCATGCATGAGGAGTCTGTAGAAATGTACTGTCTCTTTCAGCGTTGGCTATAAATTTATATTTAGAACAATCAATTCTCATATTTTAAGTGGATATAGAACAGCAGTTCTAACACATTGTCTAAAAATGGGTCTAACAAAACTATAGCTTTTGTCTTCTGCTCATTAATTTATTTACTTTCTTTACATTATTTTAAACTTTTTTTCATATAAATTTTGTATTTTTCATTCCCTCTATGATTAAAAAGTAGAAGGAAAAAAAATCGAAAACAATAAAGAATACCTCCTTCCATTAAGCATTTGATCACCAATCGAAAGTTTACTCAGGTCAGTGTCTTGAGGTTTATGGGCGTGGGAAGACAGCAACGTTGGGAATAAAATCTGAAGAAAGAATGCAAGTAGAGAAGAGCTCAGATTAACCTAAATCGCTGCCATAATAGAGTAGCGAGAAGAAAATAGTTTTCGTTTTCTTTTCGTTTTTTTTTTTTCGTTCTGAAATTTGTCTTTGTACATTTGCTGATTATTTTTATGTTTCTGTAGAGAAATGACAACCTTCTAGTCATAATGGACCACAAATGAATGATAAGAATGAATTTCGATGATGTTTTATTTTTATTTAAAGAATAATAATCATGTTACTTAGCTTTTAGCTTCTTCTTAAAGTCGAACAACGAAAGGAAGAGGAAAGCGGAAAGCGAACACAGAACTAGTAAATCTAGCAATATTTCTGTCTACATATTCAGACATCCTTATCCACAATCGCATCACTTGATCATTGTGGATATATACGTAACATACAATACATAATTCTTACATACAAAGTTATATAGACTTATAAAAGATGCTATATAGAATTATATAGAATTATAGAGTGGTATAACAGCATACTCTACAGCATTATAAATTAATGTATAGAAGAAAAGGATAGTATGTCATATTAAAAACTTACTAACATCACAGATTTTCCGTAGTCGCTCATGCTAAAAATAGCAGCCAAATTTCCCTTAAATCCGTACTTTGACTTTTCTAAACAAGAAAATGACACATTGAATTATATAACCTAAATGCGATAACCGAAATAACAGATAGAAAGGTCACAGCTAGAATGATTTTAATCATAGATTCATTCTTTTAGAATTGACATGGGATTAAGCAAGAACGTTTTATATTTATTTGTGCTTTCTGTCTACAAATTTCGAAAACTTCATGGAATCTTTAATCTTTATTTCTTCAGAGTTAATAATATAAGTATTAGTTATATAGAGAGGTGAATATCTTTGACTTTACATATCCTATATATATATTTGTCAATATTTATAAATTCCGGATCTGTTCATGAGGAAGAGAGGAATCCAGTTCATCAGGAATGATGCTTCTAAGATGCAAGAACAACTTTAAACTAAAAATAAAATAAAATGAATATAATAAAATGAGAGTTTTCTTCCGAAGAACCAGTCCTGCAACGGTGGAAGCGTTGGTGATGCCACGATGTAAACACACCTTTCTGGGACCCGTCGACGACAAAGATACGCAGAGAGAATGACAGAGTGGGGAGAGACCGTTTTATTAAATGACAGGTGAATTAAAAAATCCTAAACTTCTTTGGAAAAAGAAAAAGGTGTAGATGCCACGATGTAAACACACCTTTCTGGGACCCGTCGACGACGAAGATACGCAGAGAGAATGACAGAGTGGGGATAGGAAAAAGACAAAGGTGTAACAATCAAAGGGATGGAACAGAAATTAGACCTCAGGGAACTGGAAGAAATACTGTGAAGAATCATTTCCAATACGCTAAACGACTCAGTCAATTTGCTTACGCGTAGTGAACACATCTATCCTATCCTACATTGGCACTTTAGAAACGTTATTGTCTGGCCGATATTTTTGTGGCATCGGGCAAATAAATGAGATTAGAGGAATAAAGTAATGTAGTTTCGAATTTTGACCGATGTGTAGGCGCTCCAGTTTACACCGGATTGCCATTGAATGGTTTCCGGTTTTGGCACGAGGCCAGCACATTTAGTGGAAAGGAGCTAGTCCATTATATCGACCTCAGTGCCCCACTTATATGAAGCTATCGTTTCCATGAAGTTATTTGAAATAGTGTTTATACAAGAAATATCTTTGCAGCTCTCTTAAATAATATTGTTTTATCACATATTACAAATATCAACCAACAATTTACCGGTTTCAAAACAGTTCCAAATGATATAATAGATTAAACGAATGCAAACCACTTTGATATGCTTAGATAATTAGATTACAGAGTTGAGCAATGGGTAGGAATGGGTTATTAACAGAGTCTGGCGATTCAATTTACTAAAACTTTCTGCCATGCTAAATTTTCACAAACAAAAAGCATTAATTGGATTTGTTATAATAAACTTTGATACATGTATATGTGTACATATTGATAAACACATACCTACACGTATTCATAAATGCATACGTACATGCACATACACACACACACTCACACACACACACAGAGGAGAAGTCTAAATTATGTTATTCCATTATGTAACGTTAAAATAAGAATTTTTCAGTGGATGTAATATTATCAATTAGTTGTAGGATTCGTAGGAATTAAGGTGTTGTAACATGCAGAAGGAATATAAAGGGGCCAGACCCATACATACATACATACATACATACATACATACATACATACATTCATGCATCATACATATAAATTTATATACTCACATAAAAGGTTCCTGATCCAATACAAGTTATAGATACAACCTAGGGATGGTTCTAGACGCTTGTATAAAAGAAACATATAAATGGAGTTAAAAACTTTCACAACAGTTGTTTCAGTAACATTTTGTTTCTATTGATGAATGGTTCAAGTACTACGATTACACCGCTATCATAAGGGTATATATATAATAAGTATATAAAATATATAGCAATAGTATATATACATATACATATATATATATATATATATATATATATATATATATATATATATATACATATACACACACACATATATATATATATGTATTCATATATGTTCAATTATATTTATAATGCTGGGGTTTCCAAGAGAATCCACAGTGCCACTTCTGTGGGAAGTATGGCAGCCACAAACACATGCTGTTTACTTGCCCAAAGGCACTCCAGTCTGCATGGTATATATTTAGACATAATTTAGAGCTAAACATTGTTGCTTCAGATGCAAGAGAGGGTCAAGTGCGTGAACTGAGCTTGCGCAAAACAGCATTTGTGAAGCAATGTGTGATGCCAAAGAGACAGAAACCTCGGCAGGCCGAAGACAGAAGATAGGAGGTGTTCATGGAAAAGCCATTGCCTGAAAGCATCTTTGTGTCAGTACTCTGGACCAAACTGTTTTTTGTGGATGAGGAGGTCAGAGAGTGTGGTCCTTGGGGAGCTTACTGTGCCATGGGAGGAGAGTATTGCTGAGACTCATGAGTGGAAGCTGTTGGGCTATGAAGGGCTGGTAGCTGAGATTCGGGAGAAAGGTTACCTCTGTGAGCTGGTTGCGCTCGATGTCGGCTGCAGGGGTTTCCCAGCAGCTTCTCTCAACAGGTTGCTGAAAGTAGCTGGTGTATCTGCTGTAAGAAGACCATCAAGGAATGTGGGGGAAAAGCAGTTGAGTGTAGTGCTTGGATTACCAGAAGGTTTATGAATGCGTATAAGGCCACAGAAGTGTCACGAGTTCGGTTGCAACGCAATACGTCCAGCTGTTGCGGGCTCATCTTGTGGAGAGATACTGAGCTTAATGGGCCGAAATCATGTTAAAGAACGGCGCTCAACTGATAATTGCAGCCGGACGAGAAATGGACTACTCGGTGTTCATTGAGTTCCTATCACAATCATGAACCTGGTAGATTTCATAATGTAGCTTATACATACATACATACATACATACATACATACATACATACATACATACATACATACATACATACGCACACGCACAAACACGTACACATATTCCATAAAGCATATCCCCACACCACTAACTAGAAACCATTAAGTATTATATCCTGCAGCCCTGTCCTTATCGTACCGGGGTTTTGGCACCACACATTCGAATTGAGTACTCATTGAATTTTTTACTATCTATATTGTGCTCTTCGTCATCGTTTTGCGTTTGCATTTATGCATATCCATATAATGTTTGATTCTGAATTCTCTCGTTGTAGGTGCCTCCATTCTTGATGTATAAAGTCCGCCACGAAGCCGGTGAGCCGTTAGTCGGAAACGCTCGTTTCGAAGGCTACGTCGTAGATCTAGCAGCCAAAATAGCAGATCAGTTTCCCATGGATTACATCATCAAAATTGTAGAAGACGGTCACTATGGAGCCCTTACCGTCAATGGGACTTGGAACGGTATGATGGGAGAACTCACGCGACACGTACGTACACATTTCGGTCTGACTTACTACTGTTGTATGCGTATATTTTTCTGTTGACATTTTTTTACTACGTTTACATAACAATTGGAATATAGCGTGTGGTTTCTTAAGCCAATTTTTCTTTTAACACGAGTAGGGAGTTCTTACGTACAGAAATATATCTAGATTTCAGAGTACAATCTATTGTAAATATGCCATAGTATAACTGAATATTACTGATTATATTTGTATACTATCTAACGCAACACGAAAAATTATACAATTTCATATACATAAATGCCACTCTGTATGGCACTACAATTTCTTAAGCCAATTTTTCTTTTAACACGAGTAGGGAGTTCTTACGTACAGAAATATATCTAGATTTCAGAGTACAATCTATTGTAAATATGCCATAGTATAACTGAATATTACTGATTATATTTGTATACTATCTAACGCAACACGAAAAATTATACAATTTCATATACATAAATGCCACTATGTATGGCACTACAATTCAATGAAGCCATTTATTTCATTGTGTAAGTCTTCACTATTTAATATGTGCGCTATCCAAGCGAATGCAACTAAATACTATGTTTGTAGTATTTGCTTTGATATATAACAAAACATGGATTTTATGATTTAATAGAATTGAACCATCTTTCTGATTTCCGTACATGAAAATATTTGGTTTTAATATTACGATACCTAACAATTAATTGAATAAAACCACTAAGAGCAATAAATAAAATATTTTACTTTGGAATGCTGAAGAAGCAAATATATTCCTCAGTGATGTGACTGTGATAATATTATTATTCATAAATTTGATAAAATTATAAAATCAAATTAAAATATTCAGTCTTGTGAAATTAACTCCCCTTAGATTTCAGAAGTCAGTTTTCTTCATCCGCCAACATGTCTATAAATACCATCCAATCTACGCAATCAATTTGCT
Source organism: Octopus sinensis (assembly GCF_006345805.1). Taxonomy (NCBI): domain Eukaryota; kingdom Metazoa; phylum Mollusca; class Cephalopoda; order Octopoda; family Octopodidae; genus Octopus; species Octopus sinensis. The sequence goes on along the minus strand of NC_042997.1, from coordinate 124,464,609 downwards.
TTTTATGTTATTTCATTCTTACTTTATTTCAGGAAGTAGATTTAGTAATAGCCCCCTTAACTATCACATGCATGCGGGAAAGAGCAGCAGACTTTTCAAAACCCTTTATGAAAACCGGTATAAGCATTATGATAAAAAAACCCGATAAGCAGAAACCCAGTGTCTTCTCGTTCATGGACCCGTTATCTCAACAGGTTTGTATTCCAGACCATTTTTCATGTTTCTTTCTTATTTCCTCCATTCAGCTGCATATTTATTTAAAAATGCTATTTCGTAGCCACAATTAAACTCACTGTTCCCCATAAAAGTCTAAAACCAATGAAAATAATATCGATATCAATGAAGTAGTATACGGACATTTAAACAGTTTTCTTTCCCGCAAGTTTCGCTGTACGGTAAGAAGTTTGTTTTCAAACCACATGGTTCCGTGTTCAGTCCCACTATATATCGCATATATCAGCATAGTTATATATATATATATATATATATATATATATATATATATATACATTGTGTGTGTGTGTAGATATATATTTATATGTATATATATATATATATATATATATATGTATATATATATATATATATTCATATATATATACACACACACACATATATATATATATATATATATATATATATATATATATATATATATATATATATATATATATATATAACGGGAAGCTTTATGAAAATAAACAAAAGACGAAGGCAGGTGGAAAACAAACGAACAATTGTATTAGTATGGCGCTCAGGAAATATAAATAAAACAAGTCTTTAACGTTTCGAGCCTACGCTCTTCAACAGAAAGATACACAGAGAGAGAAAAACACAGAAAGAGGAGAGAAAAAAAATGCGTGCAGTAGCTAACGCAACAACATGGCGATCTGATTTCGGCCAGAGGTCAAAGATCAAACATGAGATGCGAGAGCGAAATAAGGGGAGATAATAGGGTTGATAAAAGGGTTGAGGGACCAGCTAAAAGTGCGTGGGAGGGGTCTGGATGTGTGTATGTATAGGGTTGGTGTATGTATTAGTATTATAAGGGTGTGTGTGTGTGTGTGTGTGTATGAGAGAGTATTAGTGCGTAGGATTGGTCTGGACGTGCGTATGTATGGGGTTGGTGTATGTATTAGTATGTATTAGTATGTATTAGTACGTATTGGTATGTATAGGTGTGTGTGTGTGTGAGAGAGAGAGTATAAGTGCGTATGCGGGGTCTGGACGTGTGTATGTATAGGGTTGGTGTAAGTATTAGTATGTACTAGTATGTATTAGTACGTATTAGTATGTATTAGTTGGTGTGTGTATTAGTATGGCACATCATATGTGATGTGATGTGTAAAGTCATGTGGTGTAGTGAGGAGAAGAGGGGGAGGGGGAGAAGAGGGGGAGAGAAGGGGAGGGGAAGAAGAGGGGGATGAGAAGGGGGAAGAGGAGAGGATGGGGGAGAATGAAGGGGAGGAGGGGGATGAAGGAGGAAAGAGGGAGAGGGGAAGAGAGAAGGGGAGAGAGGGAGTGAGGGAGCAGAGGGAAGGGGAAGAGGGAGGGAGAAAGAGGGAAGAGGGGAAGGGGAGTAGGGGTGAAAGGATGAAGGACTGAAGAAGTAGGGGTCGGGGGGAGAAAGGATAGGTGAGGAGGGGGGAGAGGGGGGTTAGATGAGGAGGGGGAGAGTTGAGACCAAATGGCGTGTAAGAGCGAAGAGAGAAGATTAATTCCTGTTCACGGCGCAAACGGGAATCCGGATGGCCTCTGTGTAAGGACAAACCGAACACAGATAGGTGTTGCAAGGAGTGACCGGTGGAGCGGAAATGGCGTGAGACCGGTGTGTCGTTCGCAAGGTGGATGTTACGAAGGTGTTCCGCGAACCGGTCAGCCAAGCGGCGTCCCGTTTGTCCGATGTACAAGGAATTGCAGAGAGAGCAAGAGATGCAATAGATAATATTGCTGGAGGTGCAGGTGAAGGAGTGGATGATGGGATAGGGTCGATGGTGGGTGCTAGTGAGGCGGGTGGTGTTGGAGAGGTAAGGGCAAGTGCGGCAACGTGGGCGGGAGCAGGGGAACGAGCCGGGTTGGGAGGTAGGGTCAGGGAAGGAGCTATGGACCAAAAGGTCTCGAAGGTTGTGGGCTCGTTTGAAAGAGGGAAGGGGTCGGTTAGGGAAGAGGTGTGAAGTGGACGGGTCGGACTGGAGATGACGGAAAGCTCGAAGAATGGTGCGTTGGAGACGTAGGGTCGTGGGGTGGTAAGTGAGGGGAAAAGGGAGGCGGGAGACTACAGGGCGGGTTCGGGGAGAGAGAGCAGATACACGGTCCACGGACCGTGCTCTGGCAAGGGCGGTGTGGATAGTGGTGAGGGGGTATCCACGTAGGGTGAAGTGGTGAGCCATACATTGAGACTGAGTCTCAAAGTCATGGTCGTCACTACAGAGCCTACGTAGACGGAGGAATTGGGAATAGGGGATGGAAAGCTTGGTGTGTTCTGGGTGGGAGGAAGAGAAGTTGAGGTATGAGTGTGAGTCTGTGTGTTTGTAGTGAATGGAGGTGGTAAGAGTGGAGTGAAGAATGCTAACCGAAATGTCGAGGAAGGAGACAGAGGTGTTGGAGATAGTGGAAGTGAAGTGGAGGGCTGGATGGAAAGATTGGACGAAAGAGAAGAAGGAATCTAGATGTTCGCGGGAGAGTGAGGTGGCACCGATAATGTCGTCAATATAACGACCATATAGTTCAGGAGTGGGACCAGTGAAATTAGAGAATATACACGCGTGCGTGTGGGTGTTCGTCTCCTACCACCAAATGCAAACCGGTGCTGGTGTGTTTATATTCCGGTAAATTAGCGGTAAGGCATGGATGCAGTCAAATGAATGAAACAAATAACATAAAAGAATGACGCAAGTGACATCGTATAGTTTCGACAGGGAACTGAATTACTGCCGGTCTTAGCAAAAATGTGGTGGTTTTCAACTGGTGATAGGAGACGAATGCATTTTTTTTTCATGCTAAAACTAATCCGGTTGAAATTGCCGAAATGCAAGAAATTTAACAACAAATAGCTTACAAACTACAGAATTTTCTCAAGAAAGCCAAGAGAAAAAGATGTTTTATGTAACACATTCTACCAGTATACGAAGTTTAAAAGCGTTTAGTTACAAAGAAATTATTTTTAAAATCTTCCAGTCAAAGGGAAAAGAACCCCAATTCCAACTGAAGTTAACTAAAGAACGAAGTAAATGCCTGGCTTTCACCTACATTGTTCCTGTCTTTTAAACCATAGATTATTTGATATATTTGGAGTTATATCCCTTATTTGCTGTTTGTAAAATTTGAATATGGTCGCATATTGTATAAAAGCATTCACATTTAAATCGCTGGCAGACCATTCCCGTCTACTATAGGCGCCGGAACAGATTGATTACAACTTTTCAAGCTGCCACGGTTCACCAGTGGTGATAGTTGAATCTCACTGTCAACGATATATAAAAATTCGCGGGATCTGGGACTTCCCACACCCGTCAAAACGATTCACGTATGACAATGATATAGACATGAGTGATTTTATGTATCATTAGTAAAAAACGTAGTATTCTTCAATCTAACACTACCACGTTAAGTTGGATATAAAAACTGCCTTACATATATATAGAGTGGAGGTGCGTGGCTTAGTGGTTAGGATGTCAACACCATGATCGTAAGATTGTGGTTTCGATTCCTGGACCGGGCGACGCGTTGTGTTCTTGAGCAAAACATTTCATTTCACGTTGCTCCAGTCGACTCAGTTGGCAAAAATGAGTAACCCTGCGATGGACTGGCGTCCTGTCCAGCTGGGGAACACATACGCCATAGAAACTAGGAAACCGGGCCCATGAGCCTGGCTAGGCTTTAAAAGGATGCATTTATATATATATATATATATATATATATATATATATATATATGAAGCTGAAATGCGAAAAAGCTGTTTGATTTCTAGGTTATTTGTCTCATTTTTGGATGGGAACGGTTTAAGGGGTGGTAGATGGGGTCGGATTGTCGCCAAAGTTTACACTGGGGTAAAATGGGGGGGGGGGCAATGGTGTGAGGAGGGTTGCAAGTAACTCGGGGCTACCGGTTGGTTGCCATGGTGAGGAATATGGGAAAGGCACAGAAGACGAACAAAAGAAGACAGGGGAAAGGAGACAACACGCACAAAACAACACCACCGCCAAAACTCGAGCGAAGCACGGGTCAAAATAGCTTGTATATATATATGTGTGTGTGTGTGTGTGTGTGTGTGTGTGTGTGTGTGGTGTGTGTGTGTGCGTGTGAGTGTATCTGTGTAGCGAGAGGGAGCTAAGCATGAGAAAGCGGGGGAGAGAGAAACGTTCACGATTCGTGGATCGGGCGTTGAGTAGTGCATTTGAGAAATATGTATGTATATGTATATATATATATATATATATATATATATATATATTATATATATATATATATATATATAATATATATATATATATATATATGTTTGTATGTGTGTGTGTGTGTGTATCTTTTTGTTTTCCTGTAAATTTCAACTCCGTATATATATATATATATATGTGTGTACACACACACACACACCACACACACACATATTCACTCTGTACATTTCACTGACCTCCATGGGTAATTATATACACATTAATACAATGTTTAAATAAATCGAATTCATTCAACGAAAGTGGTTTACAAAAATATATTTATCAAAATAAAATTCTCTTTACGGGATTACTAAAGTTGCTTTATTCCATAGGATGATTAACCCTCATTCTCATTGTAATTATTTATTTAAACCAGTAGTCCTGCGTTCTTGCTAATACTTTTATCGTGCAAATCTTGGAAATAATGAAAGATTTGTATGTATCTAATGGGTAATTGTTGAGTGGTATTGAGTCACACTTGATATCTGTTTATTGGCAGTCTTTAATGATTGTGACAACGAAATTTATTATGCATTTTATCCTAACAAAATAGAGATGATGCAGATATTAGAAATTCAATTAGATTATTTATCGCAACCAGATTGGAATATTTATAAGCTGAAATTTAATCTCGGAGAAATCGACAATTTTCTTTTTCTTTTCCTTAGATCTTGTAATTAATTTATATTAAATATCTTTCAATCGAAGAAGTATCCTCGCTATCAATTCAGGAAATGATACTGACTCATTGCGACTAAATGTCGATTTACTTTTTTTTCCCAGAACTTATGCTTAAGCATTCATACTTCCACAAATAGTCTGCGATCATGATTGTTTTGTGTGTCTTTTATTTCGGTATTCCCTGCAGTTTTTTCGTTTTCATACAACTCAGGGCACTTGTTTCTATTGGGTTGTCAGGAAAGTTCATGTCGATTTATAGTAGCTTACCTTTCGACTTATTTTAGAACGTGGTTGAGTCCATAAAATAGGATTTGACTACACCTCCATTTAGAGCACAGTTTAAGCTATCTTTTCATGGAAAAGGTTTATGTTCCTATAGCCTGGGTTAATTCTGTATCCCTTTAAAATGGATGATAAGAAAGTTCATTTTCGGCACTTGATGCTTTGGGAACCAGAAAAAATTGCTGTAGCTCGGCTGGGGTGTGTTACCCTGGCCTCCATATTCACCAGATATTGCTCCTTCGGATTTCCACTTATTCAGGTCTCTGCAGAATAGTCTTAAAGATAAAAATTTAAATTCCTTGGATGATGTAAAAAGATACCTTGATGAATTTTTTGCCATGAAACCACCTCAATTCTGGGAAGAAGGTATTTTCAAGTTAAAGGAAAGATGGAGACGCATTGTGCAACAAAATAGTTCATAATTGATTGATTAAAAACGTAATGGCAAGTATTTGTTGACCTTTTTCTTTCCTTTAAAAATCAGCACGAACTTTCCGGATAACCCAATATATAACAAGAAGTCATACTTAAGAAGGGAACAGTCTTTTGAATATTCCTTAGAAATATATCTCTCTCTATATATAAAGCTGAAGTTGTTTGTGTGTGGCAGGTTTGGTAGCCTTCAACTAACAATATCACCTCCGAGACCCTGCGGCACAAGTTGACCAAAATTGAGAGTATGATAGAAGAAGGGTTGCTCTTCCTTCCGTAGAAGATAAAATTCAAATCGGAACATGTTAAGCTCAAAAATTATTTACATCAAAGAGGTGCTTTTTTTCTATGAAAATCCCTATTTTTTACGATTTTTTGACTGCTGTGTCGCCATTTTTCGGTGTATTTCGACCAGAAAAATGTTCACTTAAAGAGAATAACAAGCTACATAATACAAAATTTTTACTTTCAAAAATTCTAATTCTAAAGGGTCGAAACACACCCGAGCAACGCCGGGCGATACTGCTAGTACGATGATAAAGTCAAGAATGATTTGTTTCTTTCTCGTTCGTGCACTTTTAAAGACTGAGTTACTCTTTGTGCCTCTTGATTATTGTGACCTTTTAATGGATTAACTTGATAAATATTTATATTATGAACAATTAAAAGAAGCAATAATCACTTAATAACATTCAAATCTTAGACAGTAGCTGTCGAGATAACTGGCATTGACAAGCTCGTCTAAAGTGTGATAGGAAATTCAGATAGCATCCACCTCAACCAATTTACACCTTATTATCAAATAGATAATTGATTCTTGGAGGAGCACGAAGCATACGGATATTAGGCGAGAAGAATGGGAAGGTATGGTAATCATACTTTCCCCAAGTGATTTAGTTAGTAGTTATCTTAAAATTAATTATAATTCTATGATTTACGTTAAGATGAAATGAATAATGATTTCTTTATCAAAAAGATATAATATACTGTTTCAAAAGAAATAATATTTTATTCGATTTAAGGGATCCCAATATATTTTATTGATTGTCTTAGAGGTGAAGGTCAAACTTCAGAACAGTCAGATATTAACCTGAAAAACGTTCGATTATTCTGAGAAACATTGCACTCGTTATCAGTTCAGTCGATATCTCTCCTCCTCTTCCACCGCCTTACTGAACATTAATTCATTCTTCCAACGGTACAAAGTATAGCATTATAAAGGAACCTTCTTAAGATGCTGAAAGTTTTATTTCATTTCTCTACAGCTTTAAGCACAAGAAGCCACTGACATACATACTCCTATGAATTCTAGCGGCTAATAAGTACATCTAGCAGAAAACAACACGCCTGAGAAAAGCACCATTGTTAATTAACACTAGTAAATTTTTTTCTTATTTAAACAGGAATTCAACAATTTCTAGGTTCGATGTCACAAAGAAACTTCTTAAAACTGCTGATTTGTAGCCTAATCAAAGTTATCATACTGTCCGTGGGGGCGCGTGGCTTAGTGGTTAGGGCATTCGGCTCATGATCGTAAGGTTGTGAGTTCGATTCCCGGCGACGCGTTGTGTCCTTGAGCAAGACACTTTATTTTTCACGTTGCTCCAGTCCACTCAGCTGGCAAAAATGAGTTGTACTTGTATTTCAAAGGGTCAGCCTTGTCACTCTCTGTGTCACGCTGATTATCCCCGAGAACTACGTTAAGGGTACACGTGTCTGTGGAATGCTCAGCTATTTGCACGTTAATTTCACGAGCAAGGTGTTCCGTTGATCGTATCAGCTGGGACCCTCGTCGTCGTAACCGGCGGAGTCTTTAGTCTTTAGATCATACTGTCCCTCTTCACGTTTTCTTCATCTTTTGTTTTAATTTTGACTTTCTATATTTAACGTACGTGGAGACGCAATGGCCCAGTGGTTAGGGCAGCGGACTCGCGGTCGTAGGATCGCGGTTTCGATTCCAAGACCGGGCGTTGTGAATGTTTATTGAGTGAAAACACCTAAAGCTCCACGACGTTCCATCAGGGGGTGGGTGGCGATCCCTGCTGTAATATTTCGCCACAACTTCCTCTCACTCTTAGCCAGTGGGGTGGCGTCATTTGAAGGCTAAAACAATGCGTTTCGCATTGTGACCAGCGATGTGTAGCAACATCTACTAGCCTGGTCGGTCACAGTGATATTTAACATATGCTATTTGACTTTAATTGACAGTTATTTTTTAAAATTGTTTATATTTTCCGTTGCATTCATTTCCGAGTATTCACAGCTAGTTTTCACGTTTTGGTTTTTTTTCGTTAAAGTATCTCATCATTCCTCTCATAAAGGGACTCACGAAAATATAACGAAATGTATTTAAATAGGCAAGCCTTCCGTCATTTCAGGCTTTGCGATAGATACCCTGATGACCCTACATCCTTATATTTTATGTGTATAAATATATCAAAAATTGCCATATTTCATTTAATTTCAGTGATTTGTGTGTTTCTTACACTATATATTTTCGTCCCATGCAGGTTTGGATTTGCATAACCATTGGTTATGTAGCTGTGAGCTTGGTGCTGTTCTTTGTGGGACGTTTCAGTCCCTATGAATGGCACTCAGAAGATACAAGTCGAGGACCAAAAACAATGAACACATTCAATCTATCCAACACGTTTTGGTTCTCACTTGGCGCACTCATGCAGCAAGGCTCCGAGATATCACCGCGGTAAGTAACACTTTTTAGCTCTTGATACATACAAAATCTATTGAACTAATGTTACATATTTATTGATCGATACATGCGTAGACATTCTAAGTCCTTTCCCTTTTATTTCTGCAGCAGTGTTTGCCCCCAAACTTATAGGAAAGTGTTCGCTCAGTCCTATCTTTATAGAATTTCAGCCATACAAGAAACCTCTCTAAGTTATTATATTGTTATTCTTACGGCTAAGAGAAGGTATTGGTTACGTTCCCACCACTTCGCACTAATGTATGGATAAGACCAACTAATCTATTGTTTAAGAAACAGAATTAGTTTCAAGGAGTCAAGCTGTACTGGGAAAAAAATCTTATCAACTAGAGAGCAATTTAATGATGGAATGAAACGAAGAGACAATATCAATTAGATGATGGAAGCCTCATTATCTCAATACTTTTCCCTTATAAGAAAGCGGTAGAACATAAGTAACATCAGTTTACTCCAAGTTCTTTGAGATGCTTGGTTATGTGTGATTATGAGCGTGTTAGTGTTGGAGGATGTAACCTTGAGCTTTGCAGACCCTCTCCTATTTATGACTCCAATTAGATCGGCATTCATTAAGGACGAGGGGTGGAAGCTGCTTATAAGGAAAGCGTGGATTAAAGTGGATTAACAGACACAGCATGAGTGAAATTGATGAATAAAGCTCTGTAGAGATAGAAAATTACCAGAAAGTGGTTAAATCAAATAAGCTTGCGCAGTAGGAGCAAGCAGCTTGCTTGTTCAAAGAGCTCCAAAGTAGTTTGGTTAGTAACAATAACAAAAACATCATATATTTGAGGTAAAATCACTTAGGTGTAGGAGTGGCTGTATGGTAAGTAGCTTGCTTACCAACCACATGGTTCTGGGTTCAGTCCCACTGCGTGGCACCTTGGGCGTTACATTCTGAGTTCAAATTCCGCCGATTTCAACTTTTCCTATCAGTGTCAATAAGTTAAGTGAAATACTGGCGTCGATGCCAGGTCATGCGCGTTTAATAGAAAGGATTATTATTATTATTATTATTATTATCATTATTATTTCATTATTATTATTATTGCTATTGTTATTATTATTGCTATTGTTATTATTATTATTATTATTATTATTATTATTATTGAGTGAGAAAGCAGTTCATGCCATCAAAGTGACACTGGGGTAAAATATACGAAGCCCAATATACCCATCATGACTACTCGTCTGATAAGGGTACACCATGCACATGCATCACAACCATATGTGCGCGACATGGTGGTCTCATATCAAGATAAACAGCACATGACCTTGCAAGTGGGGCCCAGTTAGAATTTTCTTCAGGTTGAGTAGCCCATCCCGCTCAAAAGGTCCCTGGACAAGGGTTGTTTAAGGATGTTGAAAGAACCACCCATGTTTCCAGAGGTGAATTATTCAAACACCAAAGAATCCCTCTCAACACATGGCTATGATGCTCCCCCAGTACTTCTGCTCGTGATCAGAGATGCACATATCGTCAGCCACTAAGGGACATGCTCAACTGGTTAAGGTCAAACAACTGACAAGCAAATCTGTGGTATTGAGCAGAATATTTGCTGCAACCCATCTTTTATACCAAAACAAAACAATGTACATGATAACACTTCCAATCAGTTAAGATCAGAAGCCATGAGAACCACTGCCTGGTACTGCATCAGGGCATTTATTATTATTATTATTATTATCATTATTATTATTATTATTATTATTATTTTCATTGTCATCTTCTTCCAATTCTGTTTCCATTTCTCGCCGAGTGTCTTCCTGACACCTAGAGCTGTGAAACGCACGGTATACATTGGTAGGACACTAAAATAAACACCACAAATTCTCTATTTACAAATATTATCATTATTATTATTATTATTATTATTATTATTATTATTATTATTATTATCATTGTTCTCATCATTTATGGTTGTAGCAGCAGCATTCGGGTGTCTTCATAAACGATATTTATTTGTATATACAGACACATTTTCATTATTCATATTTGTTGTTCGCCCTTTGTTAAACTGATCAGGCGCCCAATGGGCTGGTGAGTTCTTTCTTGCATATTCATGGCAAAATTTTGAGAAAAAACATTTTGAAATTTTGGTTTTCAAAAACCACAAATGTTTAAGATAGCGATCTTCTTTATAACCAACCACAATAATAGGGCAGTGGCCGATATAGTGGAATTGAGTGTGGACCACCTAGTCAATCAATGAAAGAAGTATTATTCCTCCTCAGTTTACAAAGTGGAAAAGAAAAAGAAAACACTACGAACGGGAAAAGCAGTACAGCTACAACAACAATATCCTACTCCTAAATGCTACCATCAGCAAAAAAACATCGCCGCCTCCGCGGCAACAGTAACAAAAATAAAGCATGACAATAAAAGCACAAACTTCGCTGCCGCTACCACCTTCACTCTGCCACAGTAATTACTAACCACAGCAACAACAAGAACAATAACAGAAACAGCGAATCAATATACAGCAACAAAGTAAGCACTCCCATCGTTGCTAATATATCTGTTATCTCTAACGGTTATCGCTATCCTCTAACGACTGAGTATGTGATCTCCTATATCAACACCAGAGGGGGGAAATCCTCAGGAAAGCAGCAACTATTATCAGACTGATCTCTGCCCCTTTGGACACACATTTAGATCAAAGCAGAACATCTTGTAAAAATCTGTACATAGCAGCTAAATTTGTACAGGAACAACTACGAGATATACGAGACAGGAACAACAACTACGACAATATTTTACAGGAGAATCTTACTGAGAAACCGACACGGGAAAATAGCTACACACGTTTAGGTGAAAAAGCGCTTGCGAGAAATATGGGCAGATTTACAGGAATTGCTGTAGATTGAAATATTAGGCCCTTGTGCAATTTATAAACGAAGCCCTAGAAGCAAAACATTCTGTTTTACTCTGTGGGGATTAGATATAAGTTGGTTTGGCTGCCAGCACTAACATTAAAAAATTTGGCACATTAATATAGTTTTCCAAGCTGAATTGCTGGAGTTACTTCACGTTTTCAAGAAAAATGATTCAAAAATTTGATCGTTTTCACCCAGTCAGGAAACAAGATTTAGAAGTTGTAATTTTATGCGTGACTGCACGTGTTGTCAACATTCTGAAAATAGCACGTGCTTTTACATGAAACTGTAAACAAATAATATTCTGCTTAACGAACGATATATAAACAATCATAACTTTTTAAAAGTCTGAAGTAGTCAGAAAATTTTTGTGAATTTGTACTCTACATACAGGAGTCCATACGATTGTACAAACATTGTTTTAAATGGGCGGGTGCGTGATTTAAGACCTATTTAGCTGTTTTAGCATATCTCACGACCAGGATACAAGCAAGAGAACACAACGTCAACGCACGTGGCATCGCGCCGAATATATTTGTCACCACACGTGCTTTCTCACTGACAAAACAGTTCTCATGTTTGGCTTGTTACTATGGAAACAGTCACGAATGTCTTACGATTGGCTAGAATTATCCAAAGCTTTTAAACTTTAATTGCTACTAACTATTAATTTATTGATTTGTGGCGAAAATGATTTTCACGTCATTCATTAACCTGTAAAAGTGTATCATTACACTGAATGTGAAATCAATTCGAACAGAAAATGAAGCTGAAAACCAAGCCAACTAGATCCCACATTTGTGTTCTTACTAAAGAATACATGTAATTAGTGTGAAAATATTTGATATTCCACCGTAGCTGTAAATCCGGTATTGTTTTTGGTGTAAAAACCGGAGACTGAGGAATTACCCGAAATAGGACTGGTAATACTATTTCAGTTAAATTAGAATACTTGAAAAAAATCCTGTATTCAATTCCTCTGCCAAATAAGGCAGAACTCCACGTGATGGTGGGTGTGGCAAAAGACAATCGTGTTATATAAGTGGTGATACCAACCACATGAAAGCCTTCAGTACATAACAGAAGGTAAAAAGCACGGCAGCGCAGTGCATCCCACACCTCGAATAAAACAACTTCAAGAACATTGACAGCGTACAAACTATACCTGCTGGAATAGCAACATCAGTATCAATTATTCATTGCGGAGGACTTTGGGGCCTGCACCATTGGATGATCTCCAGAAGCATTGATAACCCCTACTGCCTCCATGGCATTGATAACCCCCACTTCCAAGAGGGGTTATCAATTTGAGATAAACTCTACAAACATGGAAGTAACCTCAGCCTGAGCTGTCGGAGATGTGCGGAGAGTAAAGAAACCGTTCTGCTAGAATTCATCCAATACAGGAACTAAACCGACCTGTGGAGTCAAATTGAACTGATATCACGTGTAGGTCAGACACAGACACACACACACAAACACATCAGGCACAAACACACACACACACAAGTAAGCACTTTTATATGTGTGTATATATATATATAGGGGGGAAAATTTACAAAAAAAAAACAAAAGATGAAGACAGTTGGTATAGACAACAAACAGATGTATTAGTATAACGCTCGGGGGGTTGAAAAAGTCTTTAACGTTTCAAGCCTACGCTCTTCCGCAGAAAGGAACAGAAAGAAACAAGGAGAGAAAATAAAGAATGTGTAGTTGCTGGCGATCTTTCTCTCTTCCTTCTTCCTTTCTTTCTCTTTTCCATTGATACTTCTTTCAGATACAGAAGCGCACACACACACACACACACACATATACACACACGCACTCTCTCTCACTTTCTCCCCATTCCTCACCCTCACGCGTGTTTATAAATATCCTTTAACTGTTTCAGTCACTAGAATATGGCCATGCTGGGGTATAGCCTTGCATAGTTTTAGCTCAACGAATCGACCCCAGTACTTATTATTTTAAAGCCTGTACTTATTCTATCGGTCATTTCTTATTTCTTTATTGCCCACAAGAGGCTAAACAGAGGGGACAAATAAGGAGGGACAGAGGAATGAAATCGATTACAGCGTCCCCAATGCGTAACTGGTACTTAATTTATCGACCCTGAATGGATGAAAGGCAAAGTCGACCTCGGCGGAATTTGAACTCAGAGCGTAATGGTAGACAAAATAACGCTGAGTATTTCGCCCAGCGTACTAACGTTTCTGCCAGCTCGCCACTTTCTACCGGCCCTTTCTAGCCACGCAAACACACACACACACACACATATATATAAATATATATATATATATATATGTGTGTGTGTGTGTGTGTGTGTGTGTGTGTGTGTGTGTGTGTGTGTGTGTGTGTGTGTGTGTGTGTGTGTGCATGGGGGCCTGCTGGTATTCCATGAAACAACCTTGCCCAGACTTGTGCCTCGGAGAGTAACTTTCAAGGTGCAACCCCATGGTCATTCATCACCGAAGGCGGTCTTTACCTTTTATGTATGCATGTATGTATGTATCAATGTGTATACAAGTTCAGAGAGATAGAGATAGAGAGAGAGAAGAGAGAGAGAGAGAGATGATACTTGTATACACGAACGTGCGCTCGCACACACGCACATACACACTCACTCAGACACATTAGTTACGTCAGAAGTGCCAGCCGTCATAACCATAAACAACTCTAACCCGTTGGCTTTGAGTACTATTTTGAACTACTCACGTCTACCAATATCCACTATATACGTACATAAATATATACATGATACACACATAATACATAGATACGTACACCATACACACACTTACATACATACAATGTGAACCGCCGTAGTCACAAGTGAAAGGCTAAAACCAGTAAAGAAATAAAAGATTGTATATATCTATGAAATCCAAGATTTTGCCTTTCATTATTCTTTCCCTTATATTCGCTAATTCTTTTATCGGTAACCGATAATGTTTGATGTAGTTGTTAATATAGGACCAAAGAAAGAATGATAGGTTGTGCTGATATAACTAAAACGTCAAAATCGTAAAATAGATTGAAATTATGGTCCTTCCTCCGTAAACTGCCGTATATTATCTTCAGATTCTGTTTCATCTTATAACTGTCAGTTATGAACCGATGTGAACTCATTATCTTTGGAATCTGCGATGCCACTGCAAGACCCAGGAACGGACAGAGAGACACATCTCGAGAAAATGCATTTAAGTCGATTCGATTTTGTCAGAGAAATTACTGCCGGTGGTGATGGTGAGGCTAGAAATATGGACGCCTTATTATATGTAATCTGATATTGAATCAGTTCTTTCTATAGAATTCAATAATTTAGCCACGAAGTCAGGTAAAAGAAGCGGTCATAACACCCATTTTGTATTGCAAACTCGATGCCTTCCGACGTATTAAACTTCAAATAATCTTAGTCTTTCTAGCTTAATCCGATGATCAATTTCTTCCATGTAAGACACCATTAAAGTTTTGAAACCTTCCGCTCGGCCTTTGTTAACCGTATACAGCAATTGTATTCCGAGATCGATCGCTTCTCGATAAGGGATTGCAATTCGTATCGATTTATTGCGAAACAAAGGCAAAGTAATAAACGCTAGTGAATCTGCCGTCTACTTGTGTTTGACACACCAGTTGTCAAATGACTAAACAACGCTATCACGGGTGAAGAGTTTGACGTTTTTATCGTTCGCTTCGATATTTTACGGATGCAATATCGTTGACCCTATCACTGAACATGTAATCTCAATAGCTTTTCTTTCGCTCCAATTTGAAGTGAGATGTAACATTTGTCATTATACTTATCTCTCTTCCAGTGAGCGGATCTGGCAAACACTGTTTTACTTAGTGCTCATGGTAAATCACACGCCGACAATTACTAAAGGAAATGATGTCCAGCTACATAATATTCTCAGTTTGAAGCGCTAGCATGTGTTGCCCTTGTTTTTCCTAGCTTTCATCACAACTCAATATATTTCACAGACAAATATAAATTTCCTCTTTTGGCTTACAAAATACTTGGGAAATAAACATTACAAATTTCCAATAAAACGTTGTTAAGTTAACTGTGACAGTAATGCTGATATGAAAGAAACATATTACAGGGTTGTGTAATGTTATTAAAAGCTCCGAGTTCGAAACATTGTGGTTACATTTGCATTCTCTGACTTGCCTCGGAACCGATAAAATCATTTATACCGCGATATATGGAACCATTTTACTTTAGTAGTAATTCAGCATACATCTATGGATGACATATATGGAAACATCATCAGTGTGTACCCTAGTGGGTTAATGGATGTTTTGGGACTAACAACATATACCCCCATCAATGCCATTCAATCTAGGTCAATCAAGCTTAGACCAGTGCCCAAGTGACAGTCTGCTGATACTACCAATCAGCGCTTTTCAATCTGAGTCATCTAAATGCTGTCTGAGCAGCCACAACATAATTCTTGATGGTTCTTTGTCTGCGCATTCCAACAATTCCCACGGTATTGCCATGCTCTTAAAGAACAATTTCCAAATAAACTACAAAATTTAAATAGCATCATTTGAATCTAAACAAAATTTAAGTAACATCATTTGAATCTAAACGAATTAGAAATTATCGAAGAGAACCAATGAGGATATAATTTCGATTTTGAGGAGAACTGCTTGCATTACGTTACTATGTCGATGACTTTGCACATACATTTGTACTTAGTAGTGATACAACAAAATAATAGATTCCTTTATTACCCTCATTATGAAGCAGAACTATTTCATGTAACCCTAATAGAAATAAGGCAGCACGAATCAATAGATTTGCAGTGCTTAGTTCGAAAATGTTATGATCTGAATTCAGAATTCATTTTTTTTATTTCATCGAATTAACCAAGTAACTATCATTTAAATAGCAAGTCGTGTCTGTCGAGTATACGCCTCACATTTAAAACGTGTAGATGTACGTCGCAGTAATGACACAATATCAACTATTTTAGTAAGGAAGCAGTGAAGGATAAAAGGTAAGTAGAAGCAATTCGAGACAACAAAATTATTATAATTCTTGTTTGATGTCAGTTCAATATACGTTCGTCTGAAATAATAGGAAAAAAAATCATGAACCACACAAACGTCCATGTTCCCTCCAATATTATGTTGAACTATTTTGATTAGTGAAAAGATGCCGATATTTGCGATTTCATAAAAAATAAAAAGTCTTTCATTTAAATTCTGTTGTCAGACTATCAATTTTTCATTCAAATCTCGTCTAACCATCTCTAAAAGAAATCAAAAATCAAACCAAACATTAGCACAAATGAAAATCAATGAAGAGCATTCAATTGGTTCTGACACTTTGAAGGATTCAATGTTTATTAGTTGAACAGCAGCGAAAAAAAAAAATTATATTAATATGAAGTAAATATTAGTTATTTAATTTATTTTTTATAGATGAAGCCATGGTGTAAAGCCACTCATCTTAAACTCTCTTTGGCAGCAGAACAGTTTTCGAAATATCTATTAGTCTTACTATTATTATAAGTCGTAGGGACAAGCATTACCATTTTTCTGCAACATTTCACAATAGATAAGAATATATTTAAATATTCTCGTCTATATATTATGTAAACATGAATATTATACGTATCTAATAAAACAGATATGACGCCTGGTTGAACTACCTAACTGAGGTAAGTAGGTGGGTGAGTTGTGGGGATATAAATGCTGTATCGTTTCAAGTAGTATTTTCAAAAGTGCACATTACTTGTTACATATGATAAAGAGAGACATTTAAATATAAATTGAGAGACAGAATCGATAAACTTTTTCTACTTTAGACACAAGGATCGAAATTTTCGAGGAGGGGTCCAATCGATTAGATCGACCCCCAGGATGCAACTTGTACTTAATTTATCGACCCCGAAAAGATAAAAGGCAAAGTCGACCTCGGCGGAATTTGAACTCACAACGTAAAGATAGACGAAATACTGCTAAATATTTCGCCCGGCGTGCTAACATTTCTGCCAGCTCGCCGCCTTATGAGATAAAATGAATATAGACTGCAGGCAAAGAAGGATGTATGGTTATAAATATAAGTTAAAGCAATGAATGGATATTCGATTTACTTAAAAAAATAATAATATAGTTTGGAAATCACTATTAATTATTAGATGATGGATAAAAGGACAGCTGAATAAAAAATGAATAAATATTTAAAAATGGATACAAATGAAAGAGAAAATAAAATAACAAACAAAATGCTAAAACTTTGACCATGCTCTGTAGTTGTCTTTGACCTTGATTGAATCCGTGCATTGTACACCTGAAAATGATACAAATAAACCTGAGAAGCAGAGAATATGTCACAGTACTGATCCTTTGCTGGGCTGATTCTATTAAAACAGTAATCTTTTACTTTCGTAAAAAGGAGTTTGCAGAGTGTATAACATAAACTTTCGAACTTTACCTCTACGTCAGTTGGTGGTTACATTTTAGACAAACATGCGCGGTGCTTTTGTCTCAACTTCTTATCCATTGAAATACAAAGTTTTATTGGTTTTGTTTTTAGAACGACACATAATTCGTGATGGGTATCATAATGAGGAGTAAAACAGCACCCATGACCATTTCACAAGGCGTCTCTGACTTGAGGAAGGTAGGAAGAAAAAATATAATAAAAGGGGAGACCTAGCTTAAATACATGTAACAGTGTGAACTTTTTTGCTAACAAGTACCCTGGCGCAAAAGTGTTGCTTTAGCATCCAAAGAAACCATGATGGGATTTGGACTCAGAACAGAAAATGCGGGAATAAATACTTCAAGGTCTGAAGTTTTACATTTAAATCAGTACCGAAGGTAATAAAGATGTGTTGTGGCATCAAATAAAGAGAAGTGCATATTTTCTGGGATATTATATATTATTATATCAGGGGTGACAAAATATCTCGGGTGGACAAAATGAAAGATAAAATGAAATAAATATGAATATCTCGGGTGGAAAAATAAAGGATAAAATGAAATAATCATAAATTGGCTAAGTTCTGTGGTATTTCTCTCTCTTTCTTGGCTACCATTCTGTTATATATTATTTCTCCCATTCTTCAGATCTTAAGTCAACGCAGACTTCCTGCCATGTAAATTTACTAGCATTCTGGTTGATCCTTCCATTACTTGTTTCCTTGCTGACGACTTCACAGCATTTCTCGTTTTTCAAATTCCTCTGCGTTTCAATCTGCTTATTCAGTTGATTCCACAAGTTAACTATTTATTATTCTATTATGTTAGACACATGTAAATTTATCGCATTTAGTTTCTATTCGTTTACATCCTACAACGATATCATTCATATAGGTCCGAAATTGATTTCTTGTGTTCGAAGATCTTCATCGGTCTAACCTCTGTAATTCTTGCTTGTATTGCATTTCATGGACTGGTTATTACTTGGTGTACATCACATCTTTTCATTTCTTATCTTTGCAACGAGTAGGAAAACGAACAAACGTTGTATTACTCAATGAAGTATTTTAATTCAGAATGTTGTTATTTCTCCATCGCTAATTATACATATAGCATTAATATATATCGAGTTGTCATTCGAAATCGATGTTAACAGACACAATGTCGGAATCTTCATTTATGTAGCTTCTACCTTAATCTCTGATTCCTGCTGAGTTCCCATTACTTCAACTGTTCTTGTCATTGGGTACGCAATCCAGTTTCTCCCTCGTTTGCAAAGTGCAGCTTTCTAGCTAAGATAAATGCTTTTCATACAATTTTGAATAGTAGTTGTATTAGGTGTTATGCTTTTGTCCTACATTTAAATTTAAGGACATTATCATAAAAATAAAGACATATAGCTACTTCCGAACTCATGTACGCAGTCATAGGTGTTTCGATGAAAGGCGGTGAGCTGGTAGAAACGTTAGCACGCCGGGCGAAATGCTTAGCGGTATTTCGGCTGTCTTTACGTTCTGAGTTCAAATTCCGCCAAGGTCGACTTTGCCTTTCATCATTTCGGGGTCAATAAATTAAGTACCAGTTGCGTATTGGGGTCGATCTAATCGACTGGCCTCCTGCCCTAAAATTTCTGGCCTTGTGCCTAAAGTAATCAGTTATTATATATTGGGTCACCCCATAAATAATGCGTTTTCTCAATTGCATAAGGTAAAAGTAGGAGGGGGATGGGATGCAATACCTGAATCAACTTGCTATAAAAGCAGGTAGTAATTTTACCTTGTATTTATTCTCAGTGCAAGTTTTAACAGTTATTTTTTCAAAGCTATAATGGAAGTGACAAAGAAGCATATTTGGCATATTTTGCTGTTCAATAAATGCAAAAATGCAACGGAAAGTGCGAGGAATATTAATGCAGTATACGGGGATCAGACAATAAGCACAAACTAGTGTCAACGGTGGTTCTAGAAATTCCGAGTCGGAAACTACAGCCAAGAAGTCTCGTCGTGGAAAATTTGTAGAGCTCGACAAGGACGTCGAACAAAACGTGGTTGAACAAAACCCCATCGTAACCGTTGAGTAACTAGCAGAGAAGCTTGGATATGCTCCTTCAACCATTCATTGACATCTGCCTGTCATCGAAAAATTCAGCAAATTGGGTCAATGGGTTCTTCACAAACTTTGTGAGTCTAATCGCGCACAGAGACTGAACGTGTGCTCTTCTTTGCTGTCACGTCTCATGAATGAACCTTTTTTGGACCGAATAGTGACTGGTGACGAGAAATGGGTTTTCTATAAAAATGTCAAGCGCCGAAGACAGTGGGTAGGGAAAAGAGAAACACCGGCACCCCTGGCTAAAGAAGGTTTTCACCCACAAAAGGTGTTGTTATCTGTTAGGTGGGATATGAAAGATTTAGTAAACTTTGAAATTTTAAATCCAAACCAAAGGATAACAAAGGACATCTACTGCAAGCAGCGTGAGCGGTTTAAGTCAGCGCTAGAAGAATAATGACCATCTTTGGTTTAAAGACGAAAGATAATGCTCAGCCACATACAGCAAGGATGACATTCCAAACGATGGATCACTTTGAATGGGAAACGCTGCGCCACCCATCATATTCGCCGGACATTGCTCCATTTGATTATCATTTATTCCGCAGTCTCCAAATTCATTTGGACGGAAGAATATGGATTCTGTAGATGAGGCCAGAACAATACTGGAATAATATTTTTCGTCACGGACAAGTAAATCTTGGAAGAGGGGCCTTGCAAGACTACCACATAGATAGAAGAGCATTGTAGAAAATGAAGGAGAGTATATATTAGATTAAAAAAACTTTGTTTATCTTAATTTTCAAAAATATATTTTTTTTAAACTGCATAATTTATGGGATCACCCAATACAATAGATTATTATCAGAATTATTTTGAGCAGAAAAAATGTTAGAGTTAAAAGAAAGTTGCAAATGACCAAATTTATTTAGATGCTCGTGATGTTTAACAAAAGGTCAACCTCGACATAACAAGTCTTATGATCAAAAGTATGTCTACTCTATTTTTGGAACTGTGCTTGACTAGCAACTGTCTTGACCTGAGACGCTGTGTTGAAAGTGATGCAAATACATAGTGGAAAATCCAGTGATGCGGAGAATGCTTTTCAAACTACAATAAATAACTGGAAAATAAATTTAAAGTTTTGTGTTTTAATATGGTTAAAATCGTGCTTATAGTTTGAAATTTTCTAAATTACTTTTACTGTGGACATAATGTATCCCGAACTACATTATTTAATATCTCCTCCATTTGTATCGCAGCTGATATGATTTAAAGGCGATTTAATATTTATTTCTTATATTTTAAGTAGCCGTATAGTAGCACTCGCATTGTACTGATTCTATTTAAGTTTTTAAAGAATGAGACTTAATTTATTGGATGATTTCTAAGGAAATTCCTAACAATTGAATGCCGAAAAGTATTTAAAAGAATCGAATGTGGGTTTGAAGAAAAGAAAATTTTGCACAGTTGTATAGGTCGAAGCTAAAGATAGACCGTTGCCGAGGAACTCTCATGTTGAAGTTAAACAGTAAAATACCTGTTAAATATAAAACAAAAATAGAGAAAATTTATCTCATGGTATACTTTGGAAAATGATAAATGCAGCTGTTTCATTTGAAAACTGATAAAACGGACCAGTCAGAATTGTATGCCTATGCGAAAGGAATTGACCGCTTGTCTGACCTTCTAATGTACGTCTATCAGCGTAATGATGTAAGATCATTAGAGGTCATTTCTGAATAGCCAATAAATGAAAAACTTTTGAATCTAAACCCAGTCTTCTCACAATACCGGCTATGAATAAGAATAGACGAGGCCAGTATGTCTGATTTACACATTCTCAGAGCTGTTTTAAAATTCACAGCCAAACTAAGAAGTTTACAATTAAAAATGTTATAAAGCTGAAAAGCATATGAATATATCATTCTTTAATAAGTAAACCGTATGTTAAACAATCTCTACTGTCATAGTACTGCATCGTCTCATGTTCCGCGTAGTCAATCGCCCTATAGCGCTGACTAACAATGTAAATGGCGCAGACATGTTTAGAGAGAAATTACCTCATAAAAACTATCCAAATTTTAAATTGGAATGGTACATTTTTCATTGTGATATCAACAAAATGAAGCTGGAAATTCAAGTAAAATATTGTAAAATGATCTCAAAACATAGATATAATCAACTGCTGTAAGAAATACCGTTAGATAAGCTTTTCAGAAATTTTACTGCAATATTCAGAAATAAATTTCCATATTTCAAGAGGTAAAATCAGTATAATTGCATGACTGTTAATTCTCATCTTGTATTCTCCGAGTTCAAATTTTAGGAAGTCGGGTATATACTCCATGAATTTACAGCTAAAATATATCGATTTAGTTCCATCTGCTCCACTCTAAATATACTTCTTTTCACGGATCTAATTTGACAAAGTTCCGCTTACATCTTACAATATAATAACTGAGGTATAAAAAAATTGACATTAAGCCCACCCTTTTAGCTTCAAATCGCAAAATCATTTGTTTCTCTCTTCTTAATTTCGTTCTATTTTTATAGGCATCAGTTGGTGTAGAAAGATTATCATTATGTCTTAATAAAAATAAATGCATGCTAGTTAGGGAAATATCAAATAATTTACAAATGAATTGGTGATATCTGAACGACAATAAATTTGTGTTAATCAACTGGAAGACTATTATTACCATTTCTTTCACATCTAAGAGAAAATTAACAATTATAGACTATCTCGGCATGACTTGACGTAATCAAAGTTGTGGAAAAAGTATCTTAGATGAAACCATGCAAACGTTTGCCTGTTGGCCAACTCTGGATATATCAGAATTATGAGGATATATTATGTTGGATTATACTGACAAAGGATTTTACACACACATACACACACACACACATATATATATATATACACAGGCACAAACACACACAAACACTCACATATACACAAACACACAAACACACACACACATATATATATACATACACATACATATATATATAGAGAGAGAGAGAAAGAGAGAGAGAGAAAGAGAGAGAGAAAGACACAGAGAGGGGGAGAGAGAGAGAGTTCACGAAAGAAACAAATGACGGAGACAGGTGGTGTAGAAAACAAACAGATGTATTAGTATAACGCTCAGGAATTGAAAAACTCTTTTACGTTTCGTGCCTGCGCTCTACAGAAAGGGACACAAAAAAAACAAGGAGAGAAAAAATGTGTGTAGTGGCTACCGGTAACTCATATATATATACACATATACATAATATTTATATGTATATTTATTTATTTGTATGTTTGTGTGCATATATATAGTGATGGTGATGTTGTCCACTCAGAAATAAACACAATCTGAGAACTGTTGGTTGGTTGAGTGTTCCGTTCAGCCGTGATGCGTAACAATGCATAAAATAGGAATAAAAAAGTAAGAATGCAGCACTCAGAACTTCTTCGGAAATTCGACCTCAATTCCACATCGAGATTCCTTGCACTTTGCTTTATAATTCCAACGTCTTATGTAAACCATTCCAACTGCTAAGCAACTTGATGTGTCGTTAAATATAAGAATCAATGAAAAAAAGAATCGTTATTTCATCTGATCTCAATAAAAAATAAAACACCAGTTGACATGATCCATATTATGACATGCATCACGGGGAAAAAATAACTACACTACATTATAGATATAATCAATTATATACAGAACTGTAATTTACTATTGTTCGTATTAGCGGTTTTCAACAGAAAATTATGCAAAAACGTCTCCATCACGTCCTATTATGCTATACGGTTAATCATGATACTATAAAACAGTATGACATCTTTCAGATCAAGTGTTTTTTTATCTCCACATGCAAATTATAGTCGTTGAATATCATCTTTCATGAAATTCCTACGTATGCTTTAATGCTTTAATCCGGAAGGTTGAAGAAAAATGTCATTAATTAATTATATGGTTAGGTAACCTACATTTAAGTGAAATTGATATAGAGACGATGTCAGGTTGACAGAAACATAGATGCATTTAAGAAAGACACATGGACCTATATTTAAATATAGGAGTGCACATGTATAAAGGCTGCTGTTACGATATAGAACCACATATCGCTTATTTTGATTCTTATAAGATTATACACTCACTATGCTAACGGGTAAATGCACTCGATGTGTATTTGTTATAGTCTTTCAGTTTATTTGTTTAAAACTGCGCATACATGTGCGTATATATGTATGTAAACGCAAACACACACAATCTTGGCAATGACTGAAATTGTTTGATATTGTTAAACATATATTTATGTCTATTTATCCATCTATCTATCTATCTATCTATCTATCTATCTATCTATCTATCTATCTATCTATCTATCTATCTATCTATCTATCTATTATATATATCTATCTTTTACTTCTCGTTCTTCCTTTTGTTCTCCCTCCCTCTTGTGTGTGTACATATAGAGCGAGAGATAGTGATGTGCATATATATTTGTGTATGTGTGTGTGTGTATGTATGTATGTATGTATGTATGTATGTATGTATCTATCTATCTATCTATCTATCTATATAGATAGATAGATAGATAGATACATACATACATACATACATACATACATACATACATACATACATACACACACACACACATACACAAATATATATGCACATCACTATCTCTCGCTCTATATGTACACACACAAGAGAGAGGGAGAACAAAAGGAAGAACGAGAAGTAAAAGATAGATATATATAATATGTTTCTTTATTAGCCACACAGGGCTGCACACAGATAGAACAAATTACAAGGTAGAGCTTTCTTTTGAAGGTATTAAAAAAAAAAAAAAAAAAAAAAAGGAAGGGAGGTTCGATCAAAAGGGATCGTAAAAGGATGAGAGAAAGAGGACAAAAATAGGGGGGTTAAAAAAAAAAAAAAAAAAAAAGGGGGGGGTGGAGAG